>NC_090873.1:18232503-18317503 GCF_036669935.1 Montipora foliosa | reverse complement strand
TACTAAACTTCAGGGTGCCCTGAAGTGTCGTACATTACTACTTCAGTGGAGACGTTTAAAGGCTGGTTTTCACTAGCGACGGAGTCGGAGTTGTAGTCGGAGTCGAAAGAGCTCTTATGAATGACCTAGTGAAAATCAAAGATCGGAGTCGTAAGCGGAGCCATAAGCTCGACGGAATCGGAGTCAGAAGAATCAGACCGTTCCCATTTTCTTCCGACTCCGCTTATGTCTCCGTCGCTTATGATCTCGTGAAAACTAGATTGTCGGAGTCGGAAGCAGAAACGGAAGAACCAACAATCACAATGCTTGGAATCGAGTGTTGTGATTGGTTTATTCTCCCGCTTCTGATTCTGACTCTGACAATGCATTTTCACTGGATCGTAAGCGATGGAGTCATTAGCGGAATCTGTATTCTGTTTCCGACTCAGACAGTTTGATTTTCACTAGCTCATATCTGTCCGCTCTTCTGATTATGACTCCGACTCCGACTCCGTCACTAGTGAAAACCAGCCTTAAACGAGCGAACTTGAACCGGCTAAAATCGAGCAAGTTGTTTATTTGGTTGTAATTAAACTTCTCTCATTGAGTCCAGCTCACTGGCCCTTTCATTGTTACGTTGACGCACATTCCATTGACGTTCTGAATTTTTAAAGAAACAACTAATTTTTTGTTATTGTCGGAAACGAGATAAAACAAAGCTTTCTATAAAATTTATTAGCTCGAGTTAAAGAAAGGAAATAAAACTTCTTTTAACGATCCGGCTTGCGACGTGCGAGTCAACTCTGTTATCTAAACTGGATATATAGGCAGAAACAACTTGAAAACACCGTTCCTTATATTTTCAGCTCAGAAGTGAAGTGATCACTAATGGCACAATCCCATAATACACCTCTATTCCCCCCCCCCCCCCCGAGACGTTTGCATAACCATTGTATAGACGGAATGCATAAATGGCGGCCAAAAATGTATTCTTTTGTTTATGCGCTAATAAGACTGACTAGCCTCGCTCTCGAGGAACATTTCTTTGGTATTTTGTTCATGCAAACGAGGCTAGTAAGTCTTATTAGCACATAAACAAAAGAATATTTTTTTGGCCGCCATTTATGCATTCGGTCTATGTTTGCAATTTCTCCTGGGACATGAAAATGTCCCAAGAGAAGTCCAAAACAATGCCTATGCAGAATTTGGGGGGTAAAAGAGGTTGGGGATAAAATCGATGTTAGCAGTGTCGAAGAACTCGTCTCTGCTTTCTCTTATTGCACGCTTTACTTGTGAATGCAGAGTCTGAAATTTGATTTTAATTGACTCCGACGGGTGCGATTTCAGTTTCCTTTTTCTTGATGAGGTTCATTATGGCGCCTGTGAGATAGGGCACAGGATTCCTCCCCCTTAAACGCTTGTTTGGGATATAATTCCTTAATGGAGCAAGAAATAGGTCTTTCCAAGTCTGCCAACAGCTTTCGAGATCACCCTCATCCACAACACCGGTCAAATTGACTGAACACAAAGCGTTTGCAGGCCGCTGAAATTGCCTCTTGCATAATCACACACGGATCGGTGCATCTTGGCGGGCGCTTTGACTGAGGTGTGAAACTCGAAGAGGACAGTTCGGTGATCCGTGAACAGCATTGTTAATGTCAAGGACGTCCAACAAGGTCGTTTGATCTGGAACACTAGTGATAACTAGATCTAAAACGCTAGTGCCACGCGTGGGCTTGTGTTAAATTTGAGTTAGGAAGTGATCATGTAACCCCTCTATGAATGCCTGTTCATTAGCACCTCTTGAGCTATCCGGAACCTCCCATGGGATCTTAGGATAGTTGAAATCGCCACAAATTACCATATTGTCAAAGTCCTCGCAATCAAATCCAGAAAACTATTGAATAAGTTAACCCAACTCAAATCTAGATCCGGTGATTGTTAGAAGGAACAAAATAGGACTTCCTATCTTGGGCCCTTGTAATTAAGGCCGAAACTACCTCAAGTTCTTGTAGATGGTCGGGTAAAGGGATTCTACGCACAGACTTAAAACCGACAGAAGTGATTGCAATAAGCACCCCACTGGCTCGGTTGTGTGTTCGATCATTCCAAAATATAGTATAGCCATCGTGAAGTATCTTCGAATCCACTATGGTATCGTTTAGCCATGTCTCGTTGACGCAAACTATGTATGGGTCCTCTGAATACACAAGGTCCTGGGAACGCTGCAAACTGCAGACGAACTCCGAGGTGCCGTCACTGTTTTGAACTCTGTTCAGGCTTTTCAGGGTCCGAGAGTTAGTTACCATACATTTGATAACTGGTCTGGTTCCAGTAGGGTTAACGGGTCCTGGGTGAGACGCCACATCGTCACAGAGGAGTAGAATCCCAATGACAAAGTTGCCAAGATTGGTGTAGTCGCGTGTTGAAGGTGACTTAAATCTGAAATCAGGTAATTTCCCAACGGCAGAGGGCTTGGAGAACCTCCAAAGCTGGAACACACTATTAGGCCAGTAATTTGTGTGATTTGGCGTGGATGGGCAGAGCCAGTGGTAGATAACTACAAGAAAGATCATGGAGACTGAACAGAGACGACAGACTGCCATGCTGTCACACAAGTACATCAACAAGACAAGCGGTCGGCCAAGGTCAAGCACCGAGGTCGAAGGCGACCTGAAGGCTCCTTTTTCATGGCTTCTACTGTAACTTGCGGCGTCTACCCCCTCACTGCAGGGGTGGGCGCCACTCCTATCCCATTTACCCACCACGAATGGATGGAAAGCTGAGTGAACTGTGGAGCGTACTGCAATGGTTATCTCTAGAAGGTCACCCATCCAGTAGATAACCCAGCCCAATGGGGCTTAACATTGGACACCATTCGGAGAACAATGCCGATCCATTGAGCCAACCGAACACTACTTCAGTACATCAAGGCGTTCGATTCCTTCAATGTTTGTTAATTCCATAAAAAACTGCCATTTGATTTCAGTGTTGTATATAATACCAAGTTACTAAAATATTAGAAACAAAGCTCCCTTGATAACGTGCAACGGCGAAAAATGAAATTGTTGTCGAAGATCATTATGCGTCACTTTAAAGATCCACTAAAACGCCATTCGCGTTACAATGACTTTCGACGCCATTGATGGTTAAGAAGAATCAGTGAAATTTCCAATTGATACCGGAAGACTGTGCAGAGTTGAGTACAAATAAACACAAATAGCCAGACAACAGAGATCACAGTTGCCAGAGAATTTTCCATTTAGTTTCAGTGTTGTAGATAACACCACACGTGGCAAAATATTAGAAATACAGCTCACTTTGATTTTGGCTAGACGGGCGAAAGATTTTTGTCGAAGTGCATTACTCGTCGCTTTTAAGATTCCAGATATTTATTTTTCACCGCCTGTCTTGTTTATCCAATTGACGTTCCATTCTTTTAGCTCCATAAGGGTATATTTTGTTTAAAGATGCACTAAAACGCCATTCGCGTTACAATGACTTTTGACGCCATTGCAAGTTAATTAAATGTTCTCCTGTGTGCACCAGAGAAATTTACGCATTACCCCAACCCCCTCAAACTGAACAAAATACGCGCAAAAGACTCTATGCACAAAGAAACCACTTAGCTGGGAAGTGACAGGCAAGACTTTTACCGACACAGAAAAAATAAAACAAGACGCTCCATGAAAGCGTTCACTGGGATGCCTGTGGTATGTGTTATATAAAAACAGAGGGCACTGACTTGGGTGGTATTGAACTGCAGGGTTCCAGTTAATTTTTTCAAGTGGGAGGTCATTAAGACCATGAGGGTCACCCACATGTCGCGCCAGCAGAGGCCCTTTGGCTCACACGTTCACACCTTTAATTTTTATTGTAATATCCTGTCTCATTTTGAGGTCTTTTCGTTTTTTAAGCTTTGGTAATAAATTCAGTTTAAAGATAAAAAAACACGCTCTTGAGTAAAATTCACTCGTTTTTTCTCAGATAAAGGAAAAAATAACATAGTTTTTATATATAGCTCTGAATCGAATTCTCATCGAAAGATTAATGACAATCGATCGTAAAAAGACAAAGATTTCTTCAGGCTCTGACTTTTATGATGTTTTGTCAAAAGGAAGATATTGATCACGTGCTGGGCAACCATAAAGGTGCATGTGATCACCTTGTGTCAACTGAATGAACTAAGGGAAAGCAGGTTAATCGTTCGTCGCTTTCAGAGTAAAACAACGTCTTTGGGTTTTTAATTTTGTTGTAATATTTAACTGAATATTTACATTTCATCTGTCGGGTCTGGGGGAAGCCTTCTTTGTCCAGTTGCTTAGGACGTACATGTATCTGTTTTGACTTCAGGGTGAGCTATTTACACAATCGCGAGGTTGAGTGGCCATGTAATTGAAAATCTGAACATCCATGAGATACATAAAACAGACTTGCGAATTATCGCAAATCACAATGCTGACAAGCACAAAAGCATAAGAAATGGTTAATAAATATGAAGTTTGTTACTACATGAATGTTGTGGGGGTTAGAGTCAAAATTCGCAAGAAGCGTGAGTTTCATGTAAACAATTTTTGCACTAGCAAGTCGTAGCAATAAATTGGATTAACCAGAAAGTTAAAGAAATATTGTTGGCTTCCCAAATAAATTCCATCTTACAGTACAATGACAAAATCATTTGTCAGAGAAATGAAATTCCTGTCTCCTCGCGTATCACATTTCAACGCACGTATGCAAATTTGTTAACTCATTTACACCGCGTCCCGATTCCAGCGAAATTTTTCTTCTTTCAAATATTAACAAAAATACCATTTCTCGTCAAGCATTGCATCTTTTATGTTCAAATAACCACTAAAAATAAAGATTTTTTAACAATCTATCCCTAGATATTTTTTCATAATTTAATATTCTCTGTCAACAGTTGCACAACAATCAAAACACAAAAATAGCCAAGCAGGCAACAAATTTAGTCGCATTTACCTCTTCGTCGAATTCTCATGCTTAACACAGGAATTTTTAGTAATTGTGAAAATCGTTCTATATGCGTTAGCAATCAGCCTTTCAAATTTTTGAGAAATCGACCGATCCGCAAATATTTTACGAGTTTTTTTCAATGGGATGTCAAAAGGCCAAGTGGATGTCGTGCATACTAGGGGAAGTTCGATTGATCAAGTTGCGCGTGACCCATTATAAATATTTTTTCACAAAATGTTCCCGAATCGTCAAGTATCACCACAGAAGACAAGAACATCATTCTAAAAGCTTATTCTATGCAAAAAGTAGGTTCTGGAAGTAATTTTGATAGTGGAAATCAAGTTTACGGCAGACAGGAATAACATGGTATATTTATATTTAACACAACAGAAAGACGCTTACCTTATTTTGACACAAAAATGCTTTACGATTGCCATAAAAACTATCCAGTTAAGCTCGCATATTACACAACATGGTGAATTCATAAAGGCCACCTTTTCCAGCAAACTATTTTTTGAAACAATTAATATATCTGCCATTAGAGGCAAAAAGCCCTTCCTATTTCATTACGTGTGTGAAGACAAGAAACTCAATCGTGTCAAGTTACACACCGTGTCAAAAACGCAACTAAATAAATTTCCCACCAGTGTTCAGCATCAAACCTATTACTGAAAACCCCTTTACTTGAATTATCAAGCCAAAAATGGGCAACAAGCTTTCTTTCAAATAATTTTTGACTAACAAGAATTTTCCAATTGTTACCGGAAGACTGTGCAGCATTGAGTACTGTTACGAAAAATAGCATTGCGTGACAAGCGTTACTGTCTAGAAGCTTCGCGAGAGTTCGTAGTTTGTTTATATTTAGGTTTGTACGTAAGCGTTTCTAAATCGGCGTGCTTTGTAATCTTTCTATAATTAGATTCATTACTAATTTAGAAAGTTCTAGAAGTTTCTTGTCAGAGTATATAAGTAGACGAGTCCAAGCGGAGTGTTTTCCTAACTAGTTTTTCACAAGCGAAGAGAGTTGGCGTTAACCGTGTTTAGTCAAGTGTGACAGAAGCTGTGTGCATTCAAGTTGGCGGAGGCCGTGTAAGTTTATCGAGTACGAGTTATTCAGAGTTTTACTTCGTGGAAACTACGTTTATTTTTGGAATAAATCTTCTTGTTGTTGTTCCGACAACCCTGCGTTCAGTTTAGTTTGCAAGCTACCTTTCCTCTAAACATTCGAACTCGTAACATTGGGGGCCTGTCCGGGAGAGGAATTCATTTGTTTGCTGACTACAGAAACCAGGAAAGGACAATTCAAGAAGGAGTTACAGAAAAAGTAAGGAGAACTGTACAAGAGAGTATATTGTGTTTTTGCTGTGGAATACTGCTATGGAAATGGAAAAGCTTTTGCAGATGGGAAAAGAATTTGGATTGCAAGGAGAAAAGCTACTCGAGTTTGTAGAGAAGCAACAAAAGTTAGAACAAGAAAGAAGGAAGGAAGAGGAAGAAAAACACTGCAAAATAGCAGTTTTCATAAAACGTGTTATTTAGAGGCTAAAACGAACGTTTTGCACAATTTTGCACTGGCACTGTAATTTTAACTTTTTTAAAATTGGTCATGATAAACGGTTTTGCTGTTTTTACTGGAAAACTGCTGCAAACACTGCAAAATAGCAGTTTTCATAAAACGTGTTATTTAGAGGCTAAAACGAACGTTTTGCACAATTTTGCACTGGCACTGTAATTTTAACTTTTTAAAAATTGGTCATGATAAACGTTTGCGGTTTTTACTGGAAAACTACTGCAAACACTGCAAAATAGCAGTTTTCATAAAACGTGTTATTTAGAGGCTAAAACGAACGTTTTGCACAATTTTGCACTGGCACTGTAATTTTAACTTTTTTAAAAATTGGTCATGATAAACGTTTTTGCTGTTTTTACTGGAAACCTGCTGCAAACACTGCAAAATAGCAGTTTTCATAAAACGTGTTATTTAGAGGCTAAAACGAACGTTTTGCACAATTTTGCACTGGCACTGTAATTTTAACTTTTTTAAAAATTGGTCATGATAAACGTTTTTGCTGTTTTTACTGGAAAACTGCTGCAAACACTGCAAAATAGCAGTTTTCATAAAACGTGTTATTTAGAGGCTAAAACGAACGTTTTGCACAATTTTGCACTGGCACTGTAATTTTAACTTTTTAAAAATTGGTCATGATAAACGTTTTTGCTGTTTTTACTGGAAAACTGCTGCAAACACTGCAAAATAGCAGTTTTCATAAAACGTGTTATTTAGAGGCTAAAACGAACGTTTTGCACAATTTTGCACTGGCACTGTAATTTTAACTTTTTAAAAATTGGTCATGATAAACGTTTTTGCTGTTTTTACTGGAAAACTGCTGCAAACACTGCAAAATAGCAGTTTTCATAAAACGTGTTATTTAGAGGCTAAAACGAACGTTTTGCACAATTTTGCACTGGCACTGTAATTTTAACTTTTTTAAAATTGGTCATGATAAACGTTTTTGCTGTTTTTACTGGAAAACTGCTGCAAACACTGCAAAATAGCAGTTTTCATAAAACGTGTTATTTAGAGGCTAAAACGAACGTTTTGCACAATTTTGCACTGGCACTGTAATTTTAACTTTTTTAAAAATTGGTCATGATAAACGTTTTTGCTGTTTTTACTGGAAAACTGCTGCAAACACTGCAAAATAGCAGTTTTCATAAAACGTGTTATTTAGAGGCTAAAACGAACGTTTTGCACAATTTTGCACTGGCACTGTAATTTTAACTTTTTTAAAATTGGTCATGATAAACGTTTTTGCTGTTTTTACTGGAAAACTGCTGCAAACACTGCAAAATAGCAGTTTTCATAAAACGTGTTATTTAGAGGCTAAAACGAACGTTTTGCACAATTTTGCACTGGCACTGTAATTTTAACTTTTTTAAAAATTGGTCATGATAAACGTTTTTGCTGTTTTTACTGGAAAACTGCTGCAAACACTGCAAAATAGCAGTTTTCATAAAACGTGTTATTTAGAGGCTAAAACGAACGTTTTGCACAATTTTGCACTGGCACTGTAATTTTAACTTTTTTAAAAATTGGTCATGATAAACGTTTTTGCTGTTTTTACTGGAAAACTGCTGCAAACACTGCAAAATAGCAGTTTTCATAAAACGTGTTATTTAGAGGCTAAAACGAACGTTTTGCACAATTTTGCACTGGCACTGTAATTTTAACTTTTTTAAAATTGGTCATGATAAACGTTTTTGCTGTTTTTACTGGAAAACTGCTGCAAACACTGCAAAATAGCAGTTTTCATAAAACGTGTTATTTAGAGGCTAAAACGAACGTTTTGCACAATTTTGCACTGGCACTGTAATTTTAACTTTTTTAAAAATTGGTCATGATAAACGTTTTTGCTGTTTTTACTGGAAAACTGCTGCAAACACTGCAAAATAGCAGTTTTCATAAAACGTGTTATTTAGAGGCTAAAACGAACGTTTTGCACAATTTTGCACTGGCACTGTAATTTTAACTTTTTAAAAATTGGTCATGATAAACGTTTTTGCTGTTTTTACTGGAAAAACTGCTGCAAACACTGCAAAATAGCAGTTTTCATAAAACGTGTTATTTAGAGGCTAAAACGAACGTTTTGCACAATTTTGCACTGGCACTGTAATTTTAACTTTTTTAAAAATTGGTCATGATAAACGTTTTTGCTGTTTTTACTGGAAAACTGCTGCAAACACTGCAAAATAGCAGTTTTCATAAAACGTGTTATTTAGAGGCTAAAACGAACGTTTTGCACAATTTTGCACTGGCACTGTAATTTTAACTTTTTTAAAAATTGGTCATGATAAACGTTTTTGCTGTTTTTACTGGAAAACTGCTGCAAACACTGCAAAATAGCAGTTTTCATAAAACGTGTTATTTAGAGGCTAAAACGAACGTTTTGCACAATTTTGCACTGGCACTGTAATTGGTCATGATAAACGTTTTTGCTGTTTTTACTGGAAAACTGCTGCAAACACTGCAAAATAGCAGTTTTCATAAAACGTGTTATTTAGAGGCTAAAACGAACGTTTTGCACAATTTTGCACTGGCACTGTAATTTTAACTTTTTTAAAAATTGGTCATGATAAACGTTTTTGCTGTTTTTACTGGAAAACTGCTGCAAACACTGCAAAATAGCAGTTTTCATAAAACGTGTTATTTAGAGGCTAAAACGAACGTTTTGCACAATTTTCCACTGGCACTGTAATTTTAACTTTTTTAAAAATTGGTCATGATAAACGTTTTTGCTGTTTTTAGCGGAAAACTGCTGCAAACACTGCAAAATAGCAGTTTTCATAAAACGTGTTATTTAGAGGCTAAAACGAACGTTTTGCACAATTTTGCACTGGCACTGTAATTTTAACTTTTTTAAAAATTGGTCATGATAAACGTTTTTGCTGTTTTTACTGGAAAACTGCTGCAAACACTGCAAAATAGCAGTTTTCATAAAACGTGTTATTTAGAGGCTAAAACGAACGTTTTGCACAATTTTGCACTGGCACTGTAATTTTAACTTTTTTAAAAATTGGTCATGATAAACGTTTTTGCTGTTTTTACTGGAAAACTGCTGCAAACACTGCAAAATAGCAGTTTTCATAAAACGTGTTATTTAGAGGCTAAAACGAACGTTTTGCACAATTTTGCACTGGCACTGTAATTTTAACTTTTTAAAAATTGGTCATGATAAACGTTTTTGCTGTTTTTACTGGAAAACTGCTGCAAACACTGCAAAATAGCAGTTTTCATAAAACGTGTTATTTAGAGGCTAAAACGAACGTTTTGCACAATTTTGCACTAGCACTGTAATTTTACTTTTTTTAAAAATTGGTCATGATAAACGTTTTTGCTGTTTTTACTGGAAAACTGCTGCAAACACTGCAAAATAGCAGTTTTCATAAAACGTGTTATTTAGAGGCTAAAACGAACGTTTTGCACAATTTTGCACTGGCACTGTAATTTTAACTTTTTTAAAAATTGGTCATGATAAACATTTTTTCTGTTTTTACTGGAAAACTGCTGCAAACACTGCAAAATAGCAGTTTTCATAAAACGTGTTATTTAGAGGCTAAAACGAACGTTTTGCACAATTTTGCACTGGCACTGTAATTTTAACTTTTTTAAAAATTGGTCATGATAAACGTTTTTGCTGTTTTTACTGGAAAACTGCTGCAAACACTGCAAAATAGCAGTTTTCATAAAACGTGTTATTTAGAGGCTAAAACGAACGTTTTGCACAATTTTGCACTGGCACTGTAATTTTAACTTTTTTAAAAATTGGTCATGATAAACGTTTTTGCTGTTTTTACTGGAAAACTGCTGCAAACACTGCAAAATAGCAGTTTTCATAAAACGTGTTATTTAGAGGCTAAAACGAACGTTTTGCACAATTTTGCACTGGCACTGTAATTTTAACTTTTTTAAAAATTGGTCATGATAAACGTTTTTGCTGTTTTTACTGGAAAACTGCTGCAAACACTGCAAAATAGCAGTTTTCATAAAACGTGTTATTTAGAGGCTAAAACGAACGTTTTGCACAATTTTGCACTGGCACTGTAATTTTAACTTTTTTAAAAATTGGTCATGATAAACGTTTTTGCTGTTTTTACTGGAAAACTGCTGCAAACACTGCAAAATAGCAGTTTTCATAAAACGTGTTATTTAGAGGCTAAAACGAACGTTTTGCACAATTTTGCACTGGCACTGTAATTTTAACTTTTTTAAAATTGGTCATGATAAACGTTTTTGCTGTTTTTACTGGAAAACTGCTGCAAACACTGCAAAATAGCAGTTTTCATAAAACGTGTTATTTAGAGGCTAAAACGAACGTTTTGCACAATTTTGCACTGGCACTGTAATTTTAACTTTTTTAAAATTGGTCATGATAAACGTTTTTGCTGTTTTTACTGGAAAACTGCTGCAAACACTGCAAAATAGCAGTTTTCATAAAACGTGTTATTTAGAGGCTAAAACGAACGTTTTGCACAATTTTGCACTGGCACTGTAATTTTAACTTTTTTAAAAATTGGTCATGATAAACGTTTTTGCTGTTTTTACTGGAAAACTGCTGCAAACACTGCAAAATAGCAGTTTTCATAAAACGTGTTATTTAGAGGCTAAAACGAACGTTTTGCACAATTTTGCACTGGCACTGTAATTTTAACTTTTTTAAAATTGGTCATGATAAACGTTTTTGCTGTTTTTACTGGAAAACTGCTGCAAACACTGCAAAATAGCAGTTTTCATAAACGTGTTATTTAGAGGCTAAAACGAACGTTTTGCACAATTTTGCACTGGCACTGTAATTTTAATTTTTTTAAAATTGGTCATGATAAACGTTTTTGCTGTTTTTACTGGAAAACTGCTGCAAACACTGCAAAATAGCAGTTTTCATAAAACGTGTTATTTAGAGGCTAAAACGAACGTTTTGCACAATTTTGCACTGGCACTGTAATTTTAACTTTTTTAAAAATTGGTCATGATAAACGTTTTTGCTGTTTTTACTGGAAAACTGCTGCAAACACTGCAAAATAGCAGTTTTCATAAAACGTGTTATTTAGAGGCTAAAACGAACGTTTTGCACAATTTTGCACTGGCACTGTAATTTTAACTTTTTTAAAATTTGGTCATGATAAACGTTTTTGCTGTTTTTACTCGAAAAATGCTGCAAACACCTGCAAACACTGCAAAATAGCAGTTTTCATAAAACGTGTTATTTAGAGGCTAAAACGAACGTTTTGCACAATTTTGCACTGGCACTGTAATTTTAACTTTTTAAAAATTGGTCATGATAAACGTTTTTGCTGTTTTTACTGGAAAACTGCTGCAAACACTGCAAAATAGCAGTTTTCATAAAACGTGTTATTTAGAGGCTAAAACGAACGTTTTGCACAATTTTGCACTGGCACTGTAATTTTAACTTTTTTAAAAATTGGTCATGATAAACGTTTTTGCTGTTTTTACTGAAAACTGCTGCAAACACTGCAAAATAGCAGTTTTCATAAAACGTGTTATTTAGAGGCTAAAACGAACGTTTTGCACAATTTTGCACTGGCACTGTAATTTTAACTTTTTTAAAAATTGGTCATGATAAACGTTTTTGCTGTTTTTACTGGAAAACTGCTGCAAACACTGCAAAATAGCAGTTTTCATAAAACGTGTTATTTAGAGGCTAAAACGAACGTTTTGCACAATTTTGCACTGGCACTGTAATTTTAACTTTTTTAAAAATTGGTCATGATAAACGTTTTTGCTGTTTTTACTGGAAAACTGCTGCAAACACTGCAAAATAGCAGTTTTCATAAAACGTGTTATTTAGAGGCTAAAACGAACGTTTTGCACAATTTTGCACTGGCACTGTAATTTTAACTTTTTTAAAATTGGTCATGATAAACGTTTTTGCTGTTTTTACTGGAAAACTGCTGCAAACACTGCAAAATAGCAGTTTTCATAAAACGTGTTATTTAGAGGCTAAAACGAACGTTTTGCACAATTTTGCACTGGCACTGTAATTTTAACTTTTTTAAAAATTGGTCATGATAAACGTTTTTGCTGTTTTTACTGGAAAACTGCTGCAAACACTGCAAAATAGCAGTTTTTTATAAAACGTGTTATTTAGAGGCTAAAACGAACGTTTTGCACAATTTTGCACTGGCACTGTAATTTTAACTTTTTTAAAAATTGGTCATGATAAACGTTTTTGCTGTTTTTACTGGAAAACTGCTGCAAACACTGCAAAATAGCAGTTTTCATAAAACGTGTTATTTAGAGGCTAAAACGAACGTTTTGCACAATTTTGCACTGGCACTGTAATTTTAACTTTTTTAAAAATTGGTCATGATAAACGTTTTTGCTGTTTTTACTGGAAAACTGCTGCAAACACTGCAAAATAGCAGTTTTCATAAAACGTGTTATTTAGAGGCTAAAACGAACGTTTTGCACAATTTTGCACTGGCACTGTAATTTTAACTTTTTTAAAATTGGTCATGATAAACGTTTTTGCTGTTTTTACTGGAAAACTGCTGCAAACACTGCAAAATAGCAGTTTTCATAAAACGTGTTATTTAGAGGCTAAAACGAACGTTTTGCACAATTTTGCACTGGCACTGTAATTTTAACTTTTTTAAAAATTGGTCATGATAAACGTTTTTGCTGTTTTTACTGGAAAACTGCTGCAAACACTGCAAAATAGCAGTTTTCATAAAACGTGTTATTTAGAGGCTAAAACGAACGTTTTGCACAATTTTGCACTGGCACTGTAATTTTAACTTTTTTAAAAATTGGTCATGATAAACGTTTTTGCTGTTTTTACTGGAAAACTGCTGCAAACACTGCAAAATAGCAGTTTTCATAAAACGTGTTATTTAGAGGCTAAAACGAACGTTTTGCACAATTTTGCACTGGCACTGTAATTTTAACTTTTTTAAAATTGGTCATGATAAACGTTTTTGCTGTTTTTACTGGAAAACTGCTGCAAACACTGCAAAATAGCAGTTTTCATAAAACGTGTTATTTAGAGGCTAAAACGAACGTTTTGCACAATTTTGCACTGGCACTGTAATTTTAACTTTTTAAAAATTGGTCATGATAAACGTTTTTGCTGTTTTTACTGGAAAACTGCTGCAAACACTGCAAAATAGCAGTTTTCATAAAACGTGTTATTTAGAGGCTAAAACGAACGTTTTGCACAATTTTGCACTGGCACTGTAATTTTAACTTTTTTAAAAATTGGTCATGATAAACGTTTTTGCTGTTTTTACTGGAAAACTGCTGCAAACACTGCAAAATAGCAGTTTTCATAAAACGTGTTATTTAGAGGCTAAAACGAACGTTTTGCACAATTTTGCACTGGCACTGTAATTTTAACTTTTTTAAAAATTGGTCATGATAAACGTTTTTGCTGTTTTTACTGGAAAACTGCTGCAAACACTGCAAAATAGCAGTTTTCATAAAACGTGTTATTTAGAGGCTAAAACGAACGTTTTGCACAATTTTGCACTGGCACTGTAATTTTAACTTTTTAAAAATTGGTCATGATAAACGTTTTTGCTGTTTTTACTGGAAAACTGCTGCAAACACTGCAAAATAGCAGTTTTCATAAAACGTGTTATTTAGAGGCTAAAACGAACGTTTTGCACAATTTTGCACTGGCACTGTAATTTTAACTTTTTTAAAAATTGGTCATGATAAACGTTTTTGCTGTTTTTACTGGAAAACTGCTGCAAACACTGCAAAATAGCAGTTTTCATAAAACGTGTTATTTAGAGGCTAAAACGAACGTTTTGCACAATTTTGCACTGGCACTGTAATTTTAACTTTTTTAAAAATTGGTCATGATAAACGTTTTTGCTGTTTTTACTGGAAAACTGCTGCAAACACTGCAAAATAGCAGTTTTCATAAAACGTGTTATTTAGAGGCTAAAACGAACGTTTTGCACAATTTTGCACTGGCACTGTAATTTTAACTTTTTTAAAAATTGGTCATGATAAACGTTTTTGCTGTTTTTACTGGAAAACTGCTGCAAACACTGCAAAATAGCAGTTTTCATAAAACGTGTTATTTAGAGGCTAAAACGAACGTTTTGCACAATTTTGCACTGGCACTGTAATTTTAACTTTTTTAAAAATTGGTCATGATAAACGTTTTTGCTGTTTTTACTGGAAAACTGCTGCAAACACTGCAAAATAGCAGTTTTCATAAAACGTGTTATTTTGAGGCTAAAACGAACGTTTTGCACAATTTTGCACTGGCACTGTAATTTTAACTTTTTTAAAATTGGTCATGATAAACGTTTTTGCTGTTTTTACTGGAAAACTGCTGCAAACACTGCAAAATAGCAGTTTTCATAAAACGTGTTATTTAGAGGCTAAAACGAACGTTTTGCACAATTTTGCACTGGCACTGTAATTTTAACTTTTGTCATGATAAACGTTTTTGCTGTTTTTACTGGAAAACTGCTGCAAACACTGCAAAATAGCAGTTTTCATAAAACGTGTTATTTAGAGGCTAAAACGAACGTTTTGCACAATTTTGCACTGGCACTGTAATTTTAACTTTTTTAAAAATTGGTCATGATAAACGTTTTTGCTGTTTTTACTGGAAAACTGCTGCAAACACTGCAAAATAGCAGTTTTCATAAAACGTGTTATTTAGAGGCTAAAACGAACGTTTTGCACAATTTTGCACTGGCACTGTAATTTTAACTTTTAAAAATTGGTCATGATAAACGTTTTTGCTGTTTTTACTGGAAAACTGCTGCAAACACTGCAAAATAGCAGTTTTCATAAAACGTGTTATTTAGAGGCTAAAACGAACGTTTTGCACAATTTTGCACTGGCACTGTAATTTTAACTTTTTAAAAATTGGTCATGATAAACGTTTTTGCTGTTTTTACTGGAAAACTGCTGCAAACACTGCAAAATAGCAGTTTTCATAAAACGTGTTATTTAGAGGCTAAAACGAACGTTTTGCACAATTTTGCACTGGCACTGTAATTTTAACTTTTTTAAAAATTGGTCATGATAAACGTTTTTGCTGTTTTTACTGGAAAACTGCTGCAAACACTGCAAAATAGCAGTTTTCATAAAACGTGTTATTTAGAGGCTAAAACGAACGTTTTGCACAATTTTGCACTGGCACTGTAATTTTAACTTTTTAAAAATTGGTCATGATAAACGTTTTTGCTGTTTTTACTGGAAAACTGCTGCAAACACTGCAAAATAGCAGTTTTCATAAAACGTGTTATTTAGAGGCTAAAACGAACGTTTTGCACAATTTTGCACTGGCACTGTAATTTTAACTTTTTTAAAAATTGGTCATGATAAACGTTTTTGCTGTTTTTACTGGAAAACTGCTGCAAACACTGCAAAATAGCAGTTTTCATAAAACGTGTTATTTAGAGGCTAAAACGAACGTTTTGCACAATTTTGCACTGGCACTGTAATTTTAACTTTTTTAAAAATTGGTCATGATAAACGTTTTTGCTGTTTTTACTGGAAAACTGCTGCAAACACTGCAAAATAGCAGTTTTCATAAAACGTGTTATTTAGAGGCTAAAACGAACGTTTTGCACAATTTTGCACTGGCACTGTAATTTTAACTTTTTTAAAATTTGGTCATGATAAACGTTTTTGCTGTTTTTACTGGAAAACTGCTGCAAACACTGCAAAATAGCAGTTTTCATAAAACGTGTTATTTAGAGGCTAAAACGAACGTTTTGCACAATTTTGCACTGGCACTGTAATTTTAACTTTTTTAAAAATTGGTCATGATAAACGTTTTTGCTGTTTTTACTGGAAAACTGCTGCAAACACTGCAAAATAGCAGTTTTCATAAAACGTGTTATTTAGAGGCTAAAACGAACGTTTTGCACAATTTTGCACTGGCACTGTAATTTTAACTTTGGTCATGATAAACGTTTTTGCTGTTTTTACTGGAAAACTGCTGCAAACACTGCAAAATAGCAGTTTTCATAAAACGTGTTATTTAGAGGCTAAAACGAACGTTTTGCACAATTTTGCACTGGCACTGTAATTTTAACTTTTTTAAAAATTGGTCATGATAAACGTTTTTGCTGTTTTTACTGGAAAACTGCTGCAAACACTGCAAAATAGCAGTTTTCATAAAACGTGTTATTTAGAGGCTAAAACGAACGTTTTGCACAATTTTGCACTGGCACTGTAATTTTAACTTTTTTAAAAATTGGTCATGATAAACGTTTTTGCTGTTTTTACTGGAAAACTGCTGCAAACACTGCAAAATAGCAGTTTTCATAAAACGTGTTATTTAGAGGCTAAAACGAACGTTTTGCACAATTTTGCACTGGCACTGTAATTTTAACTTTTTTAAAATTGGTCATGATAAACGTTTTTGCTGTTTTTACTGGAAAACTGCTGCAAACACTGCAAAATAGCAGTTTTCATAAAACGTGTTATTTAGAGGCTAAAACGAACGTTTTGCACAATTTTGCACTGGCACTGTAATTTTAACTTTTTTAAAAATTGGTCATGATAAACGTTTTTGCTGTTTTTACTGGAAAACTGCTGCAAACACTGCAAAATAGCAGTTTTCATAAAACGTGTTATTTAGAGGCTAAAACGAACGTTTTGCACAATTTTGCACTGGCACTGTAATTTTAACTTTTTTAAAAATTGGTCATGATAAACGTTTTTGCTGTTTTTACTGGAAAACTGCTGCAAACACTGCAAAATTAGCAGTTTTCATAAAACGTGTTATTTAGAGGCTAAAACGAACGTTTTGCACAATTTTGCACTGGCACTGTAATTTTAACTTTTTTAAAAATTGGTCATGATAAACGTTTTTGCTGTTTTTACTGGAAAACTGCTGCAAACACTGCAAAATAGCAGTTTTCATAAAACGTGTTATTTAGAGGCTAAAACGAACGTTTTGCACAATTTTGCACTGGCACTGTAATTTTAACTTTTTTAAAAATTGGTCATGATAAACGTTTTTGCTGTTTTTACTGGAAAACTGCTGCAAACACTGCAAAATAGCAGTTTTCATAAAACGTGTTATTTAGAGGCTAAAACGAACGTTTTGCACAATTTTGCACTGGCACTGTAATTTTAACTTTTTTAAAAATTGGTCATGATAAACGTTTTTGCTGTTTTTACTGGAAAACTGCTGCAAACACTGCAAAATAGCAGTTTTCATAAAACGTGTTATTTAGAGGCTAAAACGAACGTTTTGCACAATTTTGCACTGGCACTGTAATTTGGTCATGATAAACGTTTTTGCTGTTTTTACTGGAAAACTGCTGCAAACACTGCAAAATAGCAGTTTTCATAAAACGTGTTATTTAGAGGCTAAAACGAACGTTTTGCACAATTTTGCACTGGCACTGTAATTTTAACTTTTTAAAAATTGGTCATGATAAACGTTTTTGCTGTTTTTACTGGAAAACTGCTGCAAACACTGCAAAATAGCAGTTTTCATAAAACGTGTTATTTAGAGGCTAAAACGAACGTTTTGCACAATTTTGCACTGGCACTGTAATTTTAACTTTTTAAAAATTGGTCATGATAAACGTTTTTGCTGTTTTTACTGGAAAACTGCTGCAAACACTGCAAAATAGCAGTTTTCATAAAACGTGTTATTTAGAGGCTAAAACGAACGTTTTGCACAATTTTGCACTGGCACTGTAATTTTAACTTTTTTAAAAATTGGTCATGATAAACGTTTTTGCTGTTTTTACTGGAAAACTGCTGCAAACACTGCAAAATAGCAGTTTTCATAAAACGTGTTATTTAGAGGCTAAAACGAACGTTTTGCACAATTTTGCACTGGCACTGTAATTTTAACTTTTTTAAAAATTGGTCATGATAAACGTTTTTGCTGTTTTTACTGGAAAACTGCTGCAAACACTGCAAAATAGCAGTTTTCATAAAACGTGTTATTTAGAGGCTAAAACGAACGTTTTGCACAATTTTGCACTGGCACTGTAATTTTAACTTTTTTAAAAATTGGTCATGATAAACGTTTTTGCTGTTTTTACTGGAAAACTGCTGCAAACACTGCAAAATAGCAGTTTTCATAAAACGTGTTATTTAGAGGCTAAAACGAACGTTTTGCACAATTTTGCACTGGCACTGTAATTTTAACTTTTTTAAAATTGGTCATGATAAACGTTTTTGCTGTTTTTACTGGAAAACTGCTGCAAACACTGCAAAATAGCAGTTTTCATAAAACGTGTTATTTAGAGGCTAAAACGAACGTTTTGCACAATTTTGCACTGGCACTGTAATTTTAACTTTTTTAAAAATTGGTCATGATAAACGTTTTTGCTGTTTTTACTGGAAAACTGCTGCAAACACTGCAAAATAGCAGTTTTCATAAAACGTGTTATTTAGAGGCTAAAACGAACGTTTTGCACAATTTTGCACTGGCACTGTAATTTTAACTTTTTTAAAAATTGGTCATGATAAACGTTTTTGCTGTTTTTACTGGAAAACTGCTGCAAACACTGCAAAATAGCAGTTTTCATAAAACGTGTTATTTAGAGGCTAAAACGAACGTTTTGCACAATTTTGCACTGGCACTGTAATTTTAACTTTTTTAAAAATTGGTCATGATAAACGTTTTTGCTGTTTTTACTGGAAAACTGCTGCAAACACTGCAAAATAGCAGTTTTCATAAAACGTGTTATTTAGAGGCTAAAACGAACGTTTTGCACAATTTTGCACTGGCACTGTAATTTTAACTTTTTTAAAATTGGTCATGATAAACGTTTTTGCTGTTTTTACTGGAAAACTGCTGCAAACACTGCAAAATAGCAGTTTTCATAAAACGTGTTATTTAGAGGCTAAAACGAACGTTTTGCACAATTTTGCACTGGCACTGTAATTTTAACTTTTTTAAAAATTGGTCATGATAAACGTTTTTGCTGTTTTTACTGGAAAACTGCTGCAAACACTGCAAAATAGCATTTTTTTAAAACGTGTTATTTAGAGGCTAAAACGAACGTTTTGCACAATTTTGCACTGGCACTGTAATTTTAACTTTTTTAAAATTGGTCATGATAAACGTTTTTGCTGTTTTTACTGGAAAACTGCTGCAAACACTGCAAAATAGCAGTTTTCATAAAACGTGTTATTTAGAGGCTAAAACGAACGTTTTGCACAATTTTGCACTGGCACTGTAATTTTAACTTTTTTAAAAATTGGTCATGATAAACGTTTTTGCTGTTTTTACTGGAAAACTGCTGCAAACACTGCAAAATAGCAGTTTTCATAAAACGTGTTATTTAGAGGCTAAAACGAACGTTTTGCACAATTTTGCACTGGCACTGTAATTTTAACTTTTTTAAAAATTGGTCATGATAAACGTTTTTGCTGTTTTTACTGGAAAACTGCTGCAAACACTGCAAAATAGCAGTTTTCATAAAACGTGTTATTTAGAGGCTAAAACGAACGTTTTGCACAATTTTGCACTGGCACTGTAATTTTAACTTTTTTAAAATTGGTCATGATAAACGTTTTTGCTGTTTTTACTGGAAAACTGCTGCAAACACTGCAAAATAGCAGTTTTCATAAAACGTGTTATTTAGAGGCTAAAACGAACGTTTTGCACAATTTTGCACTGGCACTGTAATTTTAACTTTTTTAAAAATTGGTCATGATAAACGTTTTTGCTGTTTTTACTGGAAAACTGCTGCAAACACTGCAAAATAGCAGTTTTCATAAAACGTGTTATTTAGAGGCTAAAACGAACGTTTTGCACAATTTTGCACTGGCACTGTAATTTTAACTTTTTTAAAAATTGGTCATGATAAACGTTTTTGCTGTTTTTACTGGAAAACTGCTGCAAACACTGCAAAATAGCAGTTTTCATAAAACGTGTTATTTAGAGGCTAAAACGAACGTTTTGCACAATTTTGCACTGGCACTGTAATTTTAACTTTTTTAAAAATTGGTCATGATAAACGTTTTTGCTGTTTTTACTGGAAAACTGCTGCAAACACTGCAAAATAGCAGTTTTCATAAAACGTGTTATTTAGAGGCTAAAACGAACGTTTTGCACAATTTTGCACTGGCACTGTAATTTTAACTTTTTTAAAAATTGGTCATGATAAACGTTTTTGCTGTTTTTACTGGAAAACTGCTGCAAACACTGCAAAATAGCAGTTTTCATAAAACGTGTTATTTAGAGGCTAAAACGAACGTTTTGCACAATTTTGCACTGGCACTGTAATTTTAACTTTTTAAAAATTGGTCATGATAAACGTTTTTGCTGTTTTTACTGGAAAACTGCTGCAAACACTGCAAAATAGCAGTTTTCATAAAACGTGTTATTTAGAGGCTAAAACGAACGTTTTGCACAATTTTGCACTGGCACTGTAATTTTAACTTTTTTAAAAATTGGTCATGATAAACGTTTTTGCTGTTTTTACTGGAAAACTGCTGCAAACACTGCAAAATAGCAGTTTTCATAAAACGTGTTATTTAGAGGCTAAAACGAACGTTTTGCACAATTTTGCACTGGCACTGTAATTTTAACTTTTTTAAAAATTGGTCATGATAAACGTTTTTGCTGTTTTTACTGGAAAACTGCTGCAAACACTGCAAAATAGCAGTTTTCATAAAACGTGTTATTTAGAGGCTAAAACGAACGTTTTGCACAATTTTGCACTGGCACTGTAATTTTAACTTTTTTAAAAATTGGTCATGATAAACGTTTTTGCTGTTTTTACTGGAAAACTGCTGCAAACACTGCAAAATAGCAGTTTTCATAAAACGTGTTATTTAGAGGCTAAAACGAACGTTTTGCACAATTTTGCACTGGCACTGTATTTTTTAACTTTTTTAAAAATTGGTCATGATAAACGTTTTTGCTGTTTTTACTGGAAAACTGCTGCAAACACTGCAAATTAGCAGTTTTTATAAAACGTGTTATTTAGGCTAAAACGAACGTTTTGCACAATTTTGCACTGGCACTGTAATTTTAACTTTTTTAAAATTGGTCATGATAAACGTTTTTGCTGTTTTTACTGGAAAACTGCTGCAAACACTGCAAAATAGCAGTTTTCATAAAACGTGTTATTTAGAGGCTAAAACGAACGTTTTGCACAATTTTGCACTGGCACTGTAATTTTAACTTTTTTAAAATTGGTCATGATAAACGTTTTTTTTTTTTTTACTGGAAAACTGCTGCAAACACTGCAAAATAGCAGTTTTCATAAAACGTGTTATTTAGAGGCTAAAACGAACGTTTTGCACAATTTTGCACTGGCACTGTAATTGGTCATGATAAACGTTTTTGCTGTTTTTACTGGAAAACTGCTGCAAACACTGCAAAATAGCAGTTTTCATAAAACGTGTTATTTAGAGGCTAAAACGAACGTTTTGCACAATTTTGCACTGGCACTGTAATTTTAACTTTTTTAAAAATTGGTCATGATAAACGTTTTTGCTGTTTTTACTGGAAAACTGCTGCAAACACTGCAAAATAGCAGTTTTCATAAAACGTGTTATTTAGAGGCTAAAACGAACGTTTTGCACAATTTTGCACTGGCACTGTAATTTTAACTTTTTTAAAAATTGGTCATGATAAACGTTTTTGCTGTTTTTACTGGAAAACTGCTGCAAACACTGCAAAATAGCAGTTTTCATAAAACGTGTTATTTAGAGGCTAAAACGAACGTTTTGCACAATTTTGCACTGGCACTGTAATTTTAACTTTTTTAAAAATTGGTCATGATAAACGTTTTTGCTGTTTTTACTGGAAAACTGCTGCAAACACTGCAAAATAGCAGTTTTCATAAAACGTGTTATTTAGAGGCTAAAACGAACGTTTTGCACAATTTTGCACTGGCACTGTAATTTTAACTTTTTTAAAATTGGTCATGATAAACGTTTTTGCTGTTTTTACTGGAAAACTGCTGCAAACACTGCAAAATAGCAGTTTTTAAAGTGTTATTTAGAGGCTAAAACGAACGTTTTGCACAATTTTGCACTGGCACTGTAATTTTAACTTTTTTAAAAATTGGTCATGATAAACGTTTTTGCTGTTTTTACTGGAAAACTGCTGCAAACACTGCAAAATAGCAGTTTTCATAAAACGTGTTATTTAGAGGCTAAAACGAACGTTTTGCACAATTTTGCACTGGCACTGTAATTTTAACTTTTTTAAAAATTGGTCATGATAAACGTTTTTCGGTTTTTACTGGAAAACTGCTGCAAACACTGCAAAATAGCAGTTTTCATAAAACGTGTTATTTAGAGGCTAAAACGAACGTTTTGCACAATTTTGCACTGGCACTGTAATTTTAACTTTTTTAAAAATTGGTCATGATAAACGTTTTTGCTGTTTTTACTGGAAAACTGCTGCAAACACTGCAAAATAGCAGTTTTCATAAAACGTGTTATTTAGAGGCTAAAACGAACGTTTTGCACAATTTTGCACTGGCACTGTAATTTTAACTTTTTTAAAAATTGGTCATGATAAACGTTTTTGCTGTTTTTACTGGAAAACTGCTGCAAACACTGCAAAATAGCAGTTTTCATAAAACGTGTTATTTAGAGGCTAAAACGAACGTTTTGCACAATTTTGCACTGGCACTGTAATTTTAACTTTTTTAAAAATTGGTCATGATAAACGTTTTTGCTGTTTTTACTGGAAAACTGCTGCAAACACTGCAAAATAGCAGTTTTCATAAAACGTGTTATTTAGAGGCTAAAACGAACGTTTTGCACAATTTTGCACTGGCACTGTAATTTTAACTTTTTTAAAATTGGTCATGATAAACGTTTTTGCTGTTTTTACTGGAAAACTGCTGCAAACACTGCAAAATAGCAGTTTTCATAAAACGTGTTATTTAGAGGCTAAAACGAACGTTTTGCACAATTTTGCACTGGCACTGTAATTTTAACTTTTTTAAAAATTGGTCATGATAAACGTTTTTGCTGTTTTTACTGGAAAACTGCTGCAAACACTGCAAAATAGCAGTTTTCATAAAACGTGTTATTTAGAGGCTAAAACGAACGTTTTGCACAATTTTGCACTGGCACTGTAATTTTAACTTTTTTAAAAATTGGTCATGATAAACGTTTTTGCTGTTTTTACTGGAAAACTGCTGCAAACACTGCAAAATAGCAGTTTTCATAAAACGTGTTATTTAGAGGCTAAAACGAACGTTTTGCACAATTTTGCACTGGCACTGTAATTTTAACTTTTTAAAAATTGGTCATGATAAACGTTTTTGCTGTTTTTACTGGAAAACTGCTGCAAACACTGCAAAATAGCAGTTTTCATAAAACGTGTTATTTAGAGGCTAAAACGAACGTTTTGCACAATTTTGCACTGGCACTGTAATTTTAACTTTTTTAAAAATTGGTCATGATAAACGTTTTTGCTGTTTTTACTGGAAAACTGCTGCAAACACTGCAAAATAGCAGTTTTCATAAAACGTGTTATTTAGAGGCTAAAACGAACGTTTTGCACAATTTTGCACTGGCACTGTAATTTTAACTTTTTTAAAATTGGTCATGATAAACGTTTTTGCTGTTTTTACTGGAAAACTGCTGCAAACACTGCAAAATAGCAGTTTTCATAAAACGTGTTATTTAGAGGCTAAAACGAACGTTTTGCACAATTTTGCACTGGCACTGTAATTTTAACTTTTTTAAAAATTGGTCATGATAAACGTTTTTGCTGTTTTTACTGGAAAACTGCTGCAAACACTGCAAAATAGCAGTTTTCATAAAACGTGTTATTTAGAGGCTAAAACGAACGTTTTGCACAATTTTGCACTGGCACTGTAATTTTAACTTTTTTAAAAATTGGTCATGATAAACGTTTTTGCTGTTTTTACTGGAAAACTGCTGCAAACACTGCAAAATAGCAGTTTTCATAAAACGTGTTATTTAGAGGCTAAAACGAACGTTTTGCACAATTTTGCACTGGCACTGTAATTTTAACTTTTTTAAAAATTGGTCATGATAAACGTTTTTGCTGTTTTTACTGGAAAACTGCTGCAAACACTGCAAAATAGCAGTTTTCATAAAACGTGTTATTTAGAGGCTAAAACGAACGTTTTGCACAATTTTGCACTGGCACTGTAATTTTAACTTTTTTAAAATTGGTCATGATAAACGTTTTTGCTGTTTTTACTGGAAAACTGCTGCAAACACTGCAAAATAGCAGTTTTCATAAAACGTGTTATTTAGAGGCTAAAACGAACGTTTTGCACAATTTTGCACTGGCACTGTAATTTTAACTTTTTTAAAAATTGGTCATGATAAACGTTTTTGCTGTTTTTACTGGAAAACTGCTGCAAACACTGCAAAATAGCAGTTTTCATAAAACGTGTTATTTAGAGGCTAAAACGAACGTTTTGCACAATTTTGCACTGGCACTGTAATTTTAACTTTTTTAAAAATTGGTCATGATAAACGTTTTTGCTGTTTTTACTGGAAAACTGCTGCAAACACTGCAAAATAGCAGTTTTCATAAAACGTGTTATTTAGAGGCTAAAACGAACGTTTTGCACAATTTTGCACTGGCACTGTAATTTTAACTTTTTTAAAAATTGGTCATGATAAACGTTTTTGCTGTTTTTACTGGAAAACTGCTGCAAACACTGCAAAATAGCAGTTTTCATAAAACGTGTTATTTAGAGGCTAAAACGAACGTTTTGCACAATTTTGCACTGGCACTGTAATTTTAACTTTTTTAAAATTGGTCATGATAAACGTTTTTGCTGTTTTTACTGGAAAACTGCTGCAAACACTGCAAAATAGCAGTTTTCATAAAACGTGTTATTTAGAGGCTAAAACGAACGTTTTGCACAATTTTGCACTGGCACTGTAATTTTAACTTTTTTAAAAATTGGTCATGATAAACGTTTTTGCTGTTTTTACTGGAAAACTGCTGCAAACACTGCAAAATAGCAGTTTTCATAAAACGTGTTATTTAGAGGCTAAAACGAACGTTTTGCACAATTTTGCACTGGCACTGTAATTTTAACTTTTTTAAAAATTGGTCATGATAAACGTTTTTGCTGTTTTTACTGGAAAACTGCTGCAAACACTGCAAAATAGCAGTTTTCATAAAACGTGTTATTTAGAGGCTAAAACGAACGTTTTGCACAATTTTGCACTGGCACTGTAATTTTAACTTTTTTAAAAATTGGTCATGATAAACGTTTTTGCTGTTTTTACTGGAAAACTGCTGCAAACACTGCAAAATAGCAGTTTTCATAAAACGTGTTATTTAGAGGCTAAAACGAACGTTTTGCACAATTTTGCACTGGCACTGTAATTTTAACTTTTTAAAAATTGGTCATGATAAACGTTTTTGCTGTTTTTACTGGAAAACTGCTGCAAACACTGCAAAATAGCAGTTTTCATAAAACGTGTTATTTAGAGGCTAAAACGAACGTTTTGCACAATTTTGCACTGGCACTGTAATTTTAACTTTTTTAAAAATTGGTCATGATAAACGTTTTTGCTGTTTTTACTGGAAAACTGCTGCAAACACTGCAAAATAGCAGTTTTCATAAAACGTGTTATTTAGAGGCTAAAACGAACGTTTTGCACAATTTTGCACTGGCACTGTAATTTTAACTTTTTTAAAAATTGGTCATGATAAACGTTTTTGCTGTTTTTACTGGAAAACTGCTGCAAACACTGCAAAATAGCAGTTTTCATAAAACGTGTTATTTAGAGGCTAAAACGAACGTTTTGCACAATTTTGCACTGGCACTGTAATTTTAACTTTTTTAAAATTGGTCATGATAAACGTTTTTGCTGTTTTTACTGGAAAACTGCTGCAAACACTGCAAAATAGCAGTTTTCATAAAACGTGTTATTTAGAGGCTAAAACGAACGTTTTGCACAATTTTGCACTGGCACTGTAATTTTAACTTTTTTAAAAATTGGTCATGATAAACGTTTTTGCTGTTTTTACTGGAAAACTGCTGCAAACACTGCAAAATAGCAGTTTTCATAAAACGTGTTATTTAGAGGCTAAAACGAACGTTTTGCACAATTTTGCACTGGCACTGTAATTTTAACTTTTTTAAAAATTGGTCATGATAAACGTTTTTGCTGTTTTTACTGGAAAACTGCTGCAAACACTGCAAAATAGCAGTTTTCATAAAACGTGTTATTTAGAGGCTAAAACGAACGTTTTGCACAATTTTGCACTGGCACTGTAATTTTAACTTTTTTAAAAATTGGTCATGATAAACGTTTTTGCTGTTTTTACTGGAAAACTGCTGCAAACACTGCAAAATAGCAGTTTTCATAAAACGTGTTATTTAGAGGCTAAAACGAACGTTTTGCACAATTTTGCACTGGCACTGTAATTTTAACTTTTTTAAAAATTGGTCATGATAAACGTTTTTGCTGTTTTTACTGGAAAACTGCTGCAAACACTGCAAAATAGCAGTTTTCATAAAACGTGTTATTTAGAGGCTAAAACGAACGTTTTGCACAATTTTGCACTGGCACTGTAATTTTAACTTTTTTAAAAATTGGTCATGATAAACGTTTTTGCTGTTTTTACTGGAAAACTGCTGCAAACACTGCAAAATAGCAGTTTTCATAAAACGTGTTATTTAGAGGCTAAAACGAACGTTTTGCACAATTTTGCACTGGCACTGTAATTTTAACTTTTTTAAAAATTGGTCATGATAAACGTTTTTGCTGTTTTTACTGGAAAACTGCTGCAAACACTGCAAAATAGCAGTTTTCATAAAACGTGTTATTTAGAGGCTAAAACGAACGTTTTGCACAATTTTGCACTGGCACTGTAATTTTAACTTTTTTAAAAATTGGTCATGATAAACGTTTTTGCTGTTTTTACTGGAAAACTGCTGCAAACACTGCAAAATAGCAGTTTTCATAAAACGTGTTATTTAGAGGCTAAAACGAACGTTTTGCACAATTTTGCACTGGCACTGTAATTTTAACTTTTTTAAAAATTGGTCATGATAAACGTTTTTGCTGTTTTTACTGGAAAACTGCTGCAAACACTGCAAAATAGCAGTTTTCATAAAACGTGTTATTTAGAGGCTAAAACGAACGTTTTGCACAATTTTGCACTGGCACTGTAATTTTAACTTTTTTAAAAATTGGTCATGATAAACGTTTTTGCTGTTTTTACTGGAAAACTGCTGCAAACACTGCAAAATAGCAGTTTTCATAAAACGTGTTATTTAGAGGCTAAAACGAACGTTTTGCACAATTTTGCACTGGCACTGTAATTTTAACTTTTTTAAAAATTGGTCATGATAAACGTTTTTGCTGTTTTTACTGGAAAACTGCTGCAAACACTGCAAAATAGCAGTTTTCATAAAACGTGTTATTTAGAGGCTAAAACGAACGTTTTGCACAATTTTGCACTGGCACTGTAATTTTAACTTTTTTAAAAATTGGTCATGATAAACGTTTTTGCTGTTTTTACTGGAAAACTGCTGCAAACACTGCAAAATAGCAGTTTTCATAAAACGTGTTATTTAGAGGCTAAAACGAACGTTTTGCACAATTTTGCACTGGCACTGTAATTTTAACTTTTTTAAAAATTGGTCATGATAAACGTTTTTGCTGTTTTTACTGGAAAACTGCTGCAAACACTGCAAAATAGCAGTTTTCATAAAACGTGTTATTTAGAGGCTAAAACGAACGTTTTGCACAATTTTGCACTGGCACTGTAATTTTAACTTTTTTAAAAATTGGTCATGATAAACGTTTTTGCTGTTTTTACTGGAAAACTGCTGCAAACACTGCAAAATAGCAGTTTTCATAAAACGTGTTATTTAGAGGCTAAAACGAACGTTTTGCACAATTTTGCACTGGCACTGTAATTTTAACTTTTTTAAAAATTGGTCATGATAAACGTTTTTGCTGTTTTTACTGGAAAACTGCTGCAAACACTGCAAAATAGCAGTTTTCATAAAACGTGTTATTTAGAGGCTAAAACGAACGTTTTGCACAATTTTGCACTGGCACTGTAATTTTAACTTTTTTAAAAATTGGTCATGATAAACGTTTTTGCTGTTTTTACTGGAAAACTGCTGCAAACACTGCAAAATAGCAGTTTTCATAAAACGTGTTATTTAGAGGCTAAAACGAACGTTTTGCACAATTTTGCACTGGCACTGTAATTTTAACTTTTTTAAAAATTGGTCATGATAAACGTTTTTGCTGTTTTTACTGGAAAACTGCTGCAAACACTGCAAAATAGCAGTTTTCATAAAACGTGTTATTTAGAGGCTAAAACGAACGTTTTGCACAATTTTGCACTGGCACTGTAATTTTAACTTTTTTAAAAATTGGTCATGATAAACGTTTTTGCTGTTTTTACTGGAAAACTGCTGCAAACACTGCAAAATAGCAGTTTTCATAAAACGTGTTATTTAGAGGCTAAAACGAACGTTTTGCACAATTTTGCACTGGCACTGTAATTTTAACTTTTTTAAAAATTGGTCATGATAAACGTTTTTGCTGTTTTTACTGGAAAACTGCTGCAAACACTGCAAAATAGCAGTTTTCATAAAACGTGTTATTTAGAGGCTAAAACGAACGTTTTGCACAATTTTGCACTGGCACTGTAATTTTAACTTTTTTAAAAATTGGTCATGATAAACGTTTTTGCTGTTTTTACTGGAAAACTGCTGCAAACACTGCAAAATAGCAGTTTTCATAAAACGTGTTATTTAGAGGCTAAAACGAACGTTTTGCACAATTTTGCACTGGCACTGTAATTTTAACTTTTTTAAAAATTGGTCATGATAAACGTTTTTGCTGTTTTTACTGGAAAACTGCTGCAAACACTGCAAAATAGCAGTTTTCATAAAACGTGTTATTTAGAGGCTAAAACGAACGTTTTGCACAATTTTGCACTGGCACTGTAATTTTAACTTTTTTAAAAATTGGTCATGATAAACGTTTTTGCTGTTTTTACTGGAAAACTGCTGCAAACACTGCAAAATAGCAGTTTTCATAAAACGTGTTATTTAGAGGCTAAAACGAACGTTTTGCACAATTTTGCACTGGCACTGTAATTTTAACTTTTTTAAAAATTGGTCATGATAAACGTTTTTGCTGTTTTTACTGGAAAACTGCTGCAAACACTGCAAAATAGCAGTTTTCATAAAACGTGTTATTTAGAGGCTAAAACGAACGTTTTGCACAATTTTGCACTGGCACTGTAATTTTAACTTTTTTAAAAATTGGTCATGATAAACGTTTTTGCTGTTTTTACTGGAAAACTGCTGCAAACACTGCAAAATAGCAGTTTTCATAAAACGTGTTATTTAGAGGCTAAAACGAACGTTTTGCACAATTTTGCACTGGCACTGTAATTTTAACTTTTTTAAAAATTGGTCATGATAAACGTTTTTGCTGTTTTTACTGGAAAACTGCTGCAAACACTGCAAAATAGCAGTTTTCATAAAACGTGTTATTTAGAGGCTAAAACGAACGTTTTGCACAATTTTGCACTGGCACTGTAATTTTAACTTTTTTAAAAATTGGTCATGATAAACGTTTTTGCTGTTTTTACTGGAAAACTGCTGCAAACACTGCAAAATAGCAGTTTTCATAAAACGTGTTATTTAGAGGCTAAAACGAACGTTTTGCACAATTTTGCACTGGCACTGTAATTTTAACTTTTTTAAAAATTGGTCATGATAAACGTTTTTGCTGTTTTTACTGGAAAACTGCTGCAAACACTGCAAAATAGCAGTTTTCATAAAACGTGTTATTTAGAGGCTAAAACGAACGTTTTGCACAATTTTGCACTGGCACTGTAATTTTAACTTTTTTAAAAATTGGTCATGATAAACGTTTTTGCTGTTTTTACTGGAAAACTGCTGCAAACACTGCAAAATAGCAGTTTTCATAAAACGTGTTATTTAGAGGCTAAAACGAACGTTTTGCACAATTTTGCACTGGCACTGTAATTTTAACTTTTTTAAAAATTGGTCATGATAAACGTTTTTGCTGTTTTTACTGGAAAACTGCTGCAAACACTGCAAAATAGCAGTTTTCATAAAACGTGTTATTTAGAGGCTAAAACGAACGTTTTGCACAATTTTGCACTGGCACTGTAATTTTAACTTTTTTAAAAATTGGTCATGATAAACGTTTTTGCTGTTTTTACTGGAAAACTGCTGCAAACACTGCAAAATAGCAGTTTTCATAAAACGTGTTATTTAGAGGCTAAAACGAACGTTTTGCACAATTTTGCACTGGCACTGTAATTTTAACTTTTTTAAAAATTGGTCATGATAAACGTTTTTGCTGTTTTTACTGGAAAACTGCTGCAAACACTGCAAAATAGCAGTTTTCATAAAACGTGTTATTTAGAGGCTAAAACGAACGTTTTGCACAATTTTGCACTGGCACTGTAATTTTAACTTTTTTAAAAATTGGTCATGATAAACGTTTTTGCTGTTTTTACTGGAAAACTGCTGCAAACACTGCAAAATAGCAGTTTTCATAAAACGTGTTATTTAGAGGCTAAAACGAACGTTTTGCACAATTTTGCACTGGCACTGTAATTTTAACTTTTTTAAAAATTGGTCATGATAAACGTTTTTGCTGTTTTTACTGGAAAACTGCTGCAAACACTGCAAAATAGCAGTTTTCATAAAACGTGTTATTTAGAGGCTAAAACGAACGTTTTGCACAATTTTGCACTGGCACTGTAATTTTAACTTTTTTAAAAATTGGTCATGATAAACGTTTTTGCTGTTTTTACTGGAAAACTGCTGCAAACACTGCAAAATAGCAGTTTTCATAAAACGTGTTATTTAGAGGCTAAAACGAACGTTTTGCACAATTTTGCACTGGCACTGTAATTTTAACTTTTTTAAAAATTGGTCATGATAAACGTTTTTGCTGTTTTTACTGGAAAACTGCTGCAAACACTGCAAAATAGCAGTTTTCATAAAACGTGTTATTTAGAGGCTAAAACGAACGTTTTGCACAATTTTGCACTGGCACTGTAATTTTAACTTTTTTAAAAATTGGTCATGATAAACGTTTTTGCTGTTTTTACTGGAAAACTGCTGCAAACACTGCAAAATAGCAGTTTTCATAAAACGTGTTATTTAGAGGCTAAAACGAACGTTTTGCACAATTTTGCACTGGCACTGTAATTTTAACTTTTTTAAAAATTGGTCATGATAAACGTTTTTGCTGTTTTTACTGGAAAACTGCTGCAAACACTGCAAAATAGCAGTTTTCATAAAACGTGTTATTTAGAGGCTAAAACGAACGTTTTGCACAATTTTGCACTGGCACTGTAATTTTAACTTTTTTAAAAATTGGTCATGATAAACGTTTTTGCTGTTTTTACTGGAAAACTGCTGCAAACACTGCAAAATAGCAGTTTTCATAAAACGTGTTATTTAGAGGCTAAAACGAACGTTTTGCACAATTTTGCACTGGCACTGTAATTTTAACTTTTTTAAAAATTGGTCATGATAAACGTTTTTGCTGTTTTTACTGGAAAACTGCTGCAAACACTGCAAAATAGCAGTTTTCATAAAACGTGTTATTTAGAGGCTAAAACGAACGTTTTGCACAATTTTGCACTGGCACTGTAATTTTAACTTTTTTAAAAATTGGTCATGATAAACGTTTTTGCTGTTTTTACTGGAAAACTGCTGCAAACACTGCAAAATAGCAGTTTTCATAAAACGTGTTATTTAGAGGCTAAAACGAACGTTTTGCACAATTTTGCACTGGCACTGTAATTTTAACTTTTTTAAAAATTGGTCATGATAAACGTTTTTGCTGTTTTTACTGGAAAACTGCTGCAAACACTGCAAAATAGCAGTTTTCATAAAACGTGTTATTTAGAGGCTAAAACGAACGTTTTGCACAATTTTGCACTGGCACTGTAATTTTAACTTTTTTAAAAATTGGTCATGATAAACGTTTTTGCTGTTTTTACTGGAAAACTGCTGCAAACACTGCAAAATAGCAGTTTTCATAAAACGTGTTATTTAGAGGCTAAAACGAACGTTTTGCACAATTTTGCACTGGCACTGTAATTTTAACTTTTTTAAAAATTGGTCATGATAAACGTTTTTGCTGTTTTTACTGGAAAACTGCTGCAAACACTGCAAAATAGCAGTTTTCATAAAACGTGTTATTTAGAGGCTAAAACGAACGTTTTGCACAATTTTGCACTGGCACTGTAATTTTAACTTTTTTAAAAATTGGTCATGATAAACGTTTTTGCTGTTTTTACTGGAAAACTGCTGCAAACACTGCAAAATAGCAGTTTTCATAAAACGTGTTATTTAGAGGCTAAAACGAACGTTTTGCACAATTTTGCACTGGCACTGTAATTTTAACTTTTTTAAAAATTGGTCATGATAAACGTTTTTGCTGTTTTTACTGGAAAACTGCTGCAAACACTGCAAAATAGCAGTTTTCATAAAACGTGTTATTTAGAGGCTAAAACGAACGTTTTGCACAATTTTGCACTGGCACTGTAATTTTAACTTTTTTAAAAATTGGTCATGATAAACGTTTTTGCTGTTTTTACTGGAAAACTGCTGCAAACACTGCAAAATAGCAGTTTTCATAAAACGTGTTATTTAGAGGCTAAAACGAACGTTTTGCACAATTTTGCACTGGCACTGTAATTTTAACTTTTTTAAAAATTGGTCATGATAAACGTTTTTGCTGTTTTTACTGGAAAACTGCTGCAAACACTGCAAAATAGCAGTTTTCATAAAACGTGTTATTTAGAGGCTAAAACGAACGTTTTGCACAATTTTGCACTGGCACTGTAATTTTAACTTTTTTAAAAATTGGTCATGATAAACGTTTTTGCTGTTTTTACTGGAAAACTGCTGCAAACACTGCAAAATAGCAGTTTTCATAAAACGTGTTATTTAGAGGCTAAAACGAACGTTTTGCACAATTTTGCACTGGCACTGTAATTTTAACTTTTTTAAAAATTGGTCATGATAAACGTTTTTGCTGTTTTTACTGGAAAACTGCTGCAAACACTGCAAAATAGCAGTTTTCATAAAACGTGTTATTTAGAGGCTAAAACGAACGTTTTGCACAATTTTGCACTGGCACTGTAATTTTAACTTTTTTAAAAATTGGTCATGATAAACGTTTTTGCTGTTTTTACTGGAAAACTGCTGCAAACACTGCAAAATAGCAGTTTTCATAAAACGTGTTATTTAGAGGCTAAAACGAACGTTTTGCACAATTTTGCACTGGCACTGTAATTTTAACTTTTTTAAAAATTGGTCATGATAAACGTTTTTGCTGTTTTTACTGGAAAACTGCTGCAAACACTGCAAAATAGCAGTTTTCATAAAACGTGTTATTTAGAGGCTAAAACGAACGTTTTGCACAATTTTGCACTGGCACTGTAATTTTAACTTTTTTAAAAATTGGTCATGATAAACGTTTTTGCTGTTTTTACTGGAAAACTGCTGCAAACACTGCAAAATAGCAGTTTTCATAAAACGTGTTATTTAGAGGCTAAAACGAACGTTTTGCACAATTTTGCACTGGCACTGTAATTTTAACTTTTTTAAAAATTGGTCATGATAAACGTTTTTGCTGTTTTTACTGGAAAACTGCTGCAAACACTGCAAAATAGCAGTTTTCATAAAACGTGTTATTTAGAGGCTAAAACGAACGTTTTGCACAATTTTGCACTGGCACTGTAATTTTAACTTTTTTAAAAATTGGTCATGATAAACGTTTTTGCTGTTTTTACTGGAAAACTGCTGCAAACACTGCAAAATAGCAGTTTTCATAAAACGTGTTATTTAGAGGCTAAAACGAACGTTTTGCACAATTTTGCACTGGCACTGTAATTTTAACTTTTTTAAAAATTGGTCATGATAAACGTTTTTGCTGTTTTTACTGGAAAACTGCTGCAAACACTGCAAAATAGCAGTTTTCATAAAACGTGTTATTTAGAGGCTAAAACGAACGTTTTGCACAATTTTGCACTGGCACTGTAATTTTAACTTTTTTAAAAATTGGTCATGATAAACGTTTTTGCTGTTTTTACTGGAAAACTGCTGCAAACACTGCAAAATAGCAGTTTTCATAAAACGTGTTATTTAGAGGCTAAAACGAACGTTTTGCACAATTTTGCACTGGCACTGTAATTTTAACTTTTTTAAAAATTGGTCATGATAAACGTTTTTGCTGTTTTTACTGGAAAACTGCTGCAAACACTGCAAAATAGCAGTTTTCATAAAACGTGTTATTTAGAGGCTAAAACGAACGTTTTGCACAATTTTGCACTGGCACTGTAATTTTAACTTTTTTAAAAATTGGTCATGATAAACGTTTTTGCTGTTTTTACTGGAAAACTGCTGCAAACACTGCAAAATAGCAGTTTTCATAAAACGTGTTATTTAGAGGCTAAAACGAACGTTTTGCACAATTTTGCACTGGCACTGTAATTTTAACTTTTTTAAAAATTGGTCATGATAAACGTTTTTGCTGTTTTTACTGGAAAACTGCTGCAAACACTGCAAAATAGCAGTTTTCATAAAACGTGTTATTTAGAGGCTAAAACGAACGTTTTGCACAATTTTGCACTGGCACTGTAATTTTAACTTTTTTAAAAATTGGTCATGATAAACGTTTTTGCTGTTTTTACTGGAAAACTGCTGCAAACACTGCAAAATAGCAGTTTTCATAAAACGTGTTATTTAGAGGCTAAAACGAACGTTTTGCACAATTTTGCACTGGCACTGTAATTTTAACTTTTTTAAAAATTGGTCATGATAAACGTTTTTGCTGTTTTTACTGGAAAACTGCTGCAAACACTGCAAAATAGCAGTTTTCATAAAACGTGTTATTTAGAGGCTAAAACGAACGTTTTGCACAATTTTGCACTGGCACTGTAATTTTAACTTTTTTAAAAATTGGTCATGATAAACGTTTTTGCTGTTTTTACTGGAAAACTGCTGCAAACACTGCAAAATAGCAGTTTTCATAAAACGTGTTATTTAGAGGCTAAAACGAACGTTTTGCACAATTTTGCACTGGCACTGTAATTTTAACTTTTTTAAAAATTGGTCATGATAAACGTTTTTGCTGTTTTTACTGGAAAACTGCTGCAAACACTGCAAAATAGCAGTTTTCATAAAACGTGTTATTTAGAGGCTAAAACGAACGTTTTGCACAATTTTGCACTGGCACTGTAATTTTAACTTTTTTAAAAATTGGTCATGATAAACGTTTTTGCTGTTTTTACTGGAAAACTGCTGCAAACACTGCAAAATAGCAGTTTTCATAAAACGTGTTATTTAGAGGCTAAAACGAACGTTTTGCACAATTTTGCACTGGCACTGTAATTTTAACTTTTTTAAAAATTGGTCATGATAAACGTTTTTGCTGTTTTTACTGGAAAACTGCTGCAAACACTGCAAAATAGCAGTTTTCATAAAACGTGTTATTTAGAGGCTAAAACGAACGTTTTGCACAATTTTGCACTGGCACTGTAATTTTAACTTTTTTAAAAATTGGTCATGATAAACGTTTTTGCTGTTTTTACTGGAAAACTGCTGCAAACACTGCAAAATAGCAGTTTTCATAAAACGTGTTATTTAGAGGCTAAAACGAACGTTTTGCACAATTTTGCACTGGCACTGTAATTTTAACTTTTTTAAAAATTGGTCATGATAAACGTTTTTGCTGTTTTTACTGGAAAACTGCTGCAAACACTGCAAAATAGCAGTTTTCATAAAACGTGTTATTTAGAGGCTAAAACGAACGTTTTGCACAATTTTGCACTGGCACTGTAATTTTAACTTTTTTAAAAATTGGTCATGATAAACGTTTTTGCTGTTTTTACTGGAAAACTGCTGCAAACACTGCAAAATAGCAGTTTTCATAAAACGTGTTATTTAGAGGCTAAAACGAACGTTTTGCACAATTTTGCACTGGCACTGTAATTTTAACTTTTTTAAAAATTGGTCATGATAAACGTTTTTGCTGTTTTTACTGGAAAACTGCTGCAAACACTGCAAAATAGCAGTTTTCATAAAACGTGTTATTTAGAGGCTAAAACGAACGTTTTGCACAATTTTGCACTGGCACTGTAATTTTAACTTTTTTAAAAATTGGTCATGATAAACGTTTTTGCTGTTTTTACTGGAAAACTGCTGCAAACACTGCAAAATAGCAGTTTTCATAAAACGTGTTATTTAGAGGCTAAAACGAACGTTTTGCACAATTTTGCACTGGCACTGTAATTTTAACTTTTTTAAAAATTGGTCATGATAAACGTTTTTGCTGTTTTTACTGGAAAACTGCTGCAAACACTGCAAAATAGCAGTTTTCATAAAACGTGTTATTTAGAGGCTAAAACGAACGTTTTGCACAATTTTGCACTGGCACTGTAATTTTAACTTTTTTAAAAATTGGTCATGATAAACGTTTTTGCTGTTTTTACTGGAAAACTGCTGCAAACACTGCAAAATAGCAGTTTTCATAAAACGTGTTATTTAGAGGCTAAAACGAACGTTTTGCACAATTTTGCACTGGCACTGTAATTTTAACTTTTTTAAAAATTGGTCATGATAAACGTTTTTGCTGTTTTTACTGGAAAACTGCTGCAAACACTGCAAAATAGCAGTTTTCATAAAACGTGTTATTTAGAGGCTAAAACGAACGTTTTGCACAATTTTGCACTGGCACTGTAATTTTAACTTTTTTAAAAATTGGTCATGATAAACGTTTTTGCTGTTTTTACTGGAAAACTGCTGCAAACACTGCAAAATAGCAGTTTTCATAAAACGTGTTATTTAGAGGCTAAAACGAACGTTTTGCACAATTTTGCACTGGCACTGTAATTTTAACTTTTTTAAAAATTGGTCATGATAAACGTTTTTGCTGTTTTTACTGGAAAACTGCTGCAAACACTGCAAAATAGCAGTTTTCATAAAACGTGTTATTTAGAGGCTAAAACGAACGTTTTGCACAATTTTGCACTGGCACTGTAATTTTAACTTTTTTAAAAATTGGTCATGATAAACGTTTTTGCTGTTTTTACTGGAAAACTGCTGCAAACACTGCAAAATAGCAGTTTTCATAAAACGTGTTATTTAGAGGCTAAAACGAACGTTTTGCACAATTTTGCACTGGCACTGTAATTTTAACTTTTTTAAAAATTGGTCATGATAAACGTTTTTGCTGTTTTTACTGGAAAACTGCTGCAAACACTGCAAAATAGCAGTTTTCATAAAACGTGTTATTTAGAGGCTAAAACGAACGTTTTGCACAATTTTGCACTGGCACTGTAATTTTAACTTTTTTAAAAATTGGTCATGATAAACGTTTTTGCTGTTTTTACTGGAAAACTGCTGCAAACACTGCAAAATAGCAGTTTTCATAAAACGTGTTATTTAGAGGCTAAAACGAACGTTTTGCACAATTTTGCACTGGCACTGTAATTTTAACTTTTTTAAAAATTGGTCATGATAAACGTTTTTGCTGTTTTTACTGGAAAACTGCTGCAAACACTGCAAAATAGCAGTTTTCATAAAACGTGTTATTTAGAGGCTAAAACGAACGTTTTGCACAATTTTGCACTGGCACTGTAATTTTAACTTTTTTAAAAATTGGTCATGATAAACGTTTTTGCTGTTTTTACTGGAAAACTGCTGCAAACACTGCAAAATAGCAGTTTTCATAAAACGTGTTATTTAGAGGCTAAAACGAACGTTTTGCACAATTTTGCACTGGCACTGTAATTTTAACTTTTTTAAAAATTGGTCATGATAAACGTTTTTGCTGTTTTTACTGGAAAACTGCTGCAAACACTGCAAAATAGCAGTTTTCATAAAACGTGTTATTTAGAGGCTAAAACGAACGTTTTGCACAATTTTGCACTGGCACTGTAATTTTAACTTTTTTAAAAATTGGTCATGATAAACGTTTTTGCTGTTTTTACTGGAAAACTGCTGCAAACACTGCAAAATAGCAGTTTTCATAAAACGTGTTATTTAGAGGCTAAAACGAACGTTTTGCACAATTTTGCACTGGCACTGTAATTTTAACTTTTTTAAAAATTGGTCATGATAAACGTTTTTGCTGTTTTTACTGGAAAACTGCTGCAAACACTGCAAAATAGCAGTTTTCATAAAACGTGTTATTTAGAGGCTAAAACGAACGTTTTGCACAATTTTGCACTGGCACTGTAATTTTAACTTTTTTAAAAATTGGTCATGATAAACGTTTTTGCTGTTTTTACTGGAAAACTGCTGCAAACACTGCAAAATAGCAGTTTTCATAAAACGTGTTATTTAGAGGCTAAAACGAACGTTTTGCACAATTTTGCACTGGCACTGTAATTTTAACTTTTTTAAAAATTGGTCATGATAAACGTTTTTGCTGTTTTTACTGGAAAACTGCTGCAAACACTGCAAAATAGCAGTTTTCATAAAACGTGTTATTTAGAGGCTAAAACGAACGTTTTGCACAATTTTGCACTGGCACTGTAATTTTAACTTTTTTAAAAATTGGTCATGATAAACGTTTTTGCTGTTTTTACTGGAAAACTGCTGCAAACACTGCAAAATAGCAGTTTTCATAAAACGTGTTATTTAGAGGCTAAAACGAACGTTTTGCACAATTTTGCACTGGCACTGTAATTTTAACTTTTTTAAAAATTGGTCATGATAAACGTTTTTGCTGTTTTTACTGGAAAACTGCTGCAAACACTGCAAAATAGCAGTTTTCATAAAACGTGTTATTTAGAGGCTAAAACGAACGTTTTGCACAATTTTGCACTGGCACTGTAATTTTAACTTTTTTAAAAATTGGTCATGATAAACGTTTTTGCTGTTTTTACTGGAAAACTGCTGCAAACACTGCAAAATAGCAGTTTTCATAAAACGTGTTATTTAGAGGCTAAAACGAACGTTTTGCACAATTTTGCACTGGCACTGTAATTTTAACTTTTTTAAAAATTGGTCATGATAAACGTTTTTGCTGTTTTTACTGGAAAACTGCTGCAAACACTGCAAAATAGCAGTTTTCATAAAACGTGTTATTTAGAGGCTAAAACGAACGTTTTGCACAATTTTGCACTGGCACTGTAATTTTAACTTTTTTAAAAATTGGTCATGATAAACGTTTTTGCTGTTTTTACTGGAAAACTGCTGCAAACACTGCAAAATAGCAGTTTTCATAAAACGTGTTATTTAGAGGCTAAAACGAACGTTTTGCACAATTTTGCACTGGCACTGTAATTTTAACTTTTTTAAAAATTGGTCATGATAAACGTTTTTGCTGTTTTTACTGGAAAACTGCTGCAAACACTGCAAAATAGCAGTTTTCATAAAACGTGTTATTTAGAGGCTAAAACGAACGTTTTGCACAATTTTGCACTGGCACTGTAATTTTAACTTTTTTAAAAATTGGTCATGATAAACGTTTTTGCTGTTTTTACTGGAAAACTGCTGCAAACACTGCAAAATAGCAGTTTTCATAAAACGTGTTATTTAGAGGCTAAAACGAACGTTTTGCACAATTTTGCACTGGCACTGTAATTTTAACTTTTTTAAAAATTGGTCATGATAAACGTTTTTGCTGTTTTTACTGGAAAACTGCTGCAAACACTGCAAAATAGCAGTTTTCATAAAACGTGTTATTTAGAGGCTAAAACGAACGTTTTGCACAATTTTGCACTGGCACTGTAATTTTAACTTTTTTAAAAATTGGTCATGATAAACGTTTTTGCTGTTTTTACTGGAAAACTGCTGCAAACACTGCAAAATAGCAGTTTTCATAAAACGTGTTATTTAGAGGCTAAAACGAACGTTTTGCACAATTTTGCACTGGCACTGTAATTTTAACTTTTTTAAAAATTGGTCATGATAAACGTTTTTGCTGTTTTTACTGGAAAACTGCTGCAAACACTGCAAAATAGCAGTTTTCATAAAACGTGTTATTTAGAGGCTAAAACGAACGTTTTGCACAATTTTGCACTGGCACTGTAATTTTAACTTTTTTAAAAATTGGTCATGATAAACGTTTTTGCTGTTTTTACTGGAAAACTGCTGCAAACACTGCAAAATAGCAGTTTTCATAAAACGTGTTATTTAGAGGCTAAAACGAACGTTTTGCACAATTTTGCACTGGCACTGTAATTTTAACTTTTTTAAAAATTGGTCATGATAAACGTTTTTGCTGTTTTTACTGGAAAACTGCTGCAAACACTGCAAAATAGCAGTTTTCATAAAACGTGTTATTTAGAGGCTAAAACGAACGTTTTGCACAATTTTGCACTGGCACTGTAATTTTAACTTTTTTAAAAATTGGTCATGATAAACGTTTTTGCTGTTTTTACTGGAAAACTGCTGCAAACACTGCAAAATAGCAGTTTTCATAAAACGTGTTATTTAGAGGCTAAAACGAACGTTTTGCACAATTTTGCACTGGCACTGTAATTTTAACTTTTTTAAAAATTGGTCATGATAAACGTTTTTGCTGTTTTTACTGGAAAACTGCTGCAAACACTGCAAAATAGCAGTTTTCATAAAACGTGTTATTTAGAGGCTAAAACGAACGTTTTGCACAATTTTGCACTGGCACTGTAATTTTAACTTTTTTAAAAATTGGTCATGATAAACGTTTTTGCTGTTTTTACTGGAAAACTGCTGCAAACACTGCAAAATAGCAGTTTTCATAAAACGTGTTATTTAGAGGCTAAAACGAACGTTTTGCACAATTTTGCACTGGCACTGTAATTTTAACTTTTTTAAAAATTGGTCATGATAAACGTTTTTGCTGTTTTTACTGGAAAACTGCTGCAAACACTGCAAAATAGCAGTTTTCATAAAACGTGTTATTTAGAGGCTAAAACGAACGTTTTGCACAATTTTGCACTGGCACTGTAATTTTAACTTTTTTAAAAATTGGTCATGATAAACGTTTTTGCTGTTTTTACTGGAAAACTGCTGCAAACACTGCAAAATAGCAGTTTTCATAAAACGTGTTATTTAGAGGCTAAAACGAACGTTTTGCACAATTTTGCACTGGCACTGTAATTTTAACTTTTTTAAAAATTGGTCATGATAAACGTTTTTGCTGTTTTTACTGGAAAACTGCTGCAAACACTGCAAAATAGCAGTTTTCATAAAACGTGTTATTTAGAGGCTAAAACGAACGTTTTGCACAATTTTGCACTGGCACTGTAATTTTAACTTTTTTAAAAATTGGTCATGATAAACGTTTTTGCTGTTTTTACTGGAAAACTGCTGCAAACACTGCAAAATAGCAGTTTTCATAAAACGTGTTATTTAGAGGCTAAAACGAACGTTTTGCACAATTTTGCACTGGCACTGTAATTTTAACTTTTTTAAAAATTGGTCATGATAAACGTTTTTGCTGTTTTTACTGGAAAACTGCTGCAAACACTGCAAAATAGCAGTTTTCATAAAACGTGTTATTTAGAGGCTAAAACGAACGTTTTGCACAATTTTGCACTGGCACTGTAATTTTAACTTTTTTAAAAATTGGTCATGATAAACGTTTTTGCTGTTTTTACTGGAAAACTGCTGCAAACACTGCAAAATAGCAGTTTTCATAAAACGTGTTATTTAGAGGCTAAAACGAACGTTTTGCACAATTTTGCACTGGCACTGTAATTTTAACTTTTTTAAAAATTGGTCATGATAAACGTTTTTGCTGTTTTTACTGGAAAACTGCTGCAAACACTGCAAAATAGCAGTTTTCATAAAACGTGTTATTTAGAGGCTAAAACGAACGTTTTGCACAATTTTGCACTGGCACTGTAATTTTAACTTTTTTAAAAATTGGTCATGATAAACGTTTTTGCTGTTTTTACTGGAAAACTGCTGCAAACACTGCAAAATAGCAGTTTTCATAAAACGTGTTATTTAGAGGCTAAAACGAACGTTTTGCACAATTTTGCACTGGCACTGTAATTTTAACTTTTTTAAAAATTGGTCATGATAAACGTTTTTGCTGTTTTTACTGGAAAACTGCTGCAAACACTGCAAAATAGCAGTTTTCATAAAACGTGTTATTTAGAGGCTAAAACGAACGTTTTGCACAATTTTGCACTGGCACTGTAATTTTAACTTTTTTAAAAATTGGTCATGATAAACGTTTTTGCTGTTTTTACTGGAAAACTGCTGCAAACACTGCAAAATAGCAGTTTTCATAAAACGTGTTATTTAGAGGCTAAAACGAACGTTTTGCACAATTTTGCACTGGCACTGTAATTTTAACTTTTTTAAAAATTGGTCATGATAAACGTTTTTGCTGTTTTTACTGGAAAACTGCTGCAAACACTGCAAAATAGCAGTTTTCATAAAACGTGTTATTTAGAGGCTAAAACGAACGTTTTGCACAATTTTGCACTGGCACTGTAATTTTAACTTTTTTAAAAATTGGTCATGATAAACGTTTTTGCTGTTTTTACTGGAAAACTGCTGCAAACACTGCAAAATAGCAGTTTTCATAAAACGTGTTATTTAGAGGCTAAAACGAACGTTTTGCACAATTTTGCACTGGCACTGTAATTTTAACTTTTTTAAAAATTGGTCATGATAAACGTTTTTGCTGTTTTTACTGGAAAACTGCTGCAAACACTGCAAAATAGCAGTTTTCATAAAACGTGTTATTTAGAGGCTAAAACGAACGTTTTGCACAATTTTGCACTGGCACTGTAATTTTAACTTTTTTAAAAATTGGTCATGATAAACGTTTTTGCTGTTTTTACTGGAAAACTGCTGCAAACACTGCAAAATAGCAGTTTTCATAAAACGTGTTATTTAGAGGCTAAAACGAACGTTTTGCACAATTTTGCACTGGCACTGTAATTTTAACTTTTTTAAAAATTGGTCATGATAAACGTTTTTGCTGTTTTTACTGGAAAACTGCTGCAAACACTGCAAAATAGCAGTTTTCATAAAACGTGTTATTTAGAGGCTAAAACGAACGTTTTGCACAATTTTGCACTGGCACTGTAATTTTAACTTTTTTAAAAATTGGTCATGATAAACGTTTTTGCTGTTTTTACTGGAAAACTGCTGCAAACACTGCAAAATAGCAGTTTTCATAAAACGTGTTATTTAGAGGCTAAAACGAACGTTTTGCACAATTTTGCACTGGCACTGTAATTTTAACTTTTTTAAAAATTGGTCATGATAAACGTTTTTGCTGTTTTTACTGGAAAACTGCTGCAAACACTGCAAAATAGCAGTTTTCATAAAACGTGTTATTTAGAGGCTAAAACGAACGTTTTGCACAATTTTGCACTGGCACTGTAATTTTAACTTTTTTAAAAATTGGTCATGATAAACGTTTTTGCTGTTTTTACTGGAAAACTGCTGCAAACACTGCAAAATAGCAGTTTTCATAAAACGTGTTATTTAGAGGCTAAAACGAACGTTTTGCACAATTTTGCACTGGCACTGTAATTTTAACTTTTTTAAAAATTGGTCATGATAAACGTTTTTGCTGTTTTTACTGGAAAACTGCTGCAAACACTGCAAAATAGCAGTTTTCATAAAACGTGTTATTTAGAGGCTAAAACGAACGTTTTGCACAATTTTGCACTGGCACTGTAATTTTAACTTTTTTAAAAATTGGTCATGATAAACGTTTTTGCTGTTTTTACTGGAAAACTGCTGCAAACACTGCAAAATAGCAGTTTTCATAAAACGTGTTATTTAGAGGCTAAAACGAACGTTTTGCACAATTTTGCACTGGCACTGTAATTTTAACTTTTTTAAAAATTGGTCATGATAAACGTTTTTGCTGTTTTTACTGGAAAACTGCTGCAAACACTGCAAAATAGCAGTTTTCATAAAACGTGTTATTTAGAGGCTAAAACGAACGTTTTGCACAATTTTGCACTGGCACTGTAATTTTAACTTTTTTAAAAATTGGTCATGATAAACGTTTTTGCTGTTTTTACTGGAAAACTGCTGCAAACACTGCAAAATAGCAGTTTTCATAAAACGTGTTATTTAGAGGCTAAAACGAACGTTTTGCACAATTTTGCACTGGCACTGTAATTTTAACTTTTTTAAAAATTGGTCATGATAAACGTTTTTGCTGTTTTTACTGGAAAACTGCTGCAAACACTGCAAAATAGCAGTTTTCATAAAACGTGTTATTTAGAGGCTAAAACGAACGTTTTGCACAATTTTGCACTGGCACTGTAATTTTAACTTTTTTAAAAATTGGTCATGATAAACGTTTTTGCTGTTTTTACTGGAAAACTGCTGCAAACACTGCAAAATAGCAGTTTTCATAAAACGTGTTATTTAGAGGCTAAAACGAACGTTTTGCACAATTTTGCACTGGCACTGTAATTTTAACTTTTTTAAAAATTGGTCATGATAAACGTTTTTGCTGTTTTTACTGGAAAACTGCTGCAAACACTGCAAAATAGCAGTTTTCATAAAACGTGTTATTTAGAGGCTAAAACGAACGTTTTGCACAATTTTGCACTGGCACTGTAATTTTAACTTTTTTAAAAATTGGTCATGATAAACGTTTTTGCTGTTTTTACTGGAAAACTGCTGCAAACACTGCAAAATAGCAGTTTTCATAAAACGTGTTATTTAGAGGCTAAAACGAACGTTTTGCACAATTTTGCACTGGCACTGTAATTTTAACTTTTTTAAAAATTGGTCATGATAAACGTTTTTGCTGTTTTTACTGGAAAACTGCTGCAAACACTGCAAAATAGCAGTTTTCATAAAACGTGTTATTTAGAGGCTAAAACGAACGTTTTGCACAATTTTGCACTGGCACTGTAATTTTAACTTTTTTAAAAATTGGTCATGATAAACGTTTTTGCTGTTTTTACTGGAAAACTGCTGCAAACACTGCAAAATAGCAGTTTTCATAAAACGTGTTATTTAGAGGCTAAAACGAACGTTTTGCACAATTTTGCACTGGCACTGTAATTTTAACTTTTTTAAAAATTGGTCATGATAAACGTTTTTGCTGTTTTTACTGGAAAACTGCTGCAAACACTGCAAAATAGCAGTTTTCATAAAACGTGTTATTTAGAGGCTAAAACGAACGTTTTGCACAATTTTGCACTGGCACTGTAATTTTAACTTTTTTAAAAATTGGTCATGATAAACGTTTTTGCTGTTTTTACTGGAAAACTGCTGCAAACACTGCAAAATAGCAGTTTTCATAAAACGTGTTATTTAGAGGCTAAAACGAACGTTTTGCACAATTTTGCACTGGCACTGTAATTTTAACTTTTTTAAAAATTGGTCATGATAAACGTTTTTGCTGTTTTTACTGGAAAACTGCTGCAAACACTGCAAAATAGCAGTTTTCATAAAACGTGTTATTTAGAGGCTAAAACGAACGTTTTGCACAATTTTGCACTGGCACTGTAATTTTAACTTTTTTAAAAATTGGTCATGATAAACGTTTTTGCTGTTTTTACTGGAAAACTGCTGCAAACACTGCAAAATAGCAGTTTTCATAAAACGTGTTATTTAGAGGCTAAAACGAACGTTTTGCACAATTTTGCACTGGCACTGTAATTTTAACTTTTTTAAAAATTGGTCATGATAAACGTTTTTGCTGTTTTTACTGGAAAACTGCTGCAAACACTGCAAAATAGCAGTTTTCATAAAACGTGTTATTTAGAGGCTAAAACGAACGTTTTGCACAATTTTGCACTGGCACTGTAATTTTAACTTTTTTAAAAATTGGTCATGATAAACGTTTTTGCTGTTTTTACTGGAAAACTGCTGCAAACACTGCAAAATAGCAGTTTTCATAAAACGTGTTATTTAGAGGCTAAAACGAACGTTTTGCACAATTTTGCACTGGCACTGTAATTTTAACTTTTTTAAAAATTGGTCATGATAAACGTTTTTGCTGTTTTTACTGGAAAACTGCTGCAAACACTGCAAAATAGCAGTTTTCATAAAACGTGTTATTTAGAGGCTAAAACGAACGTTTTGCACAATTTTGCACTGGCACTGTAATTTTAACTTTTTTAAAAATTGGTCATGATAAACGTTTTTGCTGTTTTTACTGGAAAACTGCTGCAAACACTGCAAAATAGCAGTTTTCATAAAACGTGTTATTTAGAGGCTAAAACGAACGTTTTGCACAATTTTGCACTGGCACTGTAATTTTAACTTTTTTAAAAATTGGTCATGATAAACGTTTTTGCTGTTTTTACTGGAAAACTGCTGCAAACACTGCAAAATAGCAGTTTTCATAAAACGTGTTATTTAGAGGCTAAAACGAACGTTTTGCACAATTTTGCACTGGCACTGTAATTTTAACTTTTTTAAAAATTGGTCATGATAAACGTTTTTGCTGTTTTTACTGGAAAACTGCTGCAAACACTGCAAAATAGCAGTTTTCATAAAACGTGTTATTTAGAGGCTAAAACGAACGTTTTGCACAATTTTGCACTGGCACTGTAATTTTAACTTTTTTAAAAATTGGTCATGATAAACGTTTTTGCTGTTTTTACTGGAAAACTGCTGCAAACACTGCAAAATAGCAGTTTTCATAAAACGTGTTATTTAGAGGCTAAAACGAACGTTTTGCACAATTTTGCACTGGCACTGTAATTTTAACTTTTTTAAAAATTGGTCATGATAAACGTTTTTGCTGTTTTTACTGGAAAACTGCTGCAAACACTGCAAAATAGCAGTTTTCATAAAACGTGTTATTTAGAGGCTAAAACGAACGTTTTGCACAATTTTGCACTGGCACTGTAATTTTAACTTTTTTAAAAATTGGTCATGATAAACGTTTTTGCTGTTTTTACTGGAAAACTGCTGCAAACACTGCAAAATAGCAGTTTTCATAAAACGTGTTATTTAGAGGCTAAAACGAACGTTTTGCACAATTTTGCACTGGCACTGTAATTTTAACTTTTTTAAAAATTGGTCATGATAAACGTTTTTGCTGTTTTTACTGGAAAACTGCTGCAAACACTGCAAAATAGCAGTTTTCATAAAACGTGTTATTTAGAGGCTAAAACGAACGTTTTGCACAATTTTGCACTGGCACTGTAATTTTAACTTTTTTAAAAATTGGTCATGATAAACGTTTTTGCTGTTTTTACTGGAAAACTGCTGCAAACACTGCAAAATAGCAGTTTTCATAAAACGTGTTATTTAGAGGCTAAAACGAACGTTTTGCACAATTTTGCACTGGCACTGTAATTTTAACTTTTTTAAAAATTGGTCATGATAAACGTTTTTGCTGTTTTTACTGGAAAACTGCTGCAAACACTGCAAAATAGCAGTTTTCATAAAACGTGTTATTTAGAGGCTAAAACGAACGTTTTGCACAATTTTGCACTGGCACTGTAATTTTAACTTTTTTAAAAATTGGTCATGATAAACGTTTTTGCTGTTTTTACTGGAAAACTGCTGCAAACACTGCAAAATAGCAGTTTTCATAAAACGTGTTATTTAGAGGCTAAAACGAACGTTTTGCACAATTTTGCACTGGCACTGTAATTTTAACTTTTTTAAAAATTGGTCATGATAAACGTTTTTGCTGTTTTTACTGGAAAACTGCTGCAAACACTGCAAAATAGCAGTTTTCATAAAACGTGTTATTTAGAGGCTAAAACGAACGTTTTGCACAATTTTGCACTGGCACTGTAATTTTAACTTTTTTAAAAATTGGTCATGATAAACGTTTTTGCTGTTTTTACTGGAAAACTGCTGCAAACACTGCAAAATAGCAGTTTTCATAAAACGTGTTATTTAGAGGCTAAAACGAACGTTTTGCACAATTTTGCACTGGCACTGTAATTTTAACTTTTTTAAAAATTGGTCATGATAAACGTTTTTGCTGTTTTTACTGGAAAACTGCTGCAAACACTGCAAAATAGCAGTTTTCATAAAACGTGTTATTTAGAGGCTAAAACGAACGTTTTGCACAATTTTGCACTGGCACTGTAATTTTAACTTTTTTAAAAATTGGTCATGATAAACGTTTTTGCTGTTTTTACTGGAAAACTGCTGCAAACACTGCAAAATAGCAGTTTTCATAAAACGTGTTATTTAGAGGCTAAAACGAACGTTTTGCACAATTTTGCACTGGCACTGTAATTTTAACTTTTTTAAAAATTGGTCATGATAAACGTTTTTGCTGTTTTTACTGGAAAACTGCTGCAAACACTGCAAAATAGCAGTTTTCATAAAACGTGTTATTTAGAGGCTAAAACGAACGTTTTGCACAATTTTGCACTGGCACTGTAATTTTAACTTTTTTAAAAATTGGTCATGATAAACGTTTTTGCTGTTTTTACTGGAAAACTGCTGCAAACACTGCAAAATAGCAGTTTTCATAAAACGTGTTATTTAGAGGCTAAAACGAACGTTTTGCACAATTTTGCACTGGCACTGTAATTTTAACTTTTTTAAAAATTGGTCATGATAAACGTTTTTGCTGTTTTTACTGGAAAACTGCTGCAAACACTGCAAAATAGCAGTTTTCATAAAACGTGTTATTTAGAGGCTAAAACGAACGTTTTGCACAATTTTGCACTGGCACTGTAATTTTAACTTTTTTAAAAATTGGTCATGATAAACGTTTTTGCTGTTTTTACTGGAAAACTGCTGCAAACACTGCAAAATAGCAGTTTTCATAAAACGTGTTATTTAGAGGCTAAAACGAACGTTTTGCACAATTTTGCACTGGCACTGTAATTTTAACTTTTTTAAAAATTGGTCATGATAAACGTTTTTGCTGTTTTTACTGGAAAACTGCTGCAAACACTGCAAAATAGCAGTTTTCATAAAACGTGTTATTTAGAGGCTAAAACGAACGTTTTGCACAATTTTGCACTGGCACTGTAATTTTAACTTTTTTAAAAATTGGTCATGATAAACGTTTTTGCTGTTTTTACTGGAAAACTGCTGCAAACACTGCAAAATAGCAGTTTTCATAAAACGTGTTATTTAGAGGCTAAAACGAACGTTTTGCACAATTTTGCACTGGCACTGTAATTTTAACTTTTTTAAAAATTGGTCATGATAAACGTTTTTGCTGTTTTTACTGGAAAACTGCTGCAAACACTGCAAAATAGCAGTTTTCATAAAACGTGTTATTTAGAGGCTAAAACGAACGTTTTGCACAATTTTGCACTGGCACTGTAATTTTAACTTTTTTAAAAATTGGTCATGATAAACGTTTTTGCTGTTTTTACTGGAAAACTGCTGCAAACACTGCAAAATAGCAGTTTTCATAAAACGTGTTATTTAGAGGCTAAAACGAACGTTTTGCACAATTTTGCACTGGCACTGTAATTTTAACTTTTTTAAAAATTGGTCATGATAAACGTTTTTGCTGTTTTTACTGGAAAACTGCTGCAAACACTGCAAAATAGCAGTTTTCATAAAACGTGTTATTTAGAGGCTAAAACGAACGTTTTGCACAATTTTGCACTGGCACTGTAATTTTAACTTTTTTAAAAATTGGTCATGATAAACGTTTTTGCTGTTTTTACTGGAAAACTGCTGCAAACACTGCAAAATAGCAGTTTTCATAAAACGTGTTATTTAGAGGCTAAAACGAACGTTTTGCACAATTTTGCACTGGCACTGTAATTTTAACTTTTTTAAAAATTGGTCATGATAAACGTTTTTGCTGTTTTTACTGGAAAACTGCTGCAAACACTGCAAAATAGCAGTTTTCATAAAACGTGTTATTTAGAGGCTAAAACGAACGTTTTGCACAATTTTGCACTGGCACTGTAATTTTAACTTTTTTAAAAATTGGTCATGATAAACGTTTTTGCTGTTTTTACTGGAAAACTGCTGCAAACACTGCAAAATAGCAGTTTTCATAAAACGTGTTATTTAGAGGCTAAAACGAACGTTTTGCACAATTTTGCACTGGCACTGTAATTTTAACTTTTTTAAAAATTGGTCATGATAAACGTTTTTGCTGTTTTTACTGGAAAACTGCTGCAAACACTGCAAAATAGCAGTTTTCATAAAACGTGTTATTTAGAGGCTAAAACGAACGTTTTGCACAATTTTGCACTGGCACTGTAATTTTAACTTTTTTAAAAATTGGTCATGATAAACGTTTTTGCTGTTTTTACTGGAAAACTGCTGCAAACACTGCAAAATAGCAGTTTTCATAAAACGTGTTATTTAGAGGCTAAAACGAACGTTTTGCACAATTTTGCACTGGCACTGTAATTTTAACTTTTTTAAAAATTGGTCATGATAAACGTTTTTGCTGTTTTTACTGGAAAACTGCTGCAAACACTGCAAAATAGCAGTTTTCATAAAACGTGTTATTTAGAGGCTAAAACGAACGTTTTGCACAATTTTGCACTGGCACTGTAATTTTAACTTTTTTAAAAATTGGTCATGATAAACGTTTTTGCTGTTTTTACTGGAAAACTGCTGCAAACACTGCAAAATAGCAGTTTTCATAAAACGTGTTATTTAGAGGCTAAAACGAACGTTTTGCACAATTTTGCACTGGCACTGTAATTTTAACTTTTTTAAAAATTGGTCATGATAAACGTTTTTGCTGTTTTTACTGGAAAACTGCTGCAAACACTGCAAAATAGCAGTTTTCATAAAACGTGTTATTTAGAGGCTAAAACGAACGTTTTGCACAATTTTGCACTGGCACTGTAATTTTAACTTTTTTAAAAATTGGTCATGATAAACGTTTTTGCTGTTTTTACTGGAAAACTGCTGCAAACACTGCAAAATAGCAGTTTTCATAAAACGTGTTATTTAGAGGCTAAAACGAACGTTTTGCACAATTTTGCACTGGCACTGTAATTTTAACTTTTTTAAAAATTGGTCATGATAAACGTTTTTGCTGTTTTTACTGGAAAACTGCTGCAAACACTGCAAAATAGCAGTTTTCATAAAACGTGTTATTTAGAGGCTAAAACGAACGTTTTGCACAATTTTGCACTGGCACTGTAATTTTAACTTTTTTAAAAATTGGTCATGATAAACGTTTTTGCTGTTTTTACTGGAAAACTGCTGCAAACACTGCAAAATAGCAGTTTTCATAAAACGTGTTATTTAGAGGCTAAAACGAACGTTTTGCACAATTTTGCACTGGCACTGTAATTTTAACTTTTTTAAAAATTGGTCATGATAAACGTTTTTGCTGTTTTTACTGGAAAACTGCTGCAAACACTGCAAAATAGCAGTTTTCATAAAACGTGTTATTTAGAGGCTAAAACGAACGTTTTGCACAATTTTGCACTGGCACTGTAATTTTAACTTTTTTAAAAATTGGTCATGATAAACGTTTTTGCTGTTTTTACTGGAAAACTGCTGCAAACACTGCAAAATAGCAGTTTTCATAAAACGTGTTATTTAGAGGCTAAAACGAACGTTTTGCACAATTTTGCACTGGCACTGTAATTTTAACTTTTTTAAAAATTGGTCATGATAAACGTTTTTGCTGTTTTTACTGGAAAACTGCTGCAAACACTGCAAAATAGCAGTTTTCATAAAACGTGTTATTTAGAGGCTAAAACGAACGTTTTGCACAATTTTGCACTGGCACTGTAATTTTAACTTTTTTAAAAATTGGTCATGATAAACGTTTTTGCTGTTTTTACTGGAAAACTGCTGCAAACACTGCAAAATAGCAGTTTTCATAAAACGTGTTATTTAGAGGCTAAAACGAACGTTTTGCACAATTTTGCACTGGCACTGTAATTTTAACTTTTTTAAAAATTGGTCATGATAAACGTTTTTGCTGTTTTTACTGGAAAACTGCTGCAAACACTGCAAAATAGCAGTTTTCATAAAACGTGTTATTTAGAGGCTAAAACGAACGTTTTGCACAATTTTGCACTGGCACTGTAATTTTAACTTTTTTAAAAATTGGTCATGATAAACGTTTTTGCTGTTTTTACTGGAAAACTGCTGCAAACACTGCAAAATAGCAGTTTTCATAAAACGTGTTATTTAGAGGCTAAAACGAACGTTTTGCACAATTTTGCACTGGCACTGTAATTTTAACTTTTTTAAAAATTGGTCATGATAAACGTTTTTGCTGTTTTTACTGGAAAACTGCTGCAAACACTGCAAAATAGCAGTTTTCATAAAACGTGTTATTTAGAGGCTAAAACGAACGTTTTGCACAATTTTGCACTGGCACTGTAATTTTAACTTTTTTAAAAATTGGTCATGATAAACGTTTTTGCTGTTTTTACTGGAAAACTGCTGCAAACACTGCAAAATAGCAGTTTTCATAAAACGTGTTATTTAGAGGCTAAAACGAACGTTTTGCACAATTTTGCACTGGCACTGTAATTTTAACTTTTTTAAAAATTGGTCATGATAAACGTTTTTGCTGTTTTTACTGGAAAACTGCTGCAAACACTGCAAAATAGCAGTTTTCATAAAACGTGTTATTTAGAGGCTAAAACGAACGTTTTGCACAATTTTGCACTGGCACTGTAATTTTAACTTTTTTAAAAATTGGTCATGATAAACGTTTTTGCTGTTTTTACTGGAAAACTGCTGCAAACACTGCAAAATAGCAGTTTTCATAAAACGTGTTATTTAGAGGCTAAAACGAACGTTTTGCACAATTTTGCACTGGCACTGTAATTTTAACTTTTTTAAAAATTGGTCATGATAAACGTTTTTGCTGTTTTTACTGGAAAACTGCTGCAAACACTGCAAAATAGCAGTTTTCATAAAACGTGTTATTTAGAGGCTAAAACGAACGTTTTGCACAATTTTGCACTGGCACTGTAATTTTAACTTTTTTAAAAATTGGTCATGATAAACGTTTTTGCTGTTTTTACTGGAAAACTGCTGCAAACACTGCAAAATAGCAGTTTTCATAAAACGTGTTATTTAGAGGCTAAAACGAACGTTTTGCACAATTTTGCACTGGCACTGTAATTTTAACTTTTTTAAAAATTGGTCATGATAAACGTTTTTGCTGTTTTTACTGGAAAACTGCTGCAAACACTGCAAAATAGCAGTTTTCATAAAACGTGTTATTTAGAGGCTAAAACGAACGTTTTGCACAATTTTGCACTGGCACTGTAATTTTAACTTTTTTAAAAATTGGTCATGATAAACGTTTTTGCTGTTTTTACTGGAAAACTGCTGCAAACACTGCAAAATAGCAGTTTTCATAAAACGTGTTATTTAGAGGCTAAAACGAACGTTTTGCACAATTTTGCACTGGCACTGTAATTTTAACTTTTTTAAAAATTGGTCATGATAAACGTTTTTGCTGTTTTTACTGGAAAACTGCTGCAAACACTGCAAAATAGCAGTTTTCATAAAACGTGTTATTTAGAGGCTAAAACGAACGTTTTGCACAATTTTGCACTGGCACTGTAATTTTAACTTTTTTAAAAATTGGTCATGATAAACGTTTTTGCTGTTTTTACTGGAAAACTGCTGCAAACACTGCAAAATAGCAGTTTTCATAAAACGTGTTATTTAGAGGCTAAAACGAACGTTTTGCACAATTTTGCACTGGCACTGTAATTTTAACTTTTTTAAAAATTGGTCATGATAAACGTTTTTGCTGTTTTTACTGGAAAACTGCTGCAAACACTGCAAAATAGCAGTTTTCATAAAACGTGTTATTTAGAGGCTAAAACGAACGTTTTGCACAATTTTGCACTGGCACTGTAATTTTAACTTTTTTAAAAATTGGTCATGATAAACGTTTTTGCTGTTTTTACTGGAAAACTGCTGCAAACACTGCAAAATAGCAGTTTTCATAAAACGTGTTATTTAGAGGCTAAAACGAACGTTTTGCACAATTTTGCACTGGCACTGTAATTTTAACTTTTTTAAAAATTGGTCATGATAAACGTTTTTGCTGTTTTTACTGGAAAACTGCTGCAAACACTGCAAAATAGCAGTTTTCATAAAACGTGTTATTTAGAGGCTAAAACGAACGTTTTGCACAATTTTGCACTGGCACTGTAATTTTAACTTTTTTAAAAATTGGTCATGATAAACGTTTTTGCTGTTTTTACTGGAAAACTGCTGCAAACACTGCAAAATAGCAGTTTTCATAAAACGTGTTATTTAGAGGCTAAAACGAACGTTTTGCACAATTTTGCACTGGCACTGTAATTTTAACTTTTTTAAAAATTGGTCATGATAAACGTTTTTGCTGTTTTTACTGGAAAACTGCTGCAAACACTGCAAAATAGCAGTTTTCATAAAACGTGTTATTTAGAGGCTAAAACGAACGTTTTGCACAATTTTGCACTGGCACTGTAATTTTAACTTTTTTAAAAATTGGTCATGATAAACGTTTTTGCTGTTTTTACTGGAAAACTGCTGCAAACACTGCAAAATAGCAGTTTTCATAAAACGTGTTATTTAGAGGCTAAAACGAACGTTTTGCACAATTTTGCACTGGCACTGTAATTTTAACTTTTTTAAAAATTGGTCATGATAAACGTTTTTGCTGTTTTTACTGGAAAACTGCTGCAAACACTGCAAAATAGCAGTTTTCATAAAACGTGTTATTTAGAGGCTAAAACGAACGTTTTGCACAATTTTGCACTGGCACTGTAATTTTAACTTTTTTAAAAATTGGTCATGATAAACGTTTTTGCTGTTTTTACTGGAAAACTGCTGCAAACACTGCAAAATAGCAGTTTTCATAAAACGTGTTATTTAGAGGCTAAAACGAACGTTTTGCACAATTTTGCACTGGCACTGTAATTTTAACTTTTTTAAAAATTGGTCATGATAAACGTTTTTGCTGTTTTTACTGGAAAACTGCTGCAAACACTGCAAAATAGCAGTTTTCATAAAACGTGTTATTTAGAGGCTAAAACGAACGTTTTGCACAATTTTGCACTGGCACTGTAATTTTAACTTTTTTAAAAATTGGTCATGATAAACGTTTTTGCTGTTTTTACTGGAAAACTGCTGCAAACACTGCAAAATAGCAGTTTTCATAAAACGTGTTATTTAGAGGCTAAAACGAACGTTTTGCACAATTTTGCACTGGCACTGTAATTTTAACTTTTTTAAAAATTGGTCATGATAAACGTTTTTGCTGTTTTTACTGGAAAACTGCTGCAAACACTGCAAAATAGCAGTTTTCATAAAACGTGTTATTTAGAGGCTAAAACGAACGTTTTGCACAATTTTGCACTGGCACTGTAATTTTAACTTTTTTAAAAATTGGTCATGATAAACGTTTTTGCTGTTTTTACTGGAAAACTGCTGCAAACACTGCAAAATAGCAGTTTTCATAAAACGTGTTATTTAGAGGCTAAAACGAACGTTTTGCACAATTTTGCACTGGCACTGTAATTTTAACTTTTTTAAAAATTGGTCATGATAAACGTTTTTGCTGTTTTTACTGGAAAACTGCTGCAAACACTGCAAAATAGCAGTTTTCATAAAACGTGTTATTTAGAGGCTAAAACGAACGTTTTGCACAATTTTGCACTGGCACTGTAATTTTAACTTTTTTAAAAATTGGTCATGATAAACGTTTTTGCTGTTTTTACTGGAAAACTGCTGCAAACACTGCAAAATAGCAGTTTTCATAAAACGTGTTATTTAGAGGCTAAAACGAACGTTTTGCACAATTTTGCACTGGCACTGTAATTTTAACTTTTTTAAAAATTGGTCATGATAAACGTTTTTGCTGTTTTTACTGGAAAACTGCTGCAAACACTGCAAAATAGCAGTTTTCATAAAACGTGTTATTTAGAGGCTAAAACGAACGTTTTGCACAATTTTGCACTGGCACTGTAATTTTAACTTTTTTAAAAATTGGTCATGATAAACGTTTTTGCTGTTTTTACTGGAAAACTGCTGCAAACACTGCAAAATAGCAGTTTTCATAAAACGTGTTATTTAGAGGCTAAAACGAACGTTTTGCACAATTTTGCACTGGCACTGTAATTTTAACTTTTTTAAAAATTGGTCATGATAAACGTTTTTGCTGTTTTTACTGGAAAACTGCTGCAAACACTGCAAAATAGCAGTTTTCATAAAACGTGTTATTTAGAGGCTAAAACGAACGTTTTGCACAATTTTGCACTGGCACTGTAATTTTAACTTTTTTAAAAATTGGTCATGATAAACGTTTTTGCTGTTTTTACTGGAAAACTGCTGCAAACACTGCAAAATAGCAGTTTTCATAAAACGTGTTATTTAGAGGCTAAAACGAACGTTTTGCACAATTTTGCACTGGCACTGTAATTTTAACTTTTTTAAAAATTGGTCATGATAAACGTTTTTGCTGTTTTTACTGGAAAACTGCTGCAAACACTGCAAAATAGCAGTTTTCATAAAACGTGTTATTTAGAGGCTAAAACGAACGTTTTGCACAATTTTGCACTGGCACTGTAATTTTAACTTTTTTAAAAATTGGTCATGATAAACGTTTTTGCTGTTTTTACTGGAAAACTGCTGCAAACACTGCAAAATAGCAGTTTTCATAAAACGTGTTATTTAGAGGCTAAAACGAACGTTTTGCACAATTTTGCACTGGCACTGTAATTTTAACTTTTTTAAAAATTGGTCATGATAAACGTTTTTGCTGTTTTTACTGGAAAACTGCTGCAAACACTGCAAAATAGCAGTTTTCATAAAACGTGTTATTTAGAGGCTAAAACGAACGTTTTGCACAATTTTGCACTGGCACTGTAATTTTAACTTTTTTAAAAATTGGTCATGATAAACGTTTTTGCTGTTTTTACTGGAAAACTGCTGCAAACACTGCAAAATAGCAGTTTTCATAAAACGTGTTATTTAGAGGCTAAAACGAACGTTTTGCACAATTTTGCACTGGCACTGTAATTTTAACTTTTTTAAAAATTGGTCATGATAAACGTTTTTGCTGTTTTTACTGGAAAACTGCTGCAAACACTGCAAAATAGCAGTTTTCATAAAACGTGTTATTTAGAGGCTAAAACGAACGTTTTGCACAATTTTGCACTGGCACTGTAATTTTAACTTTTTTAAAAATTGGTCATGATAAACGTTTTTGCTGTTTTTACTGGAAAACTGCTGCAAACACTGCAAAATAGCAGTTTTCATAAAACGTGTTATTTAGAGGCTAAAACGAACGTTTTGCACAATTTTGCACTGGCACTGTAATTTTAACTTTTTTAAAAATTGGTCATGATAAACGTTTTTGCTGTTTTTACTGGAAAACTGCTGCAAACACTGCAAAATAGCAGTTTTCATAAAACGTGTTATTTAGAGGCTAAAACGAACGTTTTGCACAATTTTGCACTGGCACTGTAATTTTAACTTTTTTAAAAATTGGTCATGATAAACGTTTTTGCTGTTTTTACTGGAAAACTGCTGCAAACACTGCAAAATAGCAGTTTTCATAAAACGTGTTATTTAGAGGCTAAAACGAACGTTTTGCACAATTTTGCACTGGCACTGTAATTTTAACTTTTTTAAAAATTGGTCATGATAAACGTTTTTGCTGTTTTTACTGGAAAACTGCTGCAAACACTGCAAAATAGCAGTTTTCATAAAACGTGTTATTTAGAGGCTAAAACGAACGTTTTGCACAATTTTGCACTGGCACTGTAATTTTAACTTTTTTAAAAATTGGTCATGATAAACGTTTTTGCTGTTTTTACTGGAAAACTGCTGCAAACACTGCAAAATAGCAGTTTTCATAAAACGTGTTATTTAGAGGCTAAAACGAACGTTTTGCACAATTTTGCACTGGCACTGTAATTTTAACTTTTTTAAAAATTGGTCATGATAAACGTTTTTGCTGTTTTTACTGGAAAACTGCTGCAAACACTGCAAAATAGCAGTTTTCATAAAACGTGTTATTTAGAGGCTAAAACGAACGTTTTGCACAATTTTGCACTGGCACTGTAATTTTAACTTTTTTAAAAATTGGTCATGATAAACGTTTTTGCTGTTTTTACTGGAAAACTGCTGCAAACACTGCAAAATAGCAGTTTTCATAAAACGTGTTATTTAGAGGCTAAAACGAACGTTTTGCACAATTTTGCACTGGCACTGTAATTTTAACTTTTTTAAAAATTGGTCATGATAAACGTTTTTGCTGTTTTTACTGGAAAACTGCTGCAAACACTGCAAAATAGCAGTTTTCATAAAACGTGTTATTTAGAGGCTAAAACGAACGTTTTGCACAATTTTGCACTGGCACTGTAATTTTAACTTTTTTAAAAATTGGTCATGATAAACGTTTTTGCTGTTTTTACTGGAAAACTGCTGCAAACACTGCAAAATAGCAGTTTTCATAAAACGTGTTATTTAGAGGCTAAAACGAACGTTTTGCACAATTTTGCACTGGCACTGTAATTTTAACTTTTTTAAAAATTGGTCATGATAAACGTTTTTGCTGTTTTTACTGGAAAACTGCTGCAAACACTGCAAAATAGCAGTTTTCATAAAACGTGTTATTTAGAGGCTAAAACGAACGTTTTGCACAATTTTGCACTGGCACTGTAATTTTAACTTTTTTAAAAATTGGTCATGATAAACGTTTTTGCTGTTTTTACTGGAAAACTGCTGCAAACACTGCAAAATAGCAGTTTTCATAAAACGTGTTATTTAGAGGCTAAAACGAACGTTTTGCACAATTTTGCACTGGCACTGTAATTTTAACTTTTTTAAAAATTGGTCATGATAAACGTTTTTGCTGTTTTTACTGGAAAACTGCTGCAAACACTGCAAAATAGCAGTTTTCATAAAACGTGTTATTTAGAGGCTAAAACGAACGTTTTGCACAATTTTGCACTGGCACTGTAATTTTAACTTTTTTAAAAATTGGTCATGATAAACGTTTTTGCTGTTTTTACTGGAAAACTGCTGCAAACACTGCAAAATAGCAGTTTTCATAAAACGTGTTATTTAGAGGCTAAAACGAACGTTTTGCACAATTTTGCACTGGCACTGTAATTTTAACTTTTTTAAAAATTGGTCATGATAAACGTTTTTGCTGTTTTTACTGGAAAACTGCTGCAAACACTGCAAAATAGCAGTTTTCATAAAACGTGTTATTTAGAGGCTAAAACGAACGTTTTGCACAATTTTGCACTGGCACTGTAATTTTAACTTTTTTAAAAATTGGTCATGATAAACGTTTTTGCTGTTTTTACTGGAAAACTGCTGCAAACACTGCAAAATAGCAGTTTTCATAAAACGTGTTATTTAGAGGCTAAAACGAACGTTTTGCACAATTTTGCACTGGCACTGTAATTTTAACTTTTTTAAAAATTGGTCATGATAAACGTTTTTGCTGTTTTTACTGGAAAACTGCTGCAAACACTGCAAAATAGCAGTTTTCATAAAACGTGTTATTTAGAGGCTAAAACGAACGTTTTGCACAATTTTGCACTGGCACTGTAATTTTAACTTTTTTAAAAATTGGTCATGATAAACGTTTTTGCTGTTTTTACTGGAAAACTGCTGCAAACACTGCAAAATAGCAGTTTTCATAAAACGTGTTATTTAGAGGCTAAAACGAACGTTTTGCACAATTTTGCACTGGCACTGTAATTTTAACTTTTTTAAAAATTGGTCATGATAAACGTTTTTGCTGTTTTTACTGGAAAACTGCTGCAAACACTGCAAAATAGCAGTTTTCATAAAACGTGTTATTTAGAGGCTAAAACGAACGTTTTGCACAATTTTGCACTGGCACTGTAATTTTAACTTTTTTAAAAATTGGTCATGATAAACGTTTTTGCTGTTTTTACTGGAAAACTGCTGCAAACACTGCAAAATAGCAGTTTTCATAAAACGTGTTATTTAGAGGCTAAAACGAACGTTTTGCACAATTTTGCACTGGCACTGTAATTTTAACTTTTTTAAAAATTGGTCATGATAAACGTTTTTGCTGTTTTTACTGGAAAACTGCTGCAAACACTGCAAAATAGCAGTTTTCATAAAACGTGTTATTTAGAGGCTAAAACGAACGTTTTGCACAATTTTGCACTGGCACTGTAATTTTAACTTTTTTAAAAATTGGTCATGATAAACGTTTTTGCTGTTTTTACTGGAAAACTGCTGCAAACACTGCAAAATAGCAGTTTTCATAAAACGTGTTATTTAGAGGCTAAAACGAACGTTTTGCACAATTTTGCACTGGCACTGTAATTTTAACTTTTTTAAAAATTGGTCATGATAAACGTTTTTGCTGTTTTTACTGGAAAACTGCTGCAAACACTGCAAAATAGCAGTTTTCATAAAACGTGTTATTTAGAGGCTAAAACGAACGTTTTGCACAATTTTGCACTGGCACTGTAATTTTAACTTTTTTAAAAATTGGTCATGATAAACGTTTTTGCTGTTTTTACTGGAAAACTGCTGCAAACACTGCAAAATAGCAGTTTTCATAAAACGTGTTATTTAGAGGCTAAAACGAACGTTTTGCACAATTTTGCACTGGCACTGTAATTTTAACTTTTTTAAAAATTGGTCATGATAAACGTTTTTGCTGTTTTTACTGGAAAACTGCTGCAAACACTGCAAAATAGCAGTTTTCATAAAACGTGTTATTTAGAGGCTAAAACGAACGTTTTGCACAATTTTGCACTGGCACTGTAATTTTAACTTTTTTAAAAATTGGTCATGATAAACGTTTTTGCTGTTTTTACTGGAAAACTGCTGCAAACACTGCAAAATAGCAGTTTTCATAAAACGTGTTATTTAGAGGCTAAAACGAACGTTTTGCACAATTTTGCACTGGCACTGTAATTTTAACTTTTTTAAAAATTGGTCATGATAAACGTTTTTGCTGTTTTTACTGGAAAACTGCTGCAAACACTGCAAAATAGCAGTTTTCATAAAACGTGTTATTTAGAGGCTAAAACGAACGTTTTGCACAATTTTGCACTGGCACTGTAATTTTAACTTTTTTAAAAATTGGTCATGATAAACGTTTTTGCTGTTTTTACTGGAAAACTGCTGCAAACACTGCAAAATAGCAGTTTTCATAAAACGTGTTATTTAGAGGCTAAAACGAACGTTTTGCACAATTTTGCACTGGCACTGTAATTTTAACTTTTTTAAAAATTGGTCATGATAAACGTTTTTGCTGTTTTTACTGGAAAACTGCTGCAAACACTGCAAAATAGCAGTTTTCATAAAACGTGTTATTTAGAGGCTAAAACGAACGTTTTGCACAATTTTGCACTGGCACTGTAATTTTAACTTTTTTAAAAATTGGTCATGATAAACGTTTTTGCTGTTTTTACTGGAAAACTGCTGCAAACACTGCAAAATAGCAGTTTTCATAAAACGTGTTATTTAGAGGCTAAAACGAACGTTTTGCACAATTTTGCACTGGCACTGTAATTTTAACTTTTTTAAAAATTGGTCATGATAAACGTTTTTGCTGTTTTTACTGGAAAACTGCTGCAAACACTGCAAAATAGCAGTTTTCATAAAACGTGTTATTTAGAGGCTAAAACGAACGTTTTGCACAATTTTGCACTGGCACTGTAATTTTAACTTTTTTAAAAATTGGTCATGATAAACGTTTTTGCTGTTTTTACTGGAAAACTGCTGCAAACACTGCAAAATAGCAGTTTTCATAAAACGTGTTATTTAGAGGCTAAAACGAACGTTTTGCACAATTTTGCACTGGCACTGTAATTTTAACTTTTTTAAAAATTGGTCATGATAAACGTTTTTGCTGTTTTTACTGGAAAACTGCTGCAAACACTGCAAAATAGCAGTTTTCATAAAACGTGTTATTTAGAGGCTAAAACGAACGTTTTGCACAATTTTGCACTGGCACTGTAATTTTAACTTTTTTAAAAATTGGTCATGATAAACGTTTTTGCTGTTTTTACTGGAAAACTGCTGCAAACACTGCAAAATAGCAGTTTTCATAAAACGTGTTATTTAGAGGCTAAAACGAACGTTTTGCACAATTTTGCACTGGCACTGTAATTTTAACTTTTTTAAAAATTGGTCATGATAAACGTTTTTGCTGTTTTTACTGGAAAACTGCTGCAAACACTGCAAAATAGCAGTTTTCATAAAACGTGTTATTTAGAGGCTAAAACGAACGTTTTGCACAATTTTGCACTGGCACTGTAATTTTAACTTTTTTAAAAATTGGTCATGATAAACGTTTTTGCTGTTTTTACTGGAAAACTGCTGCAAACACTGCAAAATAGCAGTTTTCATAAAACGTGTTATTTAGAGGCTAAAACGAACGTTTTGCACAATTTTGCACTGGCACTGTAATTTTAACTTTTTTAAAAATTGGTCATGATAAACGTTTTTGCTGTTTTTACTGGAAAACTGCTGCAAACACTGCAAAATAGCAGTTTTCATAAAACGTGTTATTTAGAGGCTAAAACGAACGTTTTGCACAATTTTGCACTGGCACTGTAATTTTAACTTTTTTAAAAATTGGTCATGATAAACGTTTTTGCTGTTTTTACTGGAAAACTGCTGCAAACACTGCAAAATAGCAGTTTTCATAAAACGTGTTATTTAGAGGCTAAAACGAACGTTTTGCACAATTTTGCACTGGCACTGTAATTTTAACTTTTTTAAAAATTGGTCATGATAAACGTTTTTGCTGTTTTTACTGGAAAACTGCTGCAAACACTGCAAAATAGCAGTTTTCATAAAACGTGTTATTTAGAGGCTAAAACGAACGTTTTGCACAATTTTGCACTGGCACTGTAATTTTAACTTTTTTAAAAATTGGTCATGATAAACGTTTTTGCTGTTTTTACTGGAAAACTGCTGCAAACACTGCAAAATAGCAGTTTTCATAAAACGTGTTATTTAGAGGCTAAAACGAACGTTTTGCACAATTTTGCACTGGCACTGTAATTTTAACTTTTTTAAAAATTGGTCATGATAAACGTTTTTGCTGTTTTTACTGGAAAACTGCTGCAAACACTGCAAAATAGCAGTTTTCATAAAACGTGTTATTTAGAGGCTAAAACGAACGTTTTGCACAATTTTGCACTGGCACTGTAATTTTAACTTTTTTAAAAATTGGTCATGATAAACGTTTTTGCTGTTTTTACTGGAAAACTGCTGCAAACACTGCAAAATAGCAGTTTTCATAAAACGTGTTATTTAGAGGCTAAAACGAACGTTTTGCACAATTTTGCACTGGCACTGTAATTTTAACTTTTTTAAAAATTGGTCATGATAAACGTTTTTGCTGTTTTTACTGGAAAACTGCTGCAAACACTGCAAAATAGCAGTTTTCATAAAACGTGTTATTTAGAGGCTAAAACGAACGTTTTGCACAATTTTGCACTGGCACTGTAATTTTAACTTTTTTAAAAATTGGTCATGATAAACGTTTTTGCTGTTTTTACTGGAAAACTGCTGCAAACACTGCAAAATAGCAGTTTTCATAAAACGTGTTATTTAGAGGCTAAAACGAACGTTTTGCACAATTTTGCACTGGCACTGTAATTTTAACTTTTTTAAAAATTGGTCATGATAAACGTTTTTGCTGTTTTTACTGGAAAACTGCTGCAAACACTGCAAAATAGCAGTTTTCATAAAACGTGTTATTTAGAGGCTAAAACGAACGTTTTGCACAATTTTGCACTGGCACTGTAATTTTAACTTTTTTAAAAATTGGTCATGATAAACGTTTTTGCTGTTTTTACTGGAAAACTGCTGCAAACACTGCAAAATAGCAGTTTTCATAAAACGTGTTATTTAGAGGCTAAAACGAACGTTTTGCACAATTTTGCACTGGCACTGTAATTTTAACTTTTTTAAAAATTGGTCATGATAAACGTTTTTGCTGTTTTTACTGGAAAACTGCTGCAAACACTGCAAAATAGCAGTTTTCATAAAACGTGTTATTTAGAGGCTAAAACGAACGTTTTGCACAATTTTGCACTGGCACTGTAATTTTAACTTTTTTAAAAATTGGTCATGATAAACGTTTTTGCTGTTTTTACTGGAAAACTGCTGCAAACACTGCAAAATAGCAGTTTTCATAAAACGTGTTATTTAGAGGCTAAAACGAACGTTTTGCACAATTTTGCACTGGCACTGTAATTTTAACTTTTTTAAAAATTGGTCATGATAAACGTTTTTGCTGTTTTTACTGGAAAACTGCTGCAAACACTGCAAAATAGCAGTTTTCATAAAACGTGTTATTTAGAGGCTAAAACGAACGTTTTGCACAATTTTGCACTGGCACTGTAATTTTAACTTTTTTAAAAATTGGTCATGATAAACGTTTTTGCTGTTTTTACTGGAAAACTGCTGCAAACACTGCAAAATAGCAGTTTTCATAAAACGTGTTATTTAGAGGCTAAAACGAACGTTTTGCACAATTTTGCACTGGCACTGTAATTTTAACTTTTTTAAAAATTGGTCATGATAAACGTTTTTGCTGTTTTTACTGGAAAACTGCTGCAAACACTGCAAAATAGCAGTTTTCATAAAACGTGTTATTTAGAGGCTAAAACGAACGTTTTGCACAATTTTGCACTGGCACTGTAATTTTAACTTTTTTAAAAATTGGTCATGATAAACGTTTTTGCTGTTTTTACTGGAAAACTGCTGCAAACACTGCAAAATAGCAGTTTTCATAAAACGTGTTATTTAGAGGCTAAAACGAACGTTTTGCACAATTTTGCACTGGCACTGTAATTTTAACTTTTTTAAAAATTGGTCATGATAAACGTTTTTGCTGTTTTTACTGGAAAACTGCTGCAAACACTGCAAAATAGCAGTTTTCATAAAACGTGTTATTTAGAGGCTAAAACGAACGTTTTGCACAATTTTGCACTGGCACTGTAATTTTAACTTTTTTAAAAATTGGTCATGATAAACGTTTTTGCTGTTTTTACTGGAAAACTGCTGCAAACACTGCAAAATAGCAGTTTTCATAAAACGTGTTATTTAGAGGCTAAAACGAACGTTTTGCACAATTTTGCACTGGCACTGTAATTTTAACTTTTTTAAAAATTGGTCATGATAAACGTTTTTGCTGTTTTTACTGGAAAACTGCTGCAAACACTGCAAAATAGCAGTTTTCATAAAACGTGTTATTTAGAGGCTAAAACGAACGTTTTGCACAATTTTGCACTGGCACTGTAATTTTAACTTTTTTAAAAATTGGTCATGATAAACGTTTTTGCTGTTTTTACTGGAAAACTGCTGCAAACACTGCAAAATAGCAGTTTTCATAAAACGTGTTATTTAGAGGCTAAAACGAACGTTTTGCACAATTTTGCACTGGCACTGTAATTTTAACTTTTTTAAAAATTGGTCATGATAAACGTTTTTGCTGTTTTTACTGGAAAACTGCTGCAAACACTGCAAAATAGCAGTTTTCATAAAACGTGTTATTTAGAGGCTAAAACGAACGTTTTGCACAATTTTGCACTGGCACTGTAATTTTAACTTTTTTAAAAATTGGTCATGATAAACGTTTTTGCTGTTTTTACTGGAAAACTGCTGCAAACACTGCAAAATAGCAGTTTTCATAAAACGTGTTATTTAGAGGCTAAAACGAACGTTTTGCACAATTTTGCACTGGCACTGTAATTTTAACTTTTTTAAAAATTGGTCATGATAAACGTTTTTGCTGTTTTTACTGGAAAACTGCTGCAAACACTGCAAAATAGCAGTTTTCATAAAACGTGTTATTTAGAGGCTAAAACGAACGTTTTGCACAATTTTGCACTGGCACTGTAATTTTAACTTTTTTAAAAATTGGTCATGATAAACGTTTTTGCTGTTTTTACTGGAAAACTGCTGCAAACACTGCAAAATAGCAGTTTTCATAAAACGTGTTATTTAGAGGCTAAAACGAACGTTTTGCACAATTTTGCACTGGCACTGTAATTTTAACTTTTTTAAAAATTGGTCATGATAAACGTTTTTGCTGTTTTTACTGGAAAACTGCTGCAAACACTGCAAAATAGCAGTTTTCATAAAACGTGTTATTTAGAGGCTAAAACGAACGTTTTGCACAATTTTGCACTGGCACTGTAATTTTAACTTTTTTAAAAATTGGTCATGATAAACGTTTTTGCTGTTTTTACTGGAAAACTGCTGCAAACACTGCAAAATAGCAGTTTTCATAAAACGTGTTATTTAGAGGCTAAAACGAACGTTTTGCACAATTTTGCACTGGCACTGTAATTTTAACTTTTTTAAAAATTGGTCATGATAAACGTTTTTGCTGTTTTTACTGGAAAACTGCTGCAAACACTGCAAAATAGCAGTTTTCATAAAACGTGTTATTTAGAGGCTAAAACGAACGTTTTGCACAATTTTGCACTGGCACTGTAATTTTAACTTTTTAAAAATTGGTCATGATAAACGTTTTTGCTGTTTTTACTGGAAAACTGCTGCAAACACTGCAAAATAGCAGTTTTCATAAAACGTGTTATTTAGAGGCTAAAACGAACGTTTTGCACAATTTTGCACTGGCACTGTAATTTTAACTTTTTTAAAAATTGGTCATGATAAACGTTTTTGCTGTTTTTACTGGAAAACTGCTGCAAACACTGCAAAATAGCAGTTTTCATAAAACGTGTTATTTAGAGGCTAAAACGAACGTTTTGCACAATTTTGCACTGGCACTGTAATTTTAACTTTTTTAAAAATTGGTCATGATAAACGTTTTTGCTGTTTTTACTGGAAAACTGCTGCAAACACTGCAAAATAGCAGTTTTCATAAAACGTGTTATTTAGAGGCTAAAACGAACGTTTTGCACAATTTTGCACTGGCACTGTAATTTTAACTTTTTTAAAAATTGGTCATGATAAACGTTTTTGCTGTTTTTACTGGAAAACTGCTGCAAACACTGCAAAATAGCAGTTTTCATAAAACGTGTTATTTAGAGGCTAAAACGAACGTTTTGCACAATTTTGCACTGGCACTGTAATTTTAACTTTTTTAAAAATTGGTCATGATAAACGTTTTTGCTGTTTTTACTGGAAAACTGCTGCAAACACTGCAAAATAGCAGTTTTCATAAAACGTGTTATTTAGAGGCTAAAACGAACGTTTTGCACAATTTTGCACTGGCACTGTAATTTTAACTTTTTTAAAAATTGGTCATGATAAACGTTTTTGCTGTTTTTACTGGAAAACTGCTGCAAACACTGCAAAATAGCAGTTTTCATAAAACGTGTTATTTAGAGGCTAAAACGAACGTTTTGCACAATTTTGCACTGGCACTGTAATTTTAACTTTTTTAAAAATTGGTCATGATAAACGTTTTTGCTGTTTTTACTGGAAAACTGCTGCAAACACTGCAAAATAGCAGTTTTCATAAAACGTGTTATTTAGAGGCTAAAACGAACGTTTTGCACAATTTTGCACTGGCACTGTAATTTTAACTTTTTTAAAAATTGGTCATGATAAACGTTTTTGCTGTTTTTACTGGAAAACTGCTGCAAACACTGCAAAATAGCAGTTTTCATAAAACGTGTTATTTAGAGGCTAAAACGAACGTTTTGCACAATTTTGCACTGGCACTGTAATTTTAACTTTTTTAAAAATTGGTCATGATAAACGTTTTTGCTGTTTTTACTGGAAAACTGCTGCAAACACTGCAAAATAGCAGTTTTCATAAAACGTGTTATTTAGAGGCTAAAACGAACGTTTTGCACAATTTTGCACTGGCACTGTAATTTTAACTTTTTTAAAAATTGGTCATGATAAACGTTTTTGCTGTTTTTACTGGAAAACTGCTGCAAACACTGCAAAATAGCAGTTTTCATAAAACGTGTTATTTAGAGGCTAAAACGAACGTTTTGCACAATTTTGCACTGGCACTGTAATTTTAACTTTTTTAAAAATTGGTCATGATAAACGTTTTTGCTGTTTTTACTGGAAAACTGCTGCAAACACTGCAAAATAGCAGTTTTCATAAAACGTGTTATTTAGAGGCTAAAACGAACGTTTTGCACAATTTTGCACTGGCACTGTAATTTTAACTTTTTTAAAAATTGGTCATGATAAACGTTTTTGCTGTTTTTACTGGAAAACTGCTGCAAACACTGCAAAATAGCAGTTTTCATAAAACGTGTTATTTAGAGGCTAAAACGAACGTTTTGCACAATTTTGCACTGGCACTGTAATTTTAACTTTTTTAAAAATTGGTCATGATAAACGTTTTTGCTGTTTTTACTGGAAAACTGCTGCAAACACTGCAAAATAGCAGTTTTCATAAAACGTGTTATTTAGAGGCTAAAACGAACGTTTTGCACAATTTTGCACTGGCACTGTAATTTTAACTTTTTTAAAAATTGGTCATGATAAACGTTTTTGCTGTTTTTACTGGAAAACTGCTGCAAACACTGCAAAATAGCAGTTTTCATAAAACGTGTTATTTAGAGGCTAAAACGAACGTTTTGCACAATTTTGCACTGGCACTGTAATTTTAACTTTTTTAAAAATTGGTCATGATAAACGTTTTTGCTGTTTTTACTGGAAAACTGCTGCAAACACTGCAAAATAGCAGTTTTCATAAAACGTGTTATTTAGAGGCTAAAACGAACGTTTTGCACAATTTTGCACTGGCACTGTAATTTTAACTTTTTTAAAAATTGGTCATGATAAACGTTTTTGCTGTTTTTACTGGAAAACTGCTGCAAACACTGCAAAATAGCAGTTTTCATAAAACGTGTTATTTAGAGGCTAAAACGAACGTTTTGCACAATTTTGCACTGGCACTGTAATTTTAACTTTTTTAAAAATTGGTCATGATAAACGTTTTTGCTGTTTTTACTGGAAAACTGCTGCAAACACTGCAAAATAGCAGTTTTCATAAAACGTGTTATTTAGAGGCTAAAACGAACGTTTTGCACAATTTTGCACTGGCACTGTAATTTTAACTTTTTTAAAAATTGGTCATGATAAACGTTTTTGCTGTTTTTACTGGAAAACTGCTGCAAACACTGCAAAATAGCAGTTTTCATAAAACGTGTTATTTAGAGGCTAAAACGAACGTTTTGCACAATTTTGCACTGGCACTGTAATTTTAACTTTTTTAAAAATTGGTCATGATAAACGTTTTTGCTGTTTTTACTGGAAAACTGCTGCAAACACTGCAAAATAGCAGTTTTCATAAAACGTGTTATTTAGAGGCTAAAACGAACGTTTTGCACAATTTTGCACTGGCACTGTAATTTTAACTTTTTTAAAAATTGGTCATGATAAACGTTTTTGCTGTTTTTACTGGAAAACTGCTGCAAACACTGCAAAATAGCAGTTTTCATAAAACGTGTTATTTAGAGGCTAAAACGAACGTTTTGCACAATTTTGCACTGGCACTGTAATTTTAACTTTTTTAAAAATTGGTCATGATAAACGTTTTTGCTGTTTTTACTGGAAAACTGCTGCAAACACTGCAAAATAGCAGTTTTCATAAAACGTGTTATTTAGAGGCTAAAACGAACGTTTTGCACAATTTTGCACTGGCACTGTAATTTTAACTTTTTTAAAAATTGGTCATGATAAACGTTTTTGCTGTTTTTACTGGAAAACTGCTGCAAACACTGCAAAATAGCAGTTTTCATAAAACGTGTTATTTAGAGGCTAAAACGAACGTTTTGCACAATTTTGCACTGGCACTGTAATTTTAACTTTTTTAAAAATTGGTCATGATAAACGTTTTTGCTGTTTTTACTGGAAAACTGCTGCAAACACTGCAAAATAGCAGTTTTCATAAAACGTGTTATTTAGAGGCTAAAACGAACGTTTTGCACAATTTTGCACTGGCACTGTAATTTTAACTTTTTTAAAAATTGGTCATGATAAACGTTTTTGCTGTTTTTACTGGAAAACTGCTGCAAACACTGCAAAATAGCAGTTTTCATAAAACGTGTTATTTAGAGGCTAAAACGAACGTTTTGCACAATTTTGCACTGGCACTGTAATTTTAACTTTTTTAAAAATTGGTCATGATAAACGTTTTTGCTGTTTTTACTGGAAAACTGCTGCAAACACTGCAAAATAGCAGTTTTCATAAAACGTGTTATTTAGAGGCTAAAACGAACGTTTTGCACAATTTTGCACTGGCACTGTAATTTTAACTTTTTTAAAAATTGGTCATGATAAACGTTTTTGCTGTTTTTACTGGAAAACTGCTGCAAACACTGCAAAATAGCAGTTTTCATAAAACGTGTTATTTAGAGGCTAAAACGAACGTTTTGCACAATTTTGCACTGGCACTGTAATTTTAACTTTTTTAAAAATTGGTCATGATAAACGTTTTTGCTGTTTTTACTGGAAAACTGCTGCAAACACTGCAAAATAGCAGTTTTCATAAAACGTGTTATTTAGAGGCTAAAACGAACGTTTTGCACAATTTTGCACTGGCACTGTAATTTTAACTTTTTTAAAAATTGGTCATGATAAACGTTTTTGCTGTTTTTACTGGAAAACTGCTGCAAACACTGCAAAATAGCAGTTTTCATAAAACGTGTTATTTAGAGGCTAAAACGAACGTTTTGCACAATTTTGCACTGGCACTGTAATTTTAACTTTTTTAAAAATTGGTCATGATAAACGTTTTTGCTGTTTTTACTGGAAAACTGCTGCAAACACTGCAAAATAGCAGTTTTCATAAAACGTGTTATTTAGAGGCTAAAACGAACGTTTTGCACAATTTTGCACTGGCACTGTAATTTTAACTTTTTTAAAAATTGGTCATGATAAACGTTTTTGCTGTTTTTACTGGAAAACTGCTGCAAACACTGCAAAATAGCAGTTTTCATAAAACGTGTTATTTAGAGGCTAAAACGAACGTTTTGCACAATTTTGCACTGGCACTGTAATTTTAACTTTTTTAAAAATTGGTCATGATAAACGTTTTTGCTGTTTTTACTGGAAAACTGCTGCAAACACTGCAAAATAGCAGTTTTCATAAAACGTGTTATTTAGAGGCTAAAACGAACGTTTTGCACAATTTTGCACTGGCACTGTAATTTTAACTTTTTTAAAAATTGGTCATGATAAACGTTTTTGCTGTTTTTACTGGAAAACTGCTGCAAACACTGCAAAATAGCAGTTTTCATAAAACGTGTTATTTAGAGGCTAAAACGAACGTTTTGCACAATTTTGCACTGGCACTGTAATTTTAACTTTTTTAAAAATTGGTCATGATAAACGTTTTTGCTGTTTTTACTGGAAAACTGCTGCAAACACTGCAAAATAGCAGTTTTCATAAAACGTGTTATTTAGAGGCTAAAACGAACGTTTTGCACAATTTTGCACTGGCACTGTAATTTTAACTTTTTTAAAAATTGGTCATGATAAACGTTTTTGCTGTTTTTACTGGAAAACTGCTGCAAACACTGCAAAATAGCAGTTTTCATAAAACGTGTTATTTAGAGGCTAAAACGAACGTTTTGCACAATTTTGCACTGGCACTGTAATTTTAACTTTTTTAAAAATTGGTCATGATAAACGTTTTTGCTGTTTTTACTGGAAAACTGCTGCAAACACTGCAAAATAGCAGTTTTCATAAAACGTGTTATTTAGAGGCTAAAACGAACGTTTTGCACAATTTTGCACTGGCACTGTAATTTTAACTTTTTTAAAAATTGGTCATGATAAACGTTTTTGCTGTTTTTACTGGAAAACTGCTGCAAACACTGCAAAATAGCAGTTTTCATAAAACGTGTTATTTAGAGGCTAAAACGAACGTTTTGCACAATTTTGCACTGGCACTGTAATTTTAACTTTTTTAAAAATTGGTCATGATAAACGTTTTTGCTGTTTTTACTGGAAAACTGCTGCAAACACTGCAAAATAGCAGTTTTCATAAAACGTGTTATTTAGAGGCTAAAACGAACGTTTTGCACAATTTTGCACTGGCACTGTAATTTTAACTTTTTTAAAAATTGGTCATGATAAACGTTTTTGCTGTTTTTACTGGAAAACTGCTGCAAACACTGCAAAATAGCAGTTTTCATAAAACGTGTTATTTAGAGGCTAAAACGAACGTTTTGCACAATTTTGCACTGGCACTGTAATTTTAACTTTTTTAAAAATTGGTCATGATAAACGTTTTTGCTGTTTTTACTGGAAAACTGCTGCAAACACTGCAAAATAGCAGTTTTCATAAAACGTGTTATTTAGAGGCTAAAACGAACGTTTTGCACAATTTTGCACTGGCACTGTAATTTTAACTTTTTTAAAAATTGGTCATGATAAACGTTTTTGCTGTTTTTACTGGAAAACTGCTGCAAACACTGCAAAATAGCAGTTTTCATAAAACGTGTTATTTAGAGGCTAAAACGAACGTTTTGCACAATTTTGCACTGGCACTGTAATTTTAACTTTTTTAAAAATTGGTCATGATAAACGTTTTTGCTGTTTTTACTGGAAAACTGCTGCAAACACTGCAAAATAGCAGTTTTCATAAAACGTGTTATTTAGAGGCTAAAACGAACGTTTTGCACAATTTTGCACTGGCACTGTAATTTTAACTTTTTTAAAAATTGGTCATGATAAACGTTTTTGCTGTTTTTACTGGAAAACTGCTGCAAACACTGCAAAATAGCAGTTTTCATAAAACGTGTTATTTAGAGGCTAAAACGAACGTTTTGCACAATTTTGCACTGGCACTGTAATTTTAACTTTTTTAAAAATTGGTCATGATAAACGTTTTTGCTGTTTTTACTGGAAAACTGCTGCAAACACTGCAAAATAGCAGTTTTCATAAAACGTGTTATTTAGAGGCTAAAACGAACGTTTTGCACAATTTTGCACTGGCACTGTAATTTTAACTTTTTTAAAAATTGGTCATGATAAACGTTTTTGCTGTTTTTACTGGAAAACTGCTGCAAACACTGCAAAATAGCAGTTTTCATAAAACGTGTTATTTAGAGGCTAAAACGAACGTTTTGCACAATTTTGCACTGGCACTGTAATTTTAACTTTTTTAAAAATTGGTCATGATAAACGTTTTTGCTGTTTTTACTGGAAAACTGCTGCAAACACTGCAAAATAGCAGTTTTCATAAAACGTGTTATTTAGAGGCTAAAACGAACGTTTTGCACAATTTTGCACTGGCACTGTAATTTTAACTTTTTTAAAAATTGGTCATGATAAACGTTTTTGCTGTTTTTACTGGAAAACTGCTGCAAACACTGCAAAATAGCAGTTTTCATAAAACGTGTTATTTAGAGGCTAAAACGAACGTTTTGCACAATTTTGCACTGGCACTGTAATTTTAACTTTTTTAAAAATTGGTCATGATAAACGTTTTTGCTGTTTTTACTGGAAAACTGCTGCAAACACTGCAAAATAGCAGTTTTCATAAAACGTGTTATTTAGAGGCTAAAACGAACGTTTTGCACAATTTTGCACTGGCACTGTAATTTTAACTTTTTTAAAATTGGTCATGATAAACGTTTTTGCTGTTTTTACTGGAAAACTGCTGCAAACACTGCAAAATAGCAGTTTTCATAAAACGTGTTATTTAGAGGCTAAAACGAACGTTTTGCACAATTTTGCACTGGCACTGTAATTTTAACTTTTTTAAAAATTGGTCATGATAAACGTTTTTGCTGTTTTTACTGGAAAACTGCTGCAAACACTGCAAAATAGCAGTTTTCATAAAACGTGTTATTTAGAGGCTAAAACGAACGTTTTGCACAATTTTGCACTGGCACTGTAATTTTAACTTTTTTAAAAATTGGTCATGATAAACGTTTTTGCTGTTTTTACTGGAAAACTGCTGCAAACACTGCAAAATAGCAGTTTTCATAAAACGTGTTATTTAGAGGCTAAAACGAACGTTTTGCACAATTTTGCACTGGCACTGTAATTTTAACTTTTTTAAAAATTGGTCATGATAAACGTTTTTGCTGTTTTTACTGGAAAACTGCTGCAAACACTGCAAAATAGCAGTTTTCATAAAACGTGTTATTTAGAGGCTAAAACGAACGTTTTGCACAATTTTGCACTGGCACTGTAATTTTAACTTTTTTAAAAATTGGTCATGATAAACGTTTTTGCTGTTTTTACTGGAAAACTGCTGCAAACACTGCAAAATAGCAGTTTTCATAAAACGTGTTATTTAGAGGCTAAAACGAACGTTTTGCACAATTTTGCACTGGCACTGTAATTTTAACTTTTTTAAAAATTGGTCATGATAAACGTTTTTGCTGTTTTTACTGGAAAACTGCTGCAAACACTGCAAAATAGCAGTTTTCATAAAACGTGTTATTTAGAGGCTAAAACGAACGTTTTGCACAATTTTGCACTGGCACTGTAATTTTAACTTTTTTAAAAATTGGTCATGATAAACGTTTTTGCTGTTTTTACTGGAAAACTGCTGCAAACACTGCAAAATAGCAGTTTTCATAAAACGTGTTATTTAGAGGCTAAAACGAACGTTTTGCACAATTTTGCACTGGCACTGTAATTTTAACTTTTTTAAAAATTGGTCATGATAAACGTTTTTGCTGTTTTTACTGGAAAACTGCTGCAAACACTGCAAAATAGCAGTTTTCATAAAACGTGTTATTTAGAGGCTAAAACGAACGTTTTGCACAATTTTGCACTGGCACTGTAATTTTAACTTTTTTAAAAATTGGTCATGATAAACGTTTTTGCTGTTTTTACTGGAAAACTGCTGCAAACACTGCAAAATAGCAGTTTTCATAAAACGTGTTATTTAGAGGCTAAAACGAACGTTTTGCACAATTTTGCACTGGCACTGTAATTTTAACTTTTTTAAAAATTGGTCATGATAAACGTTTTTGCTGTTTTTACTGGAAAACTGCTGCAAACACTGCAAAATAGCAGTTTTCATAAAACGTGTTATTTAGAGGCTAAAACGAACGTTTTGCACAATTTTGCACTGGCACTGTAATTTTAACTTTTTTAAAAATTGGTCATGATAAACGTTTTTGCTGTTTTTACTGGAAAACTGCTGCAAACACTGCAAAATAGCAGTTTTCATAAAACGTGTTATTTAGAGGCTAAAACGAACGTTTTGCACAATTTTGCACTGGCACTGTAATTTTAACTTTTTTAAAAATTGGTCATGATAAACGTTTTTGCTGTTTTTACTGGAAAACTGCTGCAAACACTGCAAAATAGCAGTTTTCATAAAACGTGTTATTTAGAGGCTAAAACGAACGTTTTGCACAATTTTGCACTGGCACTGTAATTTTAACTTTTTTAAAAATTGGTCATGATAAACGTTTTTGCTGTTTTTACTGGAAAACTGCTGCAAACACTGCAAAATAGCAGTTTTCATAAAACGTGTTATTTAGAGGCTAAAACGAACGTTTTGCACAATTTTGCACTGGCACTGTAATTTTAACTTTTTTAAAAATTGGTCATGATAAACGTTTTTGCTGTTTTTACTGGAAAACTGCTGCAAACACTGCAAAATAGCAGTTTTCATAAAACGTGTTATTTAGAGGCTAAAACGAACGTTTTGCACAATTTTGCACTGGCACTGTAATTTTAACTTTTTTAAAAATTGGTCATGATAAACGTTTTTGCTGTTTTTACTGGAAAACTGCTGCAAACACTGCAAAATAGCAGTTTTCATAAAACGTGTTATTTAGAGGCTAAAACGAACGTTTTGCACAATTTTGCACTGGCACTGTAATTTTAACTTTTTTAAAAATTGGTCATGATAAACGTTTTTGCTGTTTTTACTGGAAAACTGCTGCAAACACTGCAAAATAGCAGTTTTCATAAAACGTGTTATTTAGAGGCTAAAACGAACGTTTTGCACAATTTTGCACTGGCACTGTAATTTTAACTTTTTTAAAAATTGGTCATGATAAACGTTTTTGCTGTTTTTACTGGAAAACTGCTGCAAACACTGCAAAATAGCAGTTTTCATAAAACGTGTTATTTAGAGGCTAAAACGAACGTTTTGCACAATTTTGCACTGGCACTGTAATTTTAACTTTTTTAAAAATTGGTCATGATAAACGTTTTTGCTGTTTTTACTGGAAAACTGCTGCAAACACTGCAAAATAGCAGTTTTCATAAAACGTGTTATTTAGAGGCTAAAACGAACGTTTTGCACAATTTTGCACTGGCACTGTAATTTTAACTTTTTTAAAAATTGGTCATGATAAACGTTTTTGCTGTTTTTACTGGAAAACTGCTGCAAACACTGCAAAATAGCAGTTTTCATAAAACGTGTTATTTAGAGGCTAAAACGAACGTTTTGCACAATTTTGCACTGGCACTGTAATTTTAACTTTTTTAAAAATTGGTCATGATAAACGTTTTTGCTGTTTTTACTGGAAAACTGCTGCAAACACTGCAAAATAGCAGTTTTCATAAAACGTGTTATTTAGAGGCTAAAACGAACGTTTTGCACAATTTTGCACTGGCACTGTAATTTTAACTTTTTTAAAAATTGGTCATGATAAACGTTTTTGCTGTTTTTACTGGAAAACTGCTGCAAACACTGCAAAATAGCAGTTTTCATAAAACGTGTTATTTAGAGGCTAAAACGAACGTTTTGCACAATTTTGCACTGGCACTGTAATTTTAACTTTTTTAAAAATTGGTCATGATAAACGTTTTTGCTGTTTTTACTGGAAAACTGCTGCAAACACTGCAAAATAGCAGTTTTCATAAAACGTGTTATTTAGAGGCTAAAACGAACGTTTTGCACAATTTTGCACTGGCACTGTAATTTTAACTTTTTTAAAAATTGGTCATGATAAACGTTTTTGCTGTTTTTACTGGAAAACTGCTGCAAACACTGCAAAATAGCAGTTTTCATAAAACGTGTTATTTAGAGGCTAAAACGAACGTTTTGCACAATTTTGCACTGGCACTGTAATTTTAACTTTTTTAAAAATTGGTCATGATAAACGTTTTTGCTGTTTTTACTGGAAAACTGCTGCAAACACTGCAAAATAGCAGTTTTCATAAAACGTGTTATTTAGAGGCTAAAACGAACGTTTTGCACAATTTTGCACTGGCACTGTAATTTTAACTTTTTTAAAAATTGGTCATGATAAACGTTTTTGCTGTTTTTACTGGAAAACTGCTGCAAACACTGCAAAATAGCAGTTTTCATAAAACGTGTTATTTAGAGGCTAAAACGAACGTTTTGCACAATTTTGCACTGGCACTGTAATTTTAACTTTTTTAAAAATTGGTCATGATAAACGTTTTTGCTGTTTTTACTGGAAAACTGCTGCAAACACTGCAAAATAGCAGTTTTCATAAAACGTGTTATTTAGAGGCTAAAACGAACGTTTTGCACAATTTTGCACTGGCACTGTAATTTTAACTTTTTTAAAAATTGGTCATGATAAACGTTTTTGCTGTTTTTACTGGAAAACTGCTGCAAACACTGCAAAATAGCAGTTTTCATAAAACGTGTTATTTAGAGGCTAAAACGAACGTTTTGCACAATTTTGCACTGGCACTGTAATTTTAACTTTTTTAAAAATTGGTCATGATAAACGTTTTTGCTGTTTTTACTGGAAAACTGCTGCAAACACTGCAAAATAGCAGTTTTCATAAAACGTGTTATTTAGAGGCTAAAACGAACGTTTTGCACAATTTTGCACTGGCACTGTAATTTTAACTTTTTTAAAAATTGGTCATGATAAACGTTTTTGCTGTTTTTACTGGAAAACTGCTGCAAACACTGCAAAATAGCAGTTTTCATAAAACGTGTTATTTAGAGGCTAAAACGAACGTTTTGCACAATTTTGCACTGGCACTGTAATTTTAACTTTTTTAAAAATTGGTCATGATAAACGTTTTTGCTGTTTTTACTGGAAAACTGCTGCAAACACTGCAAAATAGCAGTTTTCATAAAACGTGTTATTTAGAGGCTAAAACGAACGTTTTGCACAATTTTGCACTGGCACTGTAATTTTAACTTTTTTAAAAATTGGTCATGATAAACGTTTTTGCTGTTTTTACTGGAAAACTGCTGCAAACACTGCAAAATAGCAGTTTTCATAAAACGTGTTATTTAGAGGCTAAAACGAACGTTTTGCACAATTTTGCACTGGCACTGTAATTTTAACTTTTTTAAAAATTGGTCATGATAAACGTTTTTGCTGTTTTTACTGGAAAACTGCTGCAAACACTGCAAAATAGCAGTTTTCATAAAACGTGTTATTTAGAGGCTAAAACGAACGTTTTGCACAATTTTGCACTGGCACTGTAATTTTAACTTTTTTAAAAATTGGTCATGATAAACGTTTTTGCTGTTTTTACTGGAAAACTGCTGCAAACACTGCAAAATAGCAGTTTTCATAAAACGTGTTATTTAGAGGCTAAAACGAACGTTTTGCACAATTTTGCACTGGCACTGTAATTTTAACTTTTTTAAAAATTGGTCATGATAAACGTTTTTGCTGTTTTTACTGGAAAACTGCTGCAAACACTGCAAAATAGCAGTTTTCATAAAACGTGTTATTTAGAGGCTAAAACGAACGTTTTGCACAATTTTGCACTGGCACTGTAATTTTAACTTTTTTAAAAATTGGTCATGATAAACGTTTTTGCTGTTTTTACTGGAAAACTGCTGCAAACACTGCAAAATAGCAGTTTTCATAAAACGTGTTATTTAGAGGCTAAAACGAACGTTTTGCACAATTTTGCACTGGCACTGTAATTTTAACTTTTTTAAAAATTGGTCATGATAAACGTTTTTGCTGTTTTTACTGGAAAACTGCTGCAAACACTGCAAAATAGCAGTTTTCATAAAACGTGTTATTTAGAGGCTAAAACGAACGTTTTGCACAATTTTGCACTGGCACTGTAATTTTAACTTTTTTAAAAATTGGTCATGATAAACGTTTTTGCTGTTTTTACTGGAAAACTGCTGCAAACACTGCAAAATAGCAGTTTTCATAAAACGTGTTATTTAGAGGCTAAAACGAACGTTTTGCACAATTTTGCACTGGCACTGTAATTTTAACTTTTTTAAAAATTGGTCATGATAAACGTTTTTGCTGTTTTTACTGGAAAACTGCTGCAAACACTGCAAAATAGCAGTTTTCATAAAACGTGTTATTTAGAGGCTAAAACGAACGTTTTGCACAATTTTGCACTGGCACTGTAATTTTAACTTTTTTAAAAATTGGTCATGATAAACGTTTTTGCTGTTTTTACTGGAAAACTGCTGCAAACACTGCAAAATAGCAGTTTTCATAAAACGTGTTATTTAGAGGCTAAAACGAACGTTTTGCACAATTTTGCACTGGCACTGTAATTTTAACTTTTTTAAAAATTGGTCATGATAAACGTTTTTGCTGTTTTTACTGGAAAACTGCTGCAAACACTGCAAAATAGCAGTTTTCATAAAACGTGTTATTTAGAGGCTAAAACGAACGTTTTGCACAATTTTGCACTGGCACTGTAATTTTAACTTTTTTAAAAATTGGTCATGATAAACGTTTTTGCTGTTTTTACTGGAAAACTGCTGCAAACACTGCAAAATAGCAGTTTTCATAAAACGTGTTATTTAGAGGCTAAAACGAACGTTTTGCACAATTTTGCACTGGCACTGTAATTTTAACTTTTTTAAAAATTGGTCATGATAAACGTTTTTGCTGTTTTTACTGGAAAACTGCTGCAAACACTGCAAAATAGCAGTTTTCATAAAACGTGTTATTTAGAGGCTAAAACGAACGTTTTGCACAATTTTGCACTGGCACTGTAATTTTAACTTTTTTAAAAATTGGTCATGATAAACGTTTTTGCTGTTTTTACTGGAAAACTGCTGCAAACACTGCAAAATAGCAGTTTTCATAAAACGTGTTATTTAGAGGCTAAAACGAACGTTTTGCACAATTTTGCACTGGCACTGTAATTTTAACTTTTTTAAAAATTGGTCATGATAAACGTTTTTGCTGTTTTTACTGGAAAACTGCTGCAAACACTGCAAAATAGCAGTTTTCATAAAACGTGTTATTTAGAGGCTAAAACGAACGTTTTGCACAATTTTGCACTGGCACTGTAATTTTAACTTTTTTAAAAATTGGTCATGATAAACGTTTTTGCTGTTTTTACTGGAAAACTGCTGCAAACACTGCAAAATAGCAGTTTTCATAAAACGTGTTATTTAGAGGCTAAAACGAACGTTTTGCACAATTTTGCACTGGCACTGTAATTTTAACTTTTTTAAAAATTGGTCATGATAAACGTTTTTGCTGTTTTTACTGGAAAACTGCTGCAAACACTGCAAAATAGCAGTTTTCATAAAACGTGTTATTTAGAGGCTAAAACGAACGTTTTGCACAATTTTGCACTGGCACTGTAATTTTAACTTTTTTAAAAATTGGTCATGATAAACGTTTTTGCTGTTTTTACTGGAAAACTGCTGCAAACACTGCAAAATAGCAGTTTTCATAAAACGTGTTATTTAGAGGCTAAAACGAACGTTTTGCACAATTTTGCACTGGCACTGTAATTTTAACTTTTTTAAAAATTGGTCATGATAAACGTTTTTGCTGTTTTTACTGGAAAACTGCTGCAAACACTGCAAAATAGCAGTTTTCATAAAACGTGTTATTTAGAGGCTAAAACGAACGTTTTGCACAATTTTGCACTGGCACTGTAATTTTAACTTTTTTAAAAATTGGTCATGATAAACGTTTTTGCTGTTTTTACTGGAAAACTGCTGCAAACACTGCAAAATAGCAGTTTTCATAAAACGTGTTATTTAGAGGCTAAAACGAACGTTTTGCACAATTTTGCACTGGCACTGTAATTTTAACTTTTTTAAAAATTGGTCATGATAAACGTTTTTGCTGTTTTTACTGGAAAACTGCTGCAAACACTGCAAAATAGCAGTTTTCATAAAACGTGTTATTTAGAGGCTAAAACGAACGTTTTGCACAATTTTGCACTGGCACTGTAATTTTAACTTTTTTAAAAATTGGTCATGATAAACGTTTTTGCTGTTTTTACTGGAAAACTGCTGCAAACACTGCAAAATAGCAGTTTTCATAAAACGTGTTATTTAGAGGCTAAAACGAACGTTTTGCACAATTTTGCACTGGCACTGTAATTTTAACTTTTTTAAAAATTGGTCATGATAAACGTTTTTGCTGTTTTTACTGGAAAACTGCTGCAAACACTGCAAAATAGCAGTTTTCATAAAACGTGTTATTTAGAGGCTAAAACGAACGTTTTGCACAATTTTGCACTGGCACTGTAATTTTAACTTTTTTTAAAATTGGTCATGATAAACGTTTTTGCTGTTTTTACTGGAAAACTGCTGCAAACACTGCAAAATAGCAGTTTTCATAAAACGTGTTATTTAGAGGCTAAAACGAACGTTTTGCACAATTTTGCACTGGCACTGTAATTTTAACTTTTTTAAAAATTGGTCATGATAAACGTTTTTGCTGTTTTTACTGGAAAACTGCTGCAAACACTGCAAAATAGCAGTTTTCATAAAACGTGTTATTTAGAGGCTAAAACGAACGTTTTGCACAATTTTGCACTGGCACTGTAATTTTAACTTTTTTAAAAATTGGTCATGATAAACGTTTTTGCTGTTTTTACTGGAAAACTGCTGCAAACACTGCAAAATAGCAGTTTTCATAAAACGTGTTATTTAGAGGCTAAAACGAACGTTTTGCACAATTTTGCACTGGCACTGTAATTTTAACTTTTTTAAAAATTGGTCATGATAAACGTTTTTGCTGTTTTTACTGGAAAACTGCTGCAAACACTGCAAAATAGCAGTTTTCATAAAACGTGTTATTTAGAGGCTAAAACGAACGTTTTGCACAATTTTGCACTGGCACTGTAATTTTAACTTTTTTAAAAATTGGTCATGATAAACGTTTTTGCTGTTTTTACTGGAAAACTGCTGCAAACACTGCAAAATAGCAGTTTTCATAAAACGTGTTATTTAGAGGCTAAAACGAACGTTTTGCACAATTTTGCACTGGCACTGTAATTTTAACTTTTTTAAAAATTGGTCATGATAAACGTTTTTGCTGTTTTTACTGGAAAACTGCTGCAAACACTGCAAAATAGCAGTTTTCATAAAACGTGTTATTTAGAGGCTAAAACGAACGTTTTGCACAATTTTGCACTGGCACTGTAATTTTAACTTTTTTAAAAATTGGTCATGATAAACGTTTTTGCTGTTTTTACTGGAAAACTGCTGCAAACACTGCAAAATAGCAGTTTTCATAAAACGTGTTATTTAGAGGCTAAAACGAACGTTTTGCACAATTTTGCACTGGCACTGTAATTTTAACTTTTTTAAAATTGGTCATGATAAACGTTTTTGCTGTTTTTACTGGAAAACTGCTGCAAACACTGCAAAATAGCAGTTTTCATAAAACGTGTTATTTAGAGGCTAAAACGAACGTTTTGCACAATTTTGCACTGGCACTGTAATTTTAACTTTTTTAAAAATTGGTCATGATAAACGTTTTTGCTGTTTTTACTGGAAAACTGCTGCAAACACTGCAAAATAGCAGTTTTCATAAAACGTGTTATTTAGAGGCTAAAACGAACGTTTTGCACAATTTTGCACTGGCACTGTAATTTTAACTTTTTTAAAAATTGGTCATGATAAACGTTTTTGCTGTTTTTACTGGAAAACTGCTGCAAACACTGCAAAATAGCAGTTTTCATAAAACGTGTTATTTAGAGGCTAAAACGAACGTTTTGCACAATTTTGCACTGGCACTGTAATTTTAACTTTTTTAAAAATTGGTCATGATAAACGTTTTTGCTGTTTTTACTGGAAAACTGCTGCAAACACTGCAAAATAGCAGTTTTCATAAAACGTGTTATTTAGAGGCTAAAACGAACGTTTTGCACAATTTTGCACTGGCACTGTAATTTTAACTTTTTTAAAAATTGGTCATGATAAACGTTTTTGCTGTTTTTACTGGAAAACTGCTGCAAACACTGCAAAATAGCAGTTTTCATAAAACGTGTTATTTAGAGGCTAAAACGAACGTTTTGCACAATTTTGCACTGGCACTGTAATTTTAACTTTTTAAAAATTGGTCATGATAAACGTTTTTGCTGTTTTTACTGGAAAACTGCTGCAAACACTGCAAAATAGCAGTTTTCATAAAACGTGTTATTTAGAGGCTAAAACGAACGTTTTGCACAATTTTGCACTGGCACTGTAATTTTAACTTTTTTTAAAATTGGTCATGATAAACGTTTTTGCTGTTTTTACTGAAAACTGCTGCAAACACTGCAAAATAGCAGTTTTCATAAAACGTGTTATTTAGAGGCTAAACGAACGTTTTGCACAATTTTGCACTGGCACTGTAATTTTAACTTTTTTAAAAATTGGTCATGATAAACGTTTTTGCTGTTTTTACTGGAAAACTGCTGCAAACACTGCAAAATAGCAGTTTTCATAAAACGTGTTATTTAGAGGCTAAAACGAACGTTTTGCACAATTTTGCACTGGCACTGTAATTTTAACTTTTTTAAAAATTGGTCATGATAAACGTTTTGCTGTTTTTACTGGAAAACTGCTGCAAACACTGGCAAATAGCAGTTTTCATAAAACGTGTTATTTAGAGGCTAAAACGAACGTTTTGCACAATTTTGCACTGGCACTGTAATTTTAACTTTTTTAAAAATTGGTCATGATAAACGTTTTTGCTGTTTTTACTGGAAAACTGCTGCAAACACTGCAAAATAGCAGTTTTCATAAAACGTGTTATTTAGAGGCTAAAACGAACGTTTTGCACAATTTTGCACTGGCACTGTAATTTTAACTTTTTTAAAAATTGGTCATGATAAACGTTTTTGCTGTTTTTACTGGAAAACTGCTGCAAACACTGCAAAATAGCAGTTTTCATAAAACGTGTTATTTAGAGGCTAAAACGAACGTTTTGCACAATTTTGCACTGGCACTGTAATTTTAACTTTTTTAAAAATTGGTCATGATAAACGTTTTTGCTGTTTTTACTGGAAACTGCTGCAAACACTGCAAAATAGCAGTTTTCATAAAACGTGTTATTTAGAGGCTAAAACGAACGTTTTGCACAATTTTGCACTGGCACTGTAATTTTAACTTTTTTAAAAATTGGTCATGATAAACGTTTTTGCTGTTTTTACTGGAAAACTGCTGCAAACACTGCAAAATAGCAGTTTTCATAAAACGTGTTATTTAGAGGCTAAAACGAACGTTTTGCACAATTTGCACTGGCACTGTAATTTTAACTTTTTTAAAAATTGGTCATGATAATTCTGTTTTCCCTTTTTTACTGGAAAACTGCTGCAAACACTGCAAAATAGCAGTTTTCATAAAACGTGTTATTTAGAGGCTAAAACGAACGTTTTGCACAATTTTGCACTGGCACTGTAATTTTAACTTTTTTAAAAATTGGTCATGATAAACGTTTTTGCTGTTTTTACTGGAAACTGCTGCAAACACTGCAAAATAGCAGTTTTCATAAAACGTGTTATTTAGAGGCTAAAACGAACGTTTTGCACAATTTTGCACTGGCACTGTAATTTTAACTTTTTTAAAATTGGTCATGATAAACGTTTTTGCTGTTTTTACTGGAAAACTGCTGCAAACACTGCAAAATAGCAGTTTTCATAAAACGTGTTATTTAGAGGCTAAAACGAACGTTTTGCACACTTTTGC
>NC_090873.1:18183435-18225935 GCF_036669935.1 Montipora foliosa | reverse complement strand
ACTTTAATTCTGCTTTCACATTTGTTTTGGAGATTTCAGTCCACTTTTAAATTGTAACTAATGATTCTAGTAGTAATTACCATGCTATGAGCATTTCTGAACTGCTTTTTGCTATTTTTACCTTTTTTTTTTTTATACATACTTTATTGACTTTCCCCAAGGGGCTTTTCAAAGACAATGTTAACACAAATATATTCCTATTTACAATTAAAAGATAAAAGATAAAATTTTAAAAATTGTTAAAATATATAAGTATTAAATTACAGTTCTTTAAGTAATTTGGTCCTCAGGTGATTTTTAAAAACAGTGACTGAATCACACAGTTTAAGATTGTAATCTAAAGAGTTCCATAAATTAACTATTCTATAATAAAAGGTTCTTTGGCCGCTAGCGGTTTTAAAAAGTGGAATGTTCAACAATTGAGAGTTTCTGGTGCTACGACCGCTCACCTCGGCTCTCTTTAAAAATTTTGAAGACAGATATTCAGGGGCGTGGCCCGTCATACATTTAAAGGCCATTATAGCGCTTCGGTAATATAACTGGTTGCCACAGGTAGCCAATTGAGCTCTTTACGAATAGGCGTAATATGGTCATATTTACGCGCGCCGCTCACAATGCGGCAGGCGAACTTTTGCACAGCCTGCAGTTTGTTAATATTACACTTCGACGTGTTTGCCCATACATTGGAACAATAAAATAATTTACTAAAAACTAAAGAGTTGATAATCGTCAGGAGTGTACGTTTGACAAAAACATGCATGACGCGGATTATTTGTCCGAGGCAGGACATGCAAGAAGAAGCCGTTTTAATTATGTGTTCATCGTAAGTTAAATTAGAATCCAAAATCACGCCCAGGTCTTTAGCAGTGTCTGAAGGCATGATGTCCTTTCCCATAAAGGGAAGGGAATGAAATTGCAATTTTGCACGCATTTGCCTGCTGCCAAATATCATTAACTTGGTTTTGCTAGGATTAAGTAACAAGAGGTTATTGGAGCACCATTCTCCTATTTTAAACAGATCGTCTTTCAAATCAGTAATTGCATCCAGGTTGTCTTTTAGTTGAAAGGAAGTAATGAGTTTCGTATCATCTACGTAACTCTGGGTGCTGCATTTCTGTGGTATCGAGGAAAGATCATTCGTATATATGCTAAATAGTACTGGCCCCAAAATACTCCCTTGAGGTACACCACTGGTCACAGGCAAAGGCTCAGACAGCGTTGAGTGGATTCGTACTACTTGTTTCCTGTTGCTTAGGTAACTGCGAAACCATTGGAGAGTATGACTGGAGGTTCCGACATCTTGCAATTTTAAAATTAATGTCTCATGATTAACACTATCAAAGGCTTTGGTCATATATAATAGTACAACAGCAGTTAACTTCTTTTTATCAATAGCATTAAGAATTGTGTCGGTTGTTTCAATGACAGATGTTTCACACGAATACCATTTCTTTTTACCGCTTTGAGTCTTTGATAGGGTGTCATTTGATTGCAGATATGAAGTGAGTTGATTATGTACAACCCTTTCGCAAACCTTAGATAAAACTGGTAGGAGTGATATGGGCCTATTGTTGTTTGCCTGTTCGTGGTCGCCGTCTTTGGAATTGGTGTAACCTCAGCTGTTTTCCATTTTGATGGAAAAACACATGTTAGAAAGGATGCATTAACAATAGACGTGATTGTGTGAACAATTGGATTAAGACAATCTTTGATGACGCGAATCGGAATTTTGTCTATCCCAGGGGCCTTATTAGAAGGCATCATTGTTATACGTTCTATTTGTTTATAATCAATGGTACTCAGTGTGAACTGGTCTGAAAGGGCGTATTGTCTCGGTGTAAAATAATTCTGGTTAAGTGTTAGATTGCATTCATTAGCTAGGGATGTGATTTTGTCGACAGTACTCTGACCAACAGATACGAAGAACTGATTAAATTCGTCTGCAACAGTTTTGTCGTTCTTACTGAATATTCGCTGGGATGTAGATTTATTAGGGATGCAATGGCGGATTGCTTTCCAGATATTATTGATGTTGTTTGGATTCCTCAGGATCTGTTCGGCAACAAATTCTGTTCAGCAATTCTGATTTCCCGTTTCACTTCCTGTCTAAAATACCTGTAGGCAGTCCAGGATAGCGGATCATTTGTTTTCTTTGCTTTCTTACGCCAGTCATCCCTTTTTAAATTAAGAAGCTAAACATTTTCAAATCTACCTTTGGAGCATCACTTTATAACATGAGAATATTGTTATTAGGTAATATTAAATGATTCTAAAGAATGACATTCCGAAAACATGTCTCTATGCAAGAATGATTTTGTATAGCTTTGATTTTAAGGTTTTGCAGCTCCATATATTAGAACTATTACTGCAATAACCACAATGTAAATGTAAATACACTCTGTAAATGTAAACACGACACTTTTTTGAGGAAAAAAAATCCTGCAGAGAAATGAGGAGAGAAAAAAATATATCCTGCAGAGCATTTAGGAGGGAAAAAAAAAGTGTCCCAATTTAAGTCTAAGCATTTGCTACCTATTTTCAAAAATAAGGTAAGGCTAAAGGTTAGCGTTATTTTTAGCTTTGGGTAAATGCAGCAGTTAATCTTCACTTAAAGAGCAGCCTTTGGGGGACACTTTGTGACATAAATTGTTTGTATTCTGAGACACAAGTGATGTTGAAGTTGGCTAGAAGAGCAAGGGGACACTTCATGACGCTTATTGAAATCCACGTGCGTCTAATTGGGACGCACCTGGACATATCTCAGTTTGCTAGGAAAAAAAAATTGCTGACCAGAAATCACCCACCCACCCTCCCCTCTCAAGAGTTAAATGGTCGGCCCCTAAACCAGAGTGGCACAATTCATACAACCAAGAAAATGGCGCCTGCATATCTTATTGTGTTTAACTGACGCAAGTTTTGACTCGTAAAAGCCATATAGGTTCACCTATGCACAGTCTTGGGGAAGTGTGGGGTCTGTTCAGAATCTGGGGACATTTTTGAGTCCCTCGTAAAATGTCCTCGCAATTGAGTGATTTTTACTATTGGGGAAACGTGTTATTCGTGATTTCCTTTTACTTAAGTTTGGAAAGTCTTGGATTTTTCTTTATAGTTATGTCGTGAAGATCGTAAATTAACTTGTAGTTTAAATTAGCATGCGAAGATGAAATCAATCAGTTCAATACAATAAGATATCCAGGGACAACATGACAATAGATTTTACGAGAATTGACATTTTCAATGTCTACGGATACCCACCATTGAAAAGTTTTTTTCAGATCATAACACTGGGCAAGAAAAAGGGTGGCAAATGCGATGAAAAAGTAAGAAAAATGGACATTTTGACATCAGAGGGAAAAAGGCATAGCTGAAGTAAAGGGCACCGTTTATGAATCAAAACAAAAAGATCAAATACTTTGACGGTAGCGAAATTCATGACGTTCTCGTTGCCGTCCGTGTTCCTTCTAAATTCGAAGCTTTTCAAGGTTAGGTTAGCAATACCAGTTCTTTTAGTAGTTTTTTTAAAGTTCCATCCAGCTTCCATCAATACTTTCTTTGGCGGTCAATACTGTAGACTGGGGTGATGAGCGGCAATAAAAGCAAAGAGACGCCAGTGCTCGGTAAGAAACAGCTCCTCGTGGCAAACCACATAAAGAGGGAACACCAACCTCGGCTATGTCTGGAAAGAGATCAAGCAAACGTGCGATGTCCTCTTTGCTTAGTGATATTCCCTCCACGCACATCGCGAAAATCTCGTGCTTTTGAATGGCACAAATGATGGACTCAACACCCACCTTACAAAAAGCTAGTCTAAGAAAACGCAAGGACGAAAAAGAGGCATTGCTAATTCCTGTGTAAGTCAAATTTTCACAGCCGCCTATGTTTAATATTCCTAACGAGGGTATGCTTCCGGTAACAAAAACTAGTTGGCTGTCATCCAACATTGTTTGGCTCAAGTTGAGCTCCGCAATGTTAACAGCTCGAATAACTGGATATTTAGAAAGTTCACCTTTCATTTTTGCCACGTTAAGAACTGTCAGTCCAGCACAGTTTTCCACTATTTTGCAAAATGTTGCCCAGGTTGTTTTTGCGCCACTTAAATCAATAGAGCGGAATAGACTAGGCCTCCATTGGACTGCTATGAGAAAGTTATCCACTGTCTCCTTTGATGTGTTCTGTGCTTTTACAACGGAGAATTCATGATTTCTTGCGTACTTAATCAGAGTTTTGTAGTAAGAAATTTGCAGCCAAGCCTTGCACACTAGAGAAGCGGTTCTTCGAACAAATTTGTAGGGTAAATATGAGAAAACGTGAAGTATGATGCTTCGAGGCAAGGTATCCATTTATCTTCAGACAAGTAGCTACGAAATTCATTTACATATAAGACCATTTAAGTGACAGTCTTATCACGTAGATTTAAAGAGTTGCTAATGCTGTCAGATTCTCAGGTCCCACCAAAGAAAAGTATCTGTTTGAATTTTTGGTCTAAAGATCTAAAAAAGCAACTGTGTATTACAAGTGAGACAGCAAATTATCAATGGAACTTTCTTTCTGAAACGACTTATCAAAGCACTGCAATACCCATTCAAGGAACCCTTATCACACTTCAAAAAGGGAATGGAGCTCAGTATCTTGAGACGACAACTTGATCTTTTGATATTCTAAAACAACAACATTTGTACTTACCTTAATGGATTTTTGGATTCTTAAATAAAGCAACACGTTTTTCACGTCCTTGATAATCGGGCCAGTTTCTCGTTTCCCCACCAAAGAAAAGAACCTGTTTTACATGATGTTTGGTCTCAAGATAAAAATAACCAACTGCGAGGAACAAACTAAAAGGCACATTATCAAAGAAAGCTTTGTTCTCCAACGACCTATTGAAGCACAGTTGTTTCAAACCGAGAATAGCATTTTTCTCAGCACTACAATGCTGCGGCTAATTCACAATAATACAATGACTGCATAGACTTTTCAAATAGGAGGGAAAAGTACGTATCTTAATACAGCATTTTCAGAAGTCAAACAAAAACTAGTGACAATAGGTAATAAAATACTTTTTTCTTTCTTTTAACCTTAACTGACCCTTTTAAAATTAGTTTGCTGAATAGTAGGCATCTTCTTTAAGTTCGTTTATGCTACCGTTTTTCTCTTATTTAAGTCGTTTTCTTTCAAAGACAGCCGTGCAGCAATAAATATTGTTAACCGCTTAGCACAACAACCCCCGCACTCACTGATAGTGCGAGAAATCTAAACGTCCAAACACTGACTTTTCATAAGGGTTTGTAATGACATTATATCGAGTTTGCTAGCTTATCCTTTACGCAGTCATATGGATCAAGTTGAAAAAAGGTACAATATGGCCATACTTTGTCTAGAACATTACTTTGGCATGACGTTTTCGCAAGTTGAATCTATTAGCTTCAGGCTAAGAGGAGTGTAACTGAGACCACATAATCACGACTCTATTTGCAGTAAGTTAATGGGTACACACATCATATCGCTTTTTCAAAAGATTCCCGAAAACTCTTTCCCGCTTAATTACTTTTTTGGCAGATGTTTGTCAGATACTCCCATTTTCACTATTGTAGACGCCACAAGACAATATTTCGCGCGCATTTTTTTCGTCATGATTTTGGCGGGAAGTAGGTCGGATATTGTCTAATGACTCTGCCGAGAGAGAACATTATTTTTGAAAAAAAAAAAAAAGAAAAAATGCGCAATGAGAATTTGTCAAAAGTGTTAAATCTAGACAGCTCAGAATTTTTTTGCCTAATTGTCTCCTTGCGTCCGTCCTATATAGAGGTAGAGGATATTTTTGTTTGGTCCAATTTTCACTTTAAAGCCAAAACCTTTAGTAGAACCCATTTACTGAAAACTAACATTAAGAAAATTGCCTGGGATGACAATTGCATTTCGTATTACCACGTTGTTGTGCACATCTGAATAAACATTCCGATAACAGTAAAATGACCCTACGGTCGCAGATAACTTAGTGGGGACTCACATCATATCAGTATGCCAAAAGGTTCACATCAGTCCGGGAGAGGGTCTATATTTTTACCACGGCAGGGTAGCCTTTCAGTTACCTGTGGAGAAACAGAATCGATAAATGAAAATTAACACTAAAAACCAAAGTACTAATAAAGCTGCCACCAATATCATGGGGTTTACGTTTTTAAATATTCAAAGAACTACTGCCACAAGCCCACTATATTAGATTTCAACTACATCTTACAAAGGCGTTTTTAAGAGTCAAATGACACCTTCCAACATGCAATGAAATGTCCTCTTCTTTCTTTTACTTTTCACGGACCTCTCTAAGATAGTTTGCAGCAAAATCATGGGCAACCATATCATTTCTTGGTCGTCAGCTGATGAGAACCTTTAACTTCATGTTATTTGAGAAGTATACTTTCAGAAGACAAAAGACCAATTCGGCTAACGCAATGTTGTACCCAAATCAAATCTCTTGGGGTTAAGATTCTTTGTGTATTGCATTTGCATGAGTACCTTGACTTTTACTTCACTTGACTTTTACTTCAATCGGAACCTTAAAACTGGGCATTAAGTTGGCATCTTAGGCGGCTTGTCTACACGAAAACGATCTTCTCCCTTTGTTTTATCTATCATGTGCTAACTATTTTTTTTAATTTTGTATGTCAGTAAATTCAGTCGTAACCGTTCCATTGAAAAGAATTCTAGTTCCCAAAAAAAACAAACAGGCAGCTAATAATTGTCTAGCAAAGATGAGAACGGCTCCGAGACAATTCTGTCTACGCCGAGACAACTCTGTCTACGCCGAGCTGCAGCAATGACCCTTTGCAGACCTTTGCATCCGGCATGAGGTATTAGCACAAAATGGTGCTGTCAAACAGTCATGAAAATACTTTCTACATTTCATCCACATGATCTTATGGCAATTTTCATAACGGTTTTGAACATTTTCCCCTGAATGTTTAATTCAGAGGAAAATGTTCAAAACCGTTGAGCAGATACAACGCCATTTCAATGATGAGTTTTGCGCCATTTTAACCATTTTAATTTATACGGCATGCATCAGTGCATGCAGATAAAGAATTCGGATAGCAAGTATTTCTTTCGATCGCTTCATAGGGAAAAATTTTTCTCTTTTTAGTTTTACAAGGGTCATTTGATTGTACTGATTGAATCCTAAGTTCTCCACGCTACACAATAAGTCTAATAAGTTTCTCTTTACATGCTATGCTAAGTATTCACACTAAATCATGCGAAAGGCATATCTCCCTCTGCGTTAGATATACAGAGAATATATGAGTAAAATGAAAAGAACCATAGAAAGCGAAAACAGAGATGAACAACAACATACCTTTCAGCGAATGATTCAACATCCCGCATGATATCGTGTTTTGATATGAGGTGCCCGTAAAAGGTCGTAAAATGGTTCAATGCTTAAAATTAGGAGTGTTTAATGACTCCATAATCAATTGGAGATAAGTTAATGGGGACATACAGTGCTTGCGGCATTTTCCGTCGCATTCTTTGTTTTTATCGTTTGTTTCATTTTACTCAAGTGACTATGACACATGGACTTTATAAGAAAACACCTCGCGCGAGTTTCCCTCGTCTCGCGGGAAGCAGTTTTGCTGTCATTGACTTCGCGGAGAGAGATAGAGTAGTCCGCCGTGTTTTTGAAAGCAAAAGATGCATGTAACTAAATAAACTAAAGAGCAATGAGATTTTGTTACTAGACTTCTGTTGAATCTGGAAGGTTGACATTCGGCTTTATCTTTCCGTCGCCTTCGTTTAAGAACGGATGTTTCGTTTGGTCGTGGCCTCTAAGTAATGACTTACAAAACAACGAGATTTGGCTTACGTGTAAGACTTACGTGTAAGACTTACAAAACATCTCAATTTTCTAAAATTGGCCATAAAAGCGTCCATTCCTCATTACCAGTTTACTTTACCAAAATAAATAAACGATCAGCAGTCAGAGAGTACAGGGAGAGGAAAAATGGCGCCATTAGCTCCCTTGTATTGCACTTTCTTCCTGTCTAAGTTTTGCATGGGGTGACTTGAATCATATGTATCACCTACAGACATTCTACCTTTCTTACCTGTTATTTCAATCCTCTCCAAAGTGTTGAAACTGCAGGCACCTCAAGAAATAAGCCTGTAGAATAAAGATTATTGGAAAATCTCATCTCTTAACCCGCTGAAATGTTTCATTAGTCTAGATTATCGTGGTTATTATTTTTTTTCCCAATGCCTTTTATATTAATAAAGAAATGTTATTATCGTTGTTGGGGTTGCTTTTCTTAATTGCCGGAAAAAAAAATTAAGGTTTTGTTTTTGTTTGTTTGTTTGTGTAAACATAGTTCATATAGATGAACTGCTTATGAAACCCGGAGAGAGAACAGTACTGTCGCACTTCATGTTAACTTGACCGTGACGTACCATGCACAAACTGTTGTCCTCGGTTCTCAACTGAATTTTCAATAAATTAATCGAAACTATTGATTGGCTTTCTTTTAGAAAAATCGCGTGGGTTGTGCATGGTTAGGGCCAAAACAGAGAACAAAGTTGAACAAATTTGTTCACTGGTATGCTAAGTGACCTTTCTAGACAAGGGCATAAGCTTTCCTCAAGCTATCCTATCCCTTTAAAATTACTTACTTTCAACTGTCGTTCCCCTGCTTTGGTATAGGATCTGTATGTGTTTGCTGCAGGAACGTTAAACATTGTGCCAACAGATATTCAACATGTATACAGATTGCTATTCAAAGTTTATAGCGATGTGACTTTCCAGAGGAGACAAGAGATCCTCGCGTATCGTTATAAACTCGAAAATTCACCACTCGTCTGGAAGTAATTCAATTCTGAAATTCGAGAATTCCGTACAAATGAAAAGGCAAGAAACGTGTTGTAATACCTCGCACAAAATAAAAGCGTTTTTAAGCTTGACTGCTCTTGACATGTATTACAATAAATCAGATGACTTAAAGTCTCGATTCAAGGCGCATACTTTTTTGAATCGATTGCATGCTGATGAATACAATGTGTCTGCACTCCCTTTAATAATCGGCTTTACGTGACGCCACCAGTCGGTGCGTTTTTTTAAATAAAGATTCTTTAAATATGTCAGTCAACCATTGTTAAATTGTGTCCGATCAAAACCGATTTGTGCATGCACTATAAATTGCTTATCAACAGCCTTTGATCAATTTTGTGTTACCACAATGAAAGGAACGTCTGCGTCGAGCGTAATATATAGCCGTTCACCAGAACGTTTTGTCAGGATCGGTGAGAGGCCTCTTAGGAGGGTTCCAAGGTTTGCATCAATGCGCGGCAGCGTAAAGTGGGTTTGGGCCTGGTGCAAGTTCTCCCATGCAACTGACCTAGGGAATTCCGCTCTCAAGCTTTGCGTGGTGAGTTGCGCCACCACGTAGGTCATTGAGATGTCAGGAAGGACCGTTCATTTTTCACCTCAAATAAAATTTAAGTGGTTCGTTTCTTCCCCTTGCACAAGCAGGGGGCATGGCACAGTGTCGCTGTGTTAACTTTGATTACAGTCAAATCTTGGAAATATGCGACAAATATATATATATAGTTTGAAGGGACCAAGGACGGACAACTCCTGGATGACATTTTCATTGGGAGAAAAACGTTTTATGCCCTGAGCGGGATTTGAACCCACGTCTCCCTGATTACCGGTTGGATGTGATCACCACTACACTATCAGAGCAACCATGCTGGTTACATGGCCAATCTAGATAGCGAATGGGAATTAAGTGGTCATCCCGGTTCCATGTTTTTCTCAACCAGAACGATGATTCCACAGGCGGACGATATATATATACCTATCTTAAGGTATCTTAAGGTCTCTGTCATTACCACAAAAATTGACATTGATATTTTACTCTTATTTCAAGCTATCTCAACTCGTGAGAAAAACTGGTTTTTCTCACGCATGCAGGGCCTTCCCCTGACGTGCTAGAGAGAAACCAATGGATGCGCCATCAAATGCTGCAATAACTTCTCGGGGTTAGGGGGGGAATAGCTATTTCCGGGGGGGAGATATCACCAAAAAAACCTGCCTTCTCTCACGTATACAGGGCCTTCCCCTGACGTGCTAGAGAGAAACCAATGGTACCACGAGATTCGCCATCAAATTCTGCAAGAACTTCTGGGGGTTACGGGGGAGTAGCTATTTCCGGGAAGGAAATATCGCCAAAAACTGACTTTTCTTACGTATGCAGGACTTTCCCAGGGCGTGCTAGAAAGTAACCAATGGTACCACGAGAAGCGCCATGATTAGGATTAGGGAGACCACACTCAAAACCGGGGGAAGTTAGACCCTAAAAACCACTTTTCCTCACGTGTGTACAGTCTTCCAGAGGCCGTTAAAAGTGAAACGGACCTTACCACGAGATGGGCCATCTCCTGAGGAATCTTCCTGGCGCGGTCTCGGGTCCCCCGGACCCAAACAGGGGGAGTTAGGCCCGAAAACGAAAAACAAGTTTTTCGAGGATAACTCCCCCGGGATTTGGAATTTGGCTAATCCGAGGGCACCGTGAGGAGGGTCTCCGGAGGGCGCGTCTGATGAGCATAAAGCAAAGTCCGGGGGGCCATTTTTGTGTCAAAACAGGGGTGCTCTTTGGCCTCTGAGGTCCACAGGTCGATTCGCCCCGGGTCGAAACTGGTGCGAAAAGTTGTTGGGCAATAGGGTCTAGGCGCATGAGGAATGGGGTCCCAAGGGAATAAAACGTAGGAATGTTAAAGACAAAAGACTGTGCACAGGGCTCCCATCTCAACACAGGATGCCCATATTTCGTCACGTGATAGATCTCGTTGAGACCTTTCCAACGGTGTATGGTATTATGGGATATCTCCATGGCAACCTGAAATAAGCTTTTTCCATGATTTGGCCGTGCAGATCCATTAGTAGATTAACTCCCACACAGGATTTGAGGCTCTTCAGGAGTCGACTGGAGAGGTGGTCGTGAAATTTGACCCTTGGATTTGAGCTACGAAGCTGAAACTTGGCATGCACCTGCGTACGGCCTAGAAGGTAAGGCCAAGAGAATATGGGGGAGACCAGACAAAACCGGGGGGAGTTATGGCCGTAAAACCTTTTTCTCACTTACGCAAAGCCATCCTGTGAGGTGCTACAAGGAAACTAATGGTATCACGAGATGCGCCTTGTGATTCTGCAACTACTTCTTGGGGTTAGAGAGACCACACTCAAAACTGAGGTGAGTTAAACCCGTAAAAACCACTTTTCCTCACGTGTGTACAGTCTTCCAGAGGCCGTTAAAAGTGAAACCGACCTTACCACGAGATGGGCCATCTCCTGAGGAATCTTCCTGGCGCGGTCCCGGGTCCCCCCGACCCAACCGGGGGGAGTTAGGCCCAAACACGAAAAACAAGTTTCTCGAGGATAACTCCCCCGGGATTTGGAATTTGGCCAATCCAAGGACACCGTAAGAAGGGTCTCCAGAGGGCGCGTCTGATGAGCATAAAGCAAAGTCCGTGGGGCCATTTTCGTGTCAAAACAGAGGTGTTCTTGGGCCTCTGGCGTCCACAGGTCGATTCGCCCCGGGTCGAAACTGGTGCGAAAAGCTGTTGGGCAATAGGGTCTAGGTGCATGAGGAATGGGGTCCCAAGGGAAGAAAACGTAAGAATGTTAAAGACAAAAAACCGTGCACAGGGATCCCACCTCAACACAGGATGCCCATATTTCGTCACGTGATAGATCTCGTTGAGACCTTTCCAACGGTGGATGGTATTTTAAGATATCTCCATGGCAACCTGAAATAAGCTTTTTCCATGATTTGGCCGTGCAGATCCGGTAGTAGATTAATTAACTCCTACACAGGATTCGAGGCTCTTCAGGAGTCGACTGGAGAGGTGGTCGTGAAATTTGACCCTTGGATTTGAGCTACGAAGCTGAAACTTGGCACGCACCTGCGTACGGCCTAGAAGGTAAGGCCAAGAGAATATGGGGGAGACCAGACAAAACCGGGGGGAGTTATGGCCGAAAAACGTTTTTCTCACTTACGCAAAGCCATCCTGTGAGGTGCTACAAGGAAACTAATGGTATCACGAGATGCGCCTTGTGATTCTGCAACTACTTCTTGGGGTTAGAGAGACCACACTCAAAACTGAGGGGAGGTAAACCCGAAAAACCACTTTTCCTCATGTGTGTACAGTCTTCCAGAGGCCGTTAAAAGTGAAACCGACCTTACCACGAGATGGGCCATCTCCTGAGGAATCTTCCTGGCGCGGTCTCGGATCCCCCGGACCCAACCGGGGGGAGTTAGCCCCAAAAACGAAAAACAAGTTTCTCGAGGATAACTCCCCCGGGATTTGGAATTTGGGCAATCCAAGGGCACCGTGAGAAGGGTCTCCGGAGGGCGCGTCTGATGAGCATAAAGCAAAGTCCGGGGGACCATTTTCGTGTCAAAACAGAGGTGTTCTTAGGCCTCCAGCGTCCACAGGTCGATTCGCCCCGGGTCGAAACTGGTGCGAAAAGTTGTTGGGCAATAGGGTCTAGGCGCATGAGGAATGGGGTCCCAAGGGAATAAAACGTAGGAATGTTAAGGACAAAAGACTGTGCACAGGGCGCCCACCTCAACACAGGATGCCCATATCTCGTCACGTGATAGATCTCGTTGAGACCTTTCCAACGGTGTATGGTATGATGGGGTATCTCTATGGAAACCTGAAATAAGCTTTTTGGGTGATCTGCTGTGCAGATCTGGTAGTAGTTTTACTCCTACACAGGATTTGAGGCTCTTTAGGAGTCGACTGGGGTAGTGGTCGTGAAATTTGACCCTCAGATTTGAGCTACGAAGCTGAAACTTGGCACCCACCTGCGTACGGCCTAGAAGGTAAAGCCAACGGAATATGGGGAAGACCGGACAAAACTGGGGGGAGTTATGGCCAAAAAACATTTTCCTCACTAACGCAAAGCCTTCCTCTGAGGTGCTACAAGGAAACCAATGGTATCACGAGATGCGCCTTGTAATTCTGCAACTACTTCTTGGGGTTAGTGGGTCCAAGCTGAAAACCGGGGGAAGTTTTGGCCCAAAAAGTGTCTGTCACCTCTCCCATGTGCAGAGCGCTCCATGGGGACGCTGGAGAGAAACCCATGGCACGGCCAGATGCGCCTGGTCATTGCGCATCTTTGTAGCGGGGTCGGGGGCCCCTGCTTTCCGGTGGGGACGTTTCAAGACAAAGACCCCTCCACCGCCCTGGGTTACGTCCATAAATGCGAGGATCATAACTTTACTTGATTTCATATCTGCAGTTCAGTATACGATTTATTTCATATACCATTTTGTTCATTGACAGTATTTATTTGACAACATATTACGATTTGGCAATACGTACTAAGATTTCTGCGTCAAATGATCTCACTGACCTCGAGTCTCTTGTTAATTGCGAGCTTGGCAACTTCAACGAATGGCTTAAGGCCAACAAACTGTCTTTGAACATAAAAAAATCAAAATTTGTCATCTTTCGTCCCCGGCAAAAGAATATGCCTTTCATACCTAGGATTGGAATTCTTGACTCCGTGACTAACACCTCGCAAACCTTGAAATGAAAGATTATTTCAAATACCTTGGCTTGCTGATTGATTCAAATCTTTCATGGAAATATCACATAGAATCTATCTGCCACAAAATCAGCAAGTCGATAGGAATTATAGCCAAGATTCGACATTATGTCCCACGTCGTGTTTTATTTTCAGTGTACAACTCATTAATTGTCCCTTACTTAACTTATGGTATTTGTGCTTGGGGTAATTGTGCCTTGAAATTTCAAAGAAAGATCGTAACTCTACAAAAACGGGCCTTACGTCTTATTTACTTCTGTAAGTCTAAGGAACACGCCGTACCCTTCTTTCTCAAATCAAATTGCCTTCCCCTACCTAGCCTATTTTCCAGAGATTGTAGCTAGTTATTGTATGATATCAACAGACAGACAGCACCAGTTAGTATACTCAATCAGTTTGTTAAAACAAGTCAGATTCATAATTGAGAACTTATTGTAATTGAGATTTACAAGGTTGTTCTGAAATTTACCTGGATAATGACAGTAAGATTAGGATTTTGCCTAAAAAACCTTGAAATAATTAAAGAGGAGAAACCTTTAAGATTTTGCAAGATGTAGCCAATTGACCAAGAGTTTTTGGCGGATTTTCCAAATGACTTACCTGGATTTGACTGGGATTTCCTAATGAATAGATCCTGAGATTTACTAAGATCTACCGAGACATACGGGATTTAAGGTCATGATTGGATTTACCAGCTCAAGATGTAGTGAGGTTATTATGATATTCCAAGGTACTGTTTCCTAAATACAGAGCTATACACAATAAAGCAAGATATACTGGGATTTATCAAGATATACATGATATTTACACACATATAGCGAAAATGATTCAGTTTTTTAAATTTGCCATGATATACTGAGATTCACCTATGGATATCAAAATATAATGTGATTCTCTAACAAATAAAGGAGATTTACAGACTTACACTGATATTGACGGTTTTACCAAGATGTATAAAAAGGTCATGAGATATGCCAATATTTACAAAGATAAACTGGGCCTTACAATGTTATAGTGATATTTACAGAGACATTTCCCAAGATATACTGAGATTCACGAAGACATAGACCAATTGCATAAATGGCGCCCAAATTTGAGTAACAATACTTTATACATCCCTAGCCTCGTGTTTATGTTTCAAGAAAAAAGGATTTTTCTCATGAATGTGAGGCTAAGGATGTATCAAGTATTGTTATTCAAATTTGGGCGCCATTTATGCAAAGGGTCTATTGAGATTATTTTAAGGTTGACTGAAACCTTTTTAACCTTCACTGAGTTGTATTAAGATATATAATCATTATTAATTAAAAAGAGATCTAGGAGACCTGAGGAAATCAAGGATGCATCACCAGACTCCATAATTTGAAAGATTGTGAGATAAAACTGGTGTCATTTTTGGTTTTTATTATTTACATTGCATGAATTATGTGCTGCCCCTCTAAGAGCCCCTGTAAAATGACAATGATCTCTTACCTTTTACTCTTTGGAGTTGACGCCAAAGCTTTTTTTCACAAATATGGCAATCATAACTAGCATCAAATAGTTTTTCATCTTTCTTGCTTGGTAAATTTCATTGTTTTTTTAAAAGTATTTCTTTTCTTAAACTTAACAAAGATATCAGCAACATTGTCATCTTTACTCATTGCAGAATAAAGAATCAATTTAAAATTAATACCAGAAGGAAAAACAGCATAAAAACAAAATCCGGATTGATAAGAAAATGAATGGCTTTTTTTTGGGTTTCCTTCACAATGTTAAGGAACACTGTAAAACATTCAGAATCTGCATAAATTACTAAAGGTACTTTTATTACTTTTGACTTCTTTTTGATAATTTTGGAAATTAAATTTTTTTTAAATATTTAGTTTGTTTTTTAAAAATATCTCTAAAAAAATTCATCTGGCAATCAAACAGTCTAGGAACGTTTTTAATGAATGAGTAATGCAAATTTTCTCATTTTCCTTCAGAATCAGTTAAAAATAATAAATCAATTGAGTTATTTTCAGTAAATTCTTTGATTGAGTTATATAATGGAAAACATGTATCCTTCCAATGTTCATTTAATCCAAATACATTAATTAATTGGTGGTAAAATTTCATGGTTTTTCTAATTTTGGGATGTCCTTGGAAAGTGGAAAGCTTATTAGGCTGAAAAGTCTAAATCTGTTTTGTATTTTAAATCTGTTATTCTTTCTTGGCCATTTTCCTTTGGGTAAAAACGACGAAAAATAGCCCATTTAAAACAACAAATGATTTGCATGTTAATAACTGCCTTTTTTGCAAACAGACTAATTTTCGACTTAGGATTTCGAGTTGGATTTCGAGTTGGATTTTCGAATTGGATTTTCGGGTTGAATTTCGAGTTGGATTTTCGAGTTGGTCAGTGTAAATTAATGGAGACTGCAGACCAGGAGTAAAATGCAGACTAAGGTTATAATGTAACTGTTGAAAAATAAAAAAAAACCTTTTAGAAGAGCTAACCTTAGGCCTAATTAGACCTAAAACAATATTTAGGCTAAACTCAAAAATCCAACTCGAAAACCCAACTCGAATTCCTAACTCAGTGAATTTGGCACCCTTCCTTTTTTACTGCAATAAATTTTGGTAAAGGATTTATTTCATGCGTATGTATTTTAAAACTAAGGATTTTTTTCAAACTTGAGATTACTCAGTCCTAATTCTGTATTAATTTCTTTTTCTGTTACTTTTTTGTATTATGTTTTAATAAAAGATCATCTTCATTTATTTCGTTATAATTAGCTTTTGAATTTCAAAATGTACAAAATATTGTTTTTCTAAGTGTCATTTCCACACTAACTACAACTTTAATATTTTTGTGCTCCACAGGCTATTCCACTCTTGCCTGCTAGCCACTGGCACTGGCTCCTGTTTTCATGATCTGCAGTCCACCTCTTCCTTTTTTTCTCAATTGTGTTCTCCATGTGCCCTTTAGTCATCCCCTTCCTCTATTCTTTTCTGGTTCTAATTCAATAAAACTGATTTGATTTTTAATTTTCCACTTTAACTCCTTTTGCACTTACGTCAACATTTTTCAATTCAAATTTAACTCTTTTAGACAACCTTTTAATGCAGATTTTTCTGATACTTTTTATTTCTTTTCCATCTTCTCCGACTTTGGTGGTACAATACCAGCAATTTTACAGAATTCTTCAATTTCCATACTACTTTTTTTTTATGAAATTGGGGTTTTATCTCATTTTTTCTAAAATATTACTTATCTGATCATTTTTTTAATGTTCAAGTTCTTCTATTTGTCTTTGTTCTTTTCCAAGTCTTCGTTCTCTAAATTTTTAATAGTTCATTTTAAAATTATTTTGTGACATTTTCTTTATCTTTTTAAAACCCTTTTATGTTAATTTTTGCGCGTTATTGTTTCGTACCCACACCCTGCTAGCTGAGCCTTTCTTAGCTCGATGAGAAAGAAAGAACTCTGCAGAAATCATGTTAAGTCTTTATTAAGTATGTTGCTTGGACACAGTTTCAAACCCAGGCCAAGTCTCCATCGCACTTCAAGACGCCATGTTAATTTTCATACTGAAGGCTCGATTTTGACCTTGACCTTGTCAAAAATATGATCCGCGCATTGCCTAAACCGGTTTCACCAGAGTGAATAGCTCAGAAAGTTGGACTGCTGCGACCTAAAAGACTATACACGTTTTCTGCAGCCTCTCTTTCTCGCCCTCAGGTGAGTTTTTGAGAGGCTCTGCTCGCAGGGTGCATACCCATTGCTAAGCTTTGCTTGCCTGTGTTCTTTTTCACACTATTCATAACACCGAAAAAAAAATCGTATAAAACAAACAACTCTCAGAAAATCCACAGTATCAAAAAATTGGCGAAAACACAAACATCATAAAAGCGAAAATCATAAAATAAGCAAAAGAACTGTAAAAACACCCAATAACAAACCGAATTTCTAAAACCATTTATCTACTACGCGCATCTTCCAGGGTTTGCGGCAGGAGGAACATTCTAATCCAGGGGGAGCAGTGGCAGAAAAACAAGTTACAGAATAGAGTGCGGGGCGTTCCCCTGAAGAGATGAAGCCAATGGCTTTCCTGAATAGCGCTCGTAATTGTGCATCGTCCTGGCCTAAAATCAGGGGGTGGCTCATCCAGGTGCGGGGAACCCTCCACAAAAAACCAGTTTGGCTATAGAGTGTATGGCCTTTAGTCACCACCCCAGGAACTCCAGAATACAAAGGAATCCCAGGATGAATATGATACCATCTTGAACGTCAGTGAGAGGTCTCTCACGTGGCAAAACGACGAACGACTTCGGACAGGCTCTCACCACCTTTGAACGCTTCAAAGGAGCATTTAATACATCAATCGGGGATCAATCCTGTAAATCAGTCGAGTGATGACACGGCTGGGGTTTTCGAGGACATCATGAAGGTAGACGATTCGTTTGCTCCATATTTTCTTACCCATGGTGCTCCGCACGCCCACATTCAGCGCGCGGAGCTCCGCTAAACGTACGCATTGCACGCCAATTTTTTCGCCGGCTTTGTTCTTTCAACGGCGAAATTATTGCCGACAAGGGTTATTGCGTGATGTTCACACCACATGACGTACAGTAGCAAGTAAAATCGCGCAAAAATTAATAGGCGGGTTGTAAACGTATAACGTATATAAGTGGGAAAGGTCCGTGCTGTAACCGAATGTGGAAAACCATTGAAGTCACCAAAACTTTGCCGTCTCGACCCTAAGGACAACACAAGACATCATCTTAGGCACGTTGTTTATTTCGAATTTAATGTACATTCCTAGCGGCTTTTTTCGCCACTTCAGCACTTACGATTTACGAATAATTATGAATAATGAATAATTGGTAAATAATTGAATCAATAAGAGCACACTTTTGAGTTAAAGTTTACTTAAGCCTCTGTTTCAAAGCGAATCTAAGTACGCACTCTCCCTTATCAACAAGAGAATACAGAAAGCGTTTGTTCTTGTCGATTTCCTTTTCAATGTTGGGGTTAGAAGGAAATGGTATGATACAATAGAGGAATAACAAAACTAGGTATTAAATACACTTAAAATAACAATATAACAATGTTTTTATACAGACTCTATTTTAATACCACAAAGACCGGAAATCAAAACTGTCAATAATTTTATCTTCACCCTTTTTGTGGTCTATATTTCGATTTGTTTAAACTGACACCAGTTAAATGACAAGATTACATGCTGCAAAAACTGAACGCCTTTAAGACCAAACAAATACTACTTAATCCAGAGCATTATAAACAAATTTGCTTACGATTTGTTTGGACTTGAACCACAGACTTAACTTAAGCCTCATTTAAGAAAGAAAAACTTAAAACTAAAGAAGACACTCTTTCATCTCAAAATATCAGCAAATAAATCCATAAATCACATTACTTCACCTATAAAAAAAGTTTTTTCAATTTAACTACCAAACTGTAATCAATTACAGCCGATAGCAACAATGAAAAAATATCGCACATGCCCTGAAAAATAGTGCTACAAACCAAATATGTTCCAAGCAAAGAAAGTAGGCCAACTTTTTAAATGCAAGCAATAAACATGACTTTGAGACTCTTGGCAGTAAAAGAAGGATTTGCTCGAGTTTTGCTCAGAGTAAATTCGAATAATGTTACCTTTGTAAATGCTACGCACTTGGATTCACTTTGAAAAAGAGCCCTTTAACTCAGAAAAAGCCTACTGCATGAATTAGTTTCCCCAGATCAGATTCAGTTTGAATGAAGAATTAAATGAATATGAATGAAATATCAATGAATAGTATCAGTTCAAAAAAAGATAACATTAACTGTAAATACTGCTACATTTTTAAACAATACATGTAATTATAACCTGCCCTCTAAAGAGCAACTAACACGATCAAAATTGCAGGTGCCATAGAATACCAAAGTACATGTGCATGCACAAAAGCTGGCACCAAGGGGAGGTGGGAAGCGGAAACAACTTCCCATACTCTCCCAATTGAATGTAATAATAGGCCACTTTCAATATATTAAAATTCAGCTTAAAAGAGAGGTTCAGAGGACAAAGACAAAGGAAAGTGGCCTGATATGTTAATGTCTTTCGCACTCATTGCAACTTGTTTCTATTGTTTTTGTCCTCTCTGCCTCGCTATCAAGCTGAATATTAATATTTTGAAAATGGCCTATTGAAGTGGTAAGAAATCGACTATGTCCTTGGCAGTGGATTTCACTGTTGAACGTGCACAAATATTCAGGGCAACTACAACACTGATGAAAAAACAGTATTAACAAATTTTACATGTACATGGGGCATACACATAATAACAATTGTCTATTTTATTTGCTGTCTTTCAAAACGACAGCTTAAAATTCAAGATAACACAGCCTTCTCAAAATATTTTTCGGGAGCAGGTCATAAGGAAGGTGGAGACGGTTTGGTGCTAAAGGCACCCAAGCGAGTGCCCAAAGGATGCAAGCTTCTTGGAGGGTCTCGGGGTATGCTCCCCTACGGATTTTTTCAAATTTAGACATTCACAGATGCAATTTAGTGCAATCTGGTGGATTTAAAGTGACGAACGTTCACATATGGATTTGACACTTGCTTGGAGTCTGATAAGAAATACTGGAATGCTAATTCAATCAACATTTCATGTGCGCGAGGCAAAAAAATATTGTGGACACGAATTTGTATGTCAAACAAACTTTTTTCAAGCCTTTAGAATATCTCCAGTGACTTCACGTTCGAGCTAAAAATGTACTGTCTCTGACATTTTCTGACTAGAAGGAGACGGTCAAGCTTTCTGAGGAGGCGGCTCATTGAGCCGTCGACTGGCCGATTTTGAGAAGGCTGATAACAACAACCAATAGTTTTTGCAGAGAAATTTAGTCTTCAAACTCTTTCAAATTCCGTAAAACAAAATATTTTGTAATGTAGTACAATCCATAGCAACATAAAATATAATGACTTTTTGCTTGACCAACTGCAACATCCTGTCATCAGAATGTTGAATTCACAATAACGTTAATGATTATGTCAAAACCTCTTGGGTGAATGTTTATTACAGGAAAGCTATCCACATCACTGTGACGTGCAGTTAAAAATGTTATGGCTGTAGTCAAGGATTGTGATAGATCATGATAGATCATGAATGTATACTGACTGGACTTAAATGCCATTTTCCCCTCCACTGTTACCTTTCCACCAGGGAAAGAATCATCTGTAAAGAAATGAAAATAACGAGAAATGAGGTTGATTCCCCCTTTTCTTTTTTTTTAGTACTGGTCATTGTGTTATTCCAGAGCATTACGGTGTGATTCGTAAGAAGCTTATGGTCACCAAAGTTACACCCTGACAATTAAATGTAGGGTTTATTCCTTGAATGGGTCCAAGGGAATCTACAATGTACATCAAGCACAACAAACATTATTCTGAACACAATCTGTCTGTCATATATCGTACTAACTTCAATCCCTGCTGGATGTACGTTAACAAGCCCAATCTGGTATATAACATAAAGGTGTGAATCAACTAAAGACACTCTTGTGTCAAACCATGCAACTGTACTTTGCTCAGACAAAACAAGGATGTCACCATCTTTAAAAGTGTACAGGTCTTCCTCAACCAATGGCAAACATTACATAAAGCAAGCACAGCTGAACTAAAACAAAAAACTGTTTACTTTTTACTGTTACATTAACTTACAACTTCTGTGTGCCCTGGAGAAAGTTTTCAAACTTATTAAGAACTACATGTACTTCTCAAGCTCATTAATAATTCATTAGCCAAAAACAAAAGAAACCTCAACCGTGAAGAAAGTTTGGATATGTGGTCTTAATTAGTATAAAAGTTCGCCAACTTTGATCCCAAATATCTCTTAAAATACTGATTCCTTTGAGAAGCAATATCAAACACTCGAAAGAGTGTTTCATCTAACCCTTGAAAATCTTTTCTTTAATGTTAATAAAAATCCTAGAATGAAGGTGAAGTGAAGTTGAAGGCGTTTCAGAAACAGTGAATGGAAATCACTGCCAAAAATATCTTATTATTTTGATTGGTAAGTTTCAATGACTGGGAGAGTGATCTCAATTTTTGCACAAATCTGGAGTACAATCTGAACACCCTCTCTTCTCTGCAGAGGTTCTTTGTACTGCGTTTAATTTCATCAGACTTTTGGCGAACATCAGGCCACAGTTATTCAAAGACCGGATAAGTTTATCCAGGGGATAAGTCACTATCCACAGTATAATAAAATATACTTCACGTTAAACACTGGCCAAAATTCCTTCACACTTTTTGGCCTAGATGTGCTTGGAATGTGGATATTCACAGCAACATGTACATGTACATGATGAGGGCAAATACTATCATCTTTGCAGATATTGAAACTGACGGATAATGACTTATCCACCAGATAAAGTTATCCGGCTTTTAAACAACTGGGGCTAACTGTGCAAAAGTAATGCGAGCAAAGAAGGGACACAACCAAAATGAGACAAGGACAACTTTTTAGCTATCACTTTGTGATTAGCCACTGCGTATACCCACAAAAATTAATTTACTTGGTTGCTTGAACATTTGCAAAAACAGACTTGATACCTGCAGGTATATGTGTTCATCATCTTGTCCTGCTGGGATGTGAATTAGATCTGGTTCCCCGTAGCAACCATCTTCAGTTAGGCAAATCTGCTGATCAAAATAATTGATATCATTTGTTAGAATCACATCTCTATTCATTCATATAATATTATTGCTCCAAAACTTGACATAAACAGCTACATGTACATTGACATAAAGCATCGTACATGTGTACATGTACTGTGACTACTGCATTTACTCTGTTTTCTAAATGTTTATATCTTAAAAGTGCATATGACACAAAATTTTATATTTGCTTGTTCGAAGAGCTTTTAAAATGATGAAGAATGGCGTTTATTTTATTGTGATAGCTCTCGTTGGTTGCCGAATTATTCAAGATTTTGATTTATGCAAATTAGACGACTTGTGACGTCATATAGTGGACACAAGATGATGTAAACAGTCTTGCCGGTCACGTCCCCTGGTAAGGTGGTGCGCTTTGTGTATAGAGTCCTTCTGCGCGTCACATTAGGCCTGCAATGGCGTCGAAAGTCATGCAACGCGAATGGCGTTTTAGTGGATCCTTAAACAAAATATACCCTTATGGAGCTCAATAATGGAAAGTCAGTTGGATAAACTAGGCATGGATCTCAAAAGCGACGAGTACTGGACTTCGACAAACAATCTATCGCCCGTCGAGACGAAATCAAAGTGAGCAGTATTTACCTGAAGTACATGGTAATTTGACACAATTGAGTTTCTTGTCTTCACGCACGCAATCAAATAGGAAGAGGTTTTTCGCCTCTAGAAGAGCAAATATGTTGTTTGTTCAATCAAAATTTTCGCTGGAAAAGGATTCTGTGGTATTTTCTGCCTTTGTGAATTATAATATCATGTTGTCTCGACGGGCGATAGATTGTTGTTAAAGTCCATTACTCGTCTTTTGCGCTTTTGAGATTCCTGCCTAGTTTATCCAACTGACTTTCCATTATTGAGCTCCATAAGGGTATATTTTGTTTAAGGATCCACTAAAACGCCATTCGCATTACATGACTTTCGACGCCATTGCAGGCTAAGTTAATGATTCTACTGTGTCCACCAGAGAAATCTACGCAGTTCCACTACCCTCTCGATCCTAAGAAAATACGCGCAGAAGGCTCTATGCACAAAGACACCACTCACCAGGGGAGTAACAGGCACGACTTTTACCGACACGGAAAAAAATACTAAAAAAATAAAAACGGAAATCTACCTATTTTCCGACTGGGTTTCCCATAGGGCAACCCAGTAATTATTACAGCTCTGTTTCGTATAACCGAAATATGACCATACTCATCAGGTAATATCAACGATTGACCGTTAAATTAAAGAAACTGGTAATAAAAGCGGGATTATAGTCGCTATGAGACATGAAAACATCGTTATTGTATCATATAAATCTTGTAATTGCTATTTACAATTACATATTTAGCAATTATTCCATAAGCGCGCGCGTTGGATGTGAGATGGTAAATAGCCAACGAGGCGCGCGTAGCGGAGTCGTTCGTCGTTTTGCCACGTGAGAGACCTCTCACTGACGTTCAAGATGGTATCATATTCATCCTGGGATTCCTTTTCATTCTGGAGTTCCTGGGGTGGTGACCAAAGGCCATACACACTCTATAGCCAAACTGGCTTTTTGTGGAGGGTTTCCCCCACCTGGATGAGTCACTCCCTGATATTAGGCCAGGACGATGCACAATCACGAGCGCTATTAAGGAAAGCCATCGGGTTCATCTCTTCGGGGGAACCCCCACACTCTATTCTGAAACTTGTTTCTCTGCCACTGCTCCCCCTGGATTAAAAAATGTTCCTCCTGCCGCAAACCCTGGAAGATGCACGTAGTAGCTAAATGGTTATAGAAATTCGGCTTGTTATTGCCGGTTTTTTTACAGTTCTTTTGCTTATCTTATGATTTTCGCTTCTTTTATGATTTTTGGTGTTTTCGCTAATTTTTTGATATTGTGAATTTTCTGAGAATTGTTTGTTTTATACGATTTTTTTTCGATATTATGAATAGTGTGAAAAAAAAACGGGATAAAGAACACAGGGAGGCGAAGCGTAGCAATGGGTACGCACCCTGCGAGCAGAGCCTCTCTAAAACTCATCAGAGGGCGAGAAAGGGAGGCTCTGCAGAAAACGTGTCCAGTCTTTTAGGTCGCAGCAGTCCAACTTTCTGGGCTATTCACTCCGGTGAAACCGGTTTTAGGCAAAGCGCGCATCATATTTTTGACAAGGCGGAGGTCAAAATCGAGCCTTCAGTACGAAAATTAAAATGGCGTCTTGAAGTGCGATCGAGACTTGGCCTGGGTTTGAAACTGTCTCCAAGCAACGGCTCGCGCATACTCAATAAAGACTTAAGGACGTTCGCCCACATTGCTAAATGCGCATCCTTACAGCGCACGCAAATTCACATGCCACGTCATGCATCGAGCGCGCGCGCTAAGTACTAAAATGAACAATGATAGGGCAGATGGCCATTGCAATAGCTTTGCTTGGATTTAACGATCTTGGATGTTTGGTGACCCCTACTTTTCTTTTCAGAAACAGATTTTATTTGCAATTATCTCCACATTGTCCAAAAATAAACAAAAAATCAATGTGGGAAGTTAAAAAATTTCAAAATTTCTGTCTTCGAGACATGGAATCCTGCCATCTTGCGGCTGCAAGGCGCAAGAAACTATGGTCGCTAAATACAAACTTGTTCTTTAAGGAACCACAACAGTTAACTTAATTCACTTGATGGGTCCACTAAAACAAAGTTTGGTAGAGAACATTTCACTTCAAAGATGTAATTGCAATATTTTTGGGCTTACAGACACTGGCCTTATTCGCTAAAGAAGCCGGATTTTTTCAGATTTAGGGTGTTCTTCCGGGCAAGTTGTCTCCAAAACGAAGTCGGTGACCCCCATTTTTTTACATATCTGACCATACATAACTAACTCATCATCTTGCAATGGTAAAAATTGCAGAAAAAAATCAATGTTAGAAAATTTCGCGCTAACGTCCTTAACATGATTTCTGCAGAGTTCTTTTTATCTCGTCGAGCTAAGAAAGGCTCTGTTAGCAGGGTGTGGGTACAAAACAATAACGCGCAAAAAATTAAAAAAAGGTTTTAAAAAAAGATAAAGAAAATGTCACAAAATAATTTTAAAATGAACTAAAATTTAGACTTGGAAAAGAACAAAGACAAATAGAAGAACTTGAACATTTAAAAAAAATGATCAGATAAGTAATATTTTAGAAAAAAAACTGAGAGAAAACCCCAATTTCAAAAAAAAAAAAGTAGTAAGGAAATTTAAGAATTCTGTAAAATTGCTGGTATTGTACCACCAAAGTCGGAGAAAGATGAAAAAGAAATAAAAATTATCAGAAAAATCTGCATTAAAAGGTTGTGTAAAAGAGTTAAATTTGAATTTTAAAATGTTGATGTAAGTGCAAAAGGAGTTAAAGTGGAAAATTAAAACTCAAATCAGATTTATTGAATTAGCACCAGAATTCGAAAAGAGGAAGAGGAAGGGGACGACCAAAGAGCACATGGAGAACACAGTTGAGAAAGAAAGGGAAGAGGTGGACTGGAGATCATGGAAAACGGGATCCAGCCCAGTGGCTAGCAGGAAAGAGTGGAAATAGCCTGTGGAGCACACAAATATTAAAGTTGTAGTTAGTGTGGAAATGGTATTCTTAAATTTTTTTTTTTGAAACAAAGTCACTTAGAAAAACAATATTTTATACATTTTGAAATTCAAAGGCTAATTATAATGAAATAAATGAAAATGATCTTTAAAAAAAATACAAAAAAGTAACAGAGAAGGGAATTAGTAATACAGAATTAGGACTGAGTAATCTCAAGTTTGAAAAAAAATCATTAGTTTTAAAATACATACGCATGAAATAAATCTTTTACCAAAATTTATTGCAGTAAAAGAGGAAGGGTGCCAATTTACTGAGTTAGGAATTCGAGTTGGGTTTTCGAGTTGGATTTTTGAGTTAGGCTAAATATTGTTTTAGGTCTAATAAGGCCTAAAGTTAGCACTTCTAAAAGGTTTTTTTTTTCAACAGTTACATTATAACCTTAGTCTGCATTTTACCCTTGGTTGGCAGTCTGCATTTTTACACTGAACAACTCGAAAATCCAACTCGAAGTCTAAATCGAAAATCCAACTCGAAATCCAACCCGAAAATCCAATTCGAAAATCCAACTCGAAATCCAACTCAAAAATCCTAACTCGAAAAATTAGTCTGTTAGCAAAAAAGGCAGTTTATTAAACATGCAAATCATTTGTTGTTTTTTAATGGGCTATTTTTCGTCGTTTTTACCCAAAGGAAAATGGTCAAGAAAAAATAACAGATTTTAAAATACAAAACAGATTTAGACTTTTCAGCCTAATAAGCTTTCCACTTGCTATTAAGGACATCCCAAAATTAGAAAAAGTATGAAAATTTTACCACCAATTAATAAATGTATTTGGATTAAATGAACATTTGGAAGGATACATGTTTTCCATTATATAACTCAATCAAAGAATTTACTGAAAATAACTCAATTGATTTATTATTTTTAAATCTGAAGGATGGAAAATGAGAAAATTTGCATTACTCATTCATTAAAAACGTTCCTAGACTGTTTGATTGCCAGATGAATTTTTTTAAAGAGATATTTTAAAAAAACACTTTGAATATTGTAAAGGAAATGGTCTTGCTGTTGTCAAACTAAATATTTAAAAAAAATTAATTTCCAAAATTATCAAAAAGAAGTCAAACGTAATAAAAGTATCTTTAGTAATTTCTGCACATTCTGAATGTTTTACAGTGTTCCTTAACATTGTGAAGGAAACCCAAAAAAAAAAGCCATTCATTTGCTTATCATCCGTTTTTTGTTTTTATGCTGTTGGTCCTTCTGGTATTAATTTTAAATTGATTCTTTATTCTGCAATGAGTAAAGATGACAATGTTGCTGATATCTTTGTTAAGTTTTAAGAAAAGAAATACTTTTAAAAAAACAATGAAATTTACCAAGCAAGAAAGATGAAAAACTATTTGATGCTAGTTATGATTGCCATATTTGTGAAAAAAAGCTTTGGCGTCAACTCCAAAGAGTAAAAGGTAAGAGATCATTGTCATTTTACAGGGGCTCTTAGAGGGGCAGCACATAATTCATGCAATGTAAATAATAAAAACCAAAAATGACACCAGTTTTAATCTCACAATCTTTCAAATTATGGAGTCTGGTGATGCATCCTTGATTTCCTCAGGTCTCCTAGATCTCTTTTTAATTAATAATATATATCTTAATACAACTCAGTGAAGGTTAAAAAGGTTTCAGTCAACCTTAAAATAATCTCAATAGACCCTTTGCATAAATGGCGCCCAAATTTGAATAACAATACTTGATACATCCTTAGCCTCACATTCATGAGAAAAATCCTTTTTTCTTGAAACATAAACACGAGGCTAAGGATGTATAAAGTATTGTTACTCAAATTTGGGCGCCATTTATGCAATTGGGTCTATGTCTTCGTGAATCTCAGTATATATCTTGGGAAATGTCTCTGTAAATATCACTATAACATTGTAAGGCCCAGTTTATCTTTGTAAATATTGGCATATCTCATGACCCTTTTTATACATCTTGGTAAAACCGTCAATATCAGTGTAAGCCTGTAAATCTCCTTTATTTGTTAGAGAATCACATTATATTTTGATATCCATAGGTGAATCTCAGTATATCATGGCAAATTTAAAAAACTGAATCATTTTCGCTATATGTGTGTAAATATCATGTATATCTTAATAAATCCCAGTATATCTTGCTTTATTGTGTATAGCTCTCTGTATTTAGGAAACAGTACCTTGGAATATCATAATAACCTTACTACATCTTGAGCTCGTAAATCCAATCATGATCTTAAAATCCCGTATGTCTGGTAGATCTTAGTAAATCTCAGTCTATTTGTTAGGCAAATCCCAGTCAAATCTCAGTAAGTCATTTGGAAAATCCGCCAAAAACTCTTGGTAAATTGACTACATCTTGCAAAATCTTAAAGGTTTCTCCTCTTTAATTCTTTCAAGGTTTTTTAGGCAAAATCCTAATCTTACTGTCATTATCCAGGTAAATTTCAGAACAACCTGTAAATCTCAATTACAACAAGTTCTCAATTATTTGACTTGTTTTAACAAACTGATTGAGTATACTAACTGGTGCTGTCTGTCTGTTGATATCATACAATAACTAGCTACAAATCTCTGAAAATAGGCTAGGTAGGGGAAGGCAATTTGATTTGAGAAAGAAGGTACGGCGTGTTCCTTAGACTTACAGAAGTAAATAAGACGTAAGGCCCGTTTTTGTAGAGTTACGATCTTTCTTTGAAATTTCAAGGCACAATTACCCCAAGCACAAATACCATAAGTTAAGTAAGGGACAATTAATGAGTTGTACACTGAAGTAAACACGACGTGGGACATAATGTCGAATCTTGGCTATAATTCCTATCGACTTGCTGATTTTGTGGCAGATAGATTCTATGTGATATTTCCATGAAAGATTTGAATCAATCAGCAAGCCAAGGTATTTGAAATAATCTTTCATTTCAAGGTTTGCGAGGTGTTAGTCACGGAGTCGAGAATTCCAATCCTAGGTATGAAGGGCATATTCTTTTGCCGGGGACGAAAGATGACAAAGTTTGATTTTTTTATGTTCAAAGACAGTTTGTTGGCCTTAAGCCATTCGTTGAAGTTGCCAAGCTCGCGATTAACAAGAGACTCGAGGTCAGTGAGATCATTTGACGCAGAAATCTTAGTACGTATTGCCAAATCGTAATATGTTGTCAAATAAATACTGTCAATGAACGAAATGGTGTATGAAATGAATCGTATACTGAACTGCAGATATGAAATCAAGTAAAGTTATGATCCTCGAATTTATGGACGTAACCCAGGGCGGTGGAGGGGCCTTTTTTTTCAAGTCTTGCAGGAGACCAAGCGGGTCTTTGTCTTGAAACGTCCCCCCACCGGAAAGCAGGGGCCCCCGACCCCGCTACAAAGATGCGCAATGACCAGGCGCATCTGGCCGTGCCATGGGTTTCGCTCCAGCGTCCCCATGGAGCGCTCTGCACATGGGAGAGGTGACAGACACTTTTTGGGCCAAAACTTCCCCCCTGGTTTTCAGCTGGGACCCACACTAACCCCAAGAAGTAGTTGCAGAATTACAAGGCGCATCTCGTCGTGATACCATGGTTTTTTCCTTGTAGCACCTCAGAGGAAGGCTTTGCGTTAGTGAGGAAAACGTTTTTTGGCCATAACTCCCCCCAGTTTTGTCCGGTCTTCCCCATATTCCGTTGGCTTTATCTTCTAGGCCGTACGAAGGTGGGTGCCAAGTTTCAGCTTCGTAGCTCAAATCCGAGGGTCAAATTTCACGACCACTACTCCAGTCGACTCTTGAAGAGCCTCAAATCCTGTGTAGGAGTAAAACTACTACCAGATCTGCACAGCAGATCACCCAAAAAGCTTATTTCAGGTTCCCATGGAGATATCCCATAATACCATACACCGTTGGAAAGTCTCAACGAGATCTATCACGTGACGAAATATGGGCATCCTGTGTTGAGGTGGGATCCCCTGTGCACAGTCTTTTGTCCTTAACATTCCTACGTTTTATTCCCTTGGGACCCCATTCCTCATGCGCCTAGACCCTATTGCCCCAACAACTTTTCGCACCAGTTTCGACCCGGGGCGAATCGACCTGTGGACGCCAGAGGCCCAAGAACACCCCTGTTTTGACACGAAAATGGCCCCCCGGACTTTGCTTTATGCTCATCAGACGCGCCCTCCGGAGACCCTCCCCACGGTGCCCTTGGATTGGCCAAATTCCAAATCCCGGGGGAGTTATCCTCGAAAAACTTGTTTTTCTTTTTTGGGCCTAACTCCCCCCGGTTGGGTCCGGGGGACCCGAGACCGCGCCAGGAAGATTCCTCAGGAGATGGCCCATCTCGTGGTAAGGTCCGTTTCACTTTTAACGGCCTCTGGAAGACTGTACACACATGAGGAAAAAAGTTTTTTTCGGGTTTAACTCCCCTCAGTTTTGAGTGTGGTCTCTCTAAGCCCAAGAAGTAGTTTGCAGAATCACAAGGCGCATCTCTCGTGATACCATTGGTTTCCTTGTAGCACCTCACAGGATGGCTTTGCGTAAGTAAGAAAAACGCTTTTTTGGCCATAACTCCCCCGGTTTTGTCCGGTCCGCCTCCCCCATATTTTCTTGGCCTTACCTTCTAGGCCGTACACAGGTGCGTGCCAAGTTTCAGCTTCGTAGCTCAAATCCAACGGTCAAATTTCACGACCACCTCTCCAGTCGACTCTTGAAGAGCCTCAAATCCTGTGTAGGAGTTAATCTACCACTGGATCTGCACGGCCAAATCATGGAAAAAGCTTATTCGAGGTTGCCCATGGAGATATCCCATAATACATACACCGTTGGAAAGGTCTCAACGAGATCTATCACGTGACGAAATATGGGCATCCTGTGTTGAGGTGGGCGCCCTGTGCACAGTCTTTTGTCTTTAACATTCCTACGTTTTATTCCCTTGGGACCCCATTCCTCATGCGCTAGACCCTATTGCCCAACAACTTTTCGCACCAGTTTCGACCCGGGGCGAATCGACCTGTGGACCTCAGAGGCCAAAGAGCACCCCTGTTTTGACACGAAAATGCCCCCCGGATTTTGCTTTATGCTCATCAGACGCGCCCTCCGAAGACCCTCCTCAGGGTGCCCTTGGATTGGCCAAATTCCAAATCCCGGGGGAGTTATCCTCGAAAAACTTGTTTTTCGTTTTCGGGCCTAACTCCCCCCGTTTGGGTCCGGGTGACCCGAGACCGCGCCAGGAAGATTCCTCAGGAGATGGCCCATCTCGTGGTAAGAAAAAGTTCACTTTTAACGGCCTCTGGAAGACTGTACACACGTGAGGAAAAGTGGTTTTTAGGGTCTAACTTCCCCCGGTTTTGAGTGTGGTCTCCCTAATCCTAATCATGGCGCATCTCGTGGTACCATTGGTTACTTTCTAGCACGCCCAGGGAAAGTCCTGCATACGTAAGAAAAGTCAGTTTTTGGCGATATTTCCTTCCCGGAAATAGCTACTCCCGTAACCCCCAGAAGTTCTTGCAGAATTTGATGGCGAATCTCGTGGTACCATTGGTTTCTCTCTAGCACGTCAGGGGAAGGCCCTGTATACGTGAGAGAAGGCAGTTTTTTTTTTTTGGTGATATCTCCCCCCCGGAAATAGCTATTCCCCCCCTAACCCCGAGAAGTTATTGCAGCATTTGATGGCGCATCCATTGGTTTCTCTCTAGCACGTCAGGGGAAGGCCCTGCATGCGTGAGAAAAACCACTTTTTTTTTTCTCACGAGTTGAGATAGCTTGAAATAAGAGTAAAATATCAATGTCAATTTTTGTGGTAATGACAGAGACCTTAAGATACCTTAAGATAGGTATATATATATATATCGTCCGCCTGTGAATCATCGTTCTCTGGTTAAAAAACATGTTTACCCCAGGATGACCACTTAATTCCATTCGCTATCTAGATTGGCCATGTAAGCAGCATGTGTTGCTCTGATAGTGTAAATCAAATGGTTGGAAAAGTGGTGATGATCACATCCAACCGGTAATCAGGGAGACGTGGGTTCAAATCCCGCTCAGGGCATAAAACGTTTTTCTCCCAATGAAAATGTCATCCAGGAGTTGTCCGTCCTTGGTCCCTTCAAACTATATATATATATATTTGTCGCATATTTCCAAGATTTGACTGTAATCAAAGTTAACACAGCGACACTCATGCCATGCCCCCTGCTTGTGCAAGGGGGAAGAAACGAACCACTTAAATTTTATTTGAGGTGAAAAATGAACGGTCCTTCCTGACATCTCAATGACCTACGTGGTGGCGCAACTCACCACTTCGCAAAGCTTGTGAGCGGCGGAATCCCTAGATCAGTTGCATGGGAGGACTTGCACCGGGCCCAAACCCACTTTACGCTGCCGCGCATTGATGCAAACCTTGGAACCCTCCTAAGAGGCCTCTTACCGATCCTGACAAAACGTTCTGGTGAACGGCTATATATTACGCTCGACGCAGACGTTCCTTTCATTGTGGTAACACAAAATTGATCAAAGGCTGTTGATAAGCAATTTATAGCGCATGCACAAATCGGTTTTGATCGGACACAATTTAACAATGGTTGACTGACATATTTTTAAAGTATCTTTATTTAAAAAAACGCACCGACTGGTGGCGTCACGTAAAGCCGATTATTAAAGGGAGTGCAGACACATTGTATTCATCAGCATGCAATCGATTCAAAAAAGTATGCGCCTTGAATCGAGACTTTAAGTCATCTGATTTATTGTAATACATGTCAAGAGCAGTCAGGCTTAAAAACGCTTTTATTGTGTGCGAGGTATTACAACACGTTTCTTGCGTTTTGCGTTTTCATTTGTACGGAATTCTCGAATTCAGAATTGAATTACTTTCCAGACGAGTGGTGAATTTTCGAGTTTGAACGATACGCGAGGATCTCTTGTCTCCTCTGGAAAGTCACATCGCTATAAACTTTGAATAGCAATCTGTATACATGTTGAATATCTGTTGGCACAATGTTTAACGTTCCTGCAGCAACATACACAGATCCTATACCAAAGCAGGGGAACGACAGTTGAAAGTAAGTAAATTTTAAAGGGATAGGATAGCTTGAGGAAAGCTTATGCCCTTGTCTAGAAAGGTCACTTAGCATACCAGTGAACAAATTTGTTCAACTTTGTTCTCTGTTTTGGCCCTAACCATGCACAAACCACGCGCGATTTTTCTAAAAGAAAGCCAATCATCAATAGTTTCGATTAATTTATTCAAAATTCAGTTGAGAACCGAGGACAACAGATTGTGCATGGTACGTCACGGTCAAGTTAACATGAAGTGCGACAGTACTGTTCTCTCTCCGGGTTTCATAAGCAGTTCATCTATATGAACTATGTTTACACAAACAAAAAAAAAACAAAAACAAAACCCTTATACATTTTTTTTTTTCCGGCAATTAAGAAAAAAGCAACCCAACACACGATAATAACATTTCTGTATTAATATAAAAGGCATTGGAAAAAAAAAAATAATAACCACGATAATCTAGACTAATGAAACATTTCAGCGGGTTAAGAGATGAGATTTTCCAATAATCTTTATTCTACAGGCTTATTTCTTGAGGTGCCTGCAGTTTCAACACTTTGGAGAGGATTGAAATAACAGGTAAGAAAGGTAGAATGTCTGTAGGTGATACATATGATTCAAGTCACCCCATGCAAAACTTAGACAGGAAAAAGTGCAATACAAGGGAGCTAATGGCGCCATTTTTCCTCTCCCTGTACTCTCTGACTGCTGATCGTTTATTTTTATTTTGGTAAAGTAAACTGGTAATGAGGAAACCTTAATTTTTTATGGCCAATTTTAGAAAAATGAGATGTTTTGTAAGTCTTACACGTAAGTCAAATCTCGTTGTTTTGTAAGTCATTACTTAGAGGCCACGACCAAACGAAACATCCGTTCTTAAACGAAGGCGACGGAAAGATAAAGCCGAATGTCAACCTTCCAGATTCAACAGAAGTCTAGTACAAAAAATCTCATTGCTCTTTAGTTTATTTAGTTACATGCATCTTTTGCTTTCAAAAACACGGCGGACTACTCTATCTCTCTCCGCGAAGTCAATGACAGCAAAACTGCTTCCCGCGAGACGAGGGAAACTCGCGCGAGGTTTTTCTTTTTCTTGTAGTAAATGAAACAAACGATAAAAACAAAGAATGCGACGGAAAATGCCGCAAGCACTGTATGTCCCCCATTACTTATCTCCAATTGATTATGGAGTCATTAAACACTCCTAATTTTAAGCATTGAACCATTTTACGACCTTTTACGGGCACCTCATATACAAAACACGATATCATGCGGTGATGTTGAATCATTCGCTGAAAGGTATGTTGTTGTTCATCTCTGTTTTCGCTTTCTATGGTTCTTTTCATTTTACTCATATATTCTCTGTATATCTCTAACGCAGAGAGAGATATGCCTTTCGCATGATTTAGTGTGAATACTTAGCATAGCATGTAAAGACAAACTTATTAGACTTATTGTGTAGCGTGGAGAACTTAGGATTCAATCAGTACAATCAAATGACCCTTGTAAAACTAAAAAGAGAAAGATTTTTCCCTATGAAGCGATCGAAAGAAATACTTGCTATCTGAATTCTTTATCTGCATGCACTGATGCATGCCGTATAAATTAAAATGGTTAAATGGCGCAAAACTCATCATTGAAATGGCGTTGTATCTGCTCAACGGTTTTGAACATTTTCCTCTGAATTAAACATTCAGGGGAAAATGTTCAAAACCGTATGAAAATCCATAAGATCATGTGGATGAAATGTAGTAGCAAGTATTTTCATGACTGTTTGAAAGCACCGTTTTTTTGTGCTAATACCTCATGCCGGATGCAAAGGTCTGCAAAGGGTCATTGCTGCAGCTCGGCGTAAACAGAATTGTCTCGGCGTAGACAGAATTCTCTCGGCGCCGTTCTCATTTTTGCTAGACAATTATTATTAGCTGCCTGTTTTTTTTTTTGGGAACTAGAATTCTTTTCGATGGAACGGTTACGACTGAATTTACTGACATACAAATTAAAAATAGTTAGCACATGATAGATAAAACAAAGGGAAGAAGATCGTTTTATCGTGTAGACAAGCCGCCTAAGATGCCGAACTTAATGCCCAGTTTTAAGGGGGGGGATCCGATTGAAGTAAAAGTCAAGTTGAAGTAAAAGTCAAGGTACCTCATGTCAAATGCAATCACTACACAACGAATCTTAACCCCAAGAGATTTGATTTGGTACAAACATTGCGTTAGCCGAATTGGTCGTTGTTCTTCTGAAACGTATACTTCTCAAATAACATGAAGTTAAAGGTTCTCATCAGCTGACGACCAAGAAAATGATATGGGTGCCAATGATTTTTGCCTGCAAACACTATCCCCTACAGAAAAGAGGGGTCCGTGAAAAGTAAAGAAAGAAGAGGACATTCATTGCATGTTGGAAGGTGTCATTTGACTCTTAAAAACGGCTTTGTAAGATGTAGTTGAAATCTAATATAGTGGGCTTGTGGCAGTAGTTCTTTGAATATTTAAAAACGTAAACCCCATGATATTGGTGGCAGCTTTATTAGTACTTTGGTTTTTAGTGTTAATTTTCATTTATCGATTCTGTTTCTCCACAGGTAACTGAAAGGCTACCCTGCCGTGGTAAAAATATAGACCCTCTCCCGGACTGATGTGAACCTTTTGGCATACTGATATGATGTGAGTCCCCACTAAGTTATCTGCGACCGTAGGGTCATTTTAAACTGTTATCGGAATGTTTATTCAGATGTGCACAACAACGTGGTAATACGAAATGCAATTGTCATCCCAGGCAATTTTCTTAATGTTAGTTTTCAGTAAATGGGTTCTACTAAAGGTTTTGGCTTTAAAGTGAAAATTGGACCAAACCAAAAATATCCTCTACCTCTATATAGGACGGACGCAAGGAGACAATTAGGCAAAAAAATTCTGAGCTGTCTAGATTTAACACTTTTGACAAATTCTCATTGCGCATTTTTTTTCTTTTTTTTTTTTTTTCAAAAATAATGTTCTCTCTCGGCAGAGTCATTAGACAATATCCGACCTACTTCCCGCCAAAATCATGACAAAAAAATGCGCGCGAAATATTGTCTTGTGGCGTCCTACAATAGTGAAAATGGGAGTATCTGACAAACATCTGCCAAAAAGTAATTAAGCGGGAAAGAGTTTTTCGGGAATCTTTTGAAAAAGCGATATGATGTGTGTACCCATTAACTTACTGCAAATAGAGTCGTGATTTATGTGGTCTCAGTTACACTCCTCTTAGCCTGAAGCTAATAGATTCAACTTGCGAAAACGTCATGCCAAAGTAATGTTCTAGACAAAGTATGGCCATATTGTACCTTTTTTTCAACTTGATCCATATGACTGCGTAAAGGATAAGCTAGCAAACTCGATATAATGTCATTACAAACCCTTATGAAAAGTCAGTGTTTGGACGTTTAGATTTCTCGCACTATCAGTGAGTGCGGGGGTTGTTGTGCTAAGCGGTTAACAATATTTATTGCTGCACGGCTGTCTTTGAAAGAAAACGACTTAAATAAGAGAAAAACGGTAGCATAAACGAACTTAAAGAAGATGCCTACTATTCAGCAAACTAATTTTAAAAGGGTCAGTTAAGGTTAAAAGAAAGAAAAAAGTATTTTATTACCTATTGTCACTAGTTTTTGTTTGACTTCTGAAAATGCTGTATTAAGATACGTACTTTTCCCTCCTATTTGAAAAGTCTATGCAGTCATTGTATTATTGTGAATTAGCCGCAGCATTGTAGTGCTGAGAAAAATGCTATTCTCGGTTTGAAACAACTGTGCTTCAATAGGTCGTTGGAGAACAAAGCTTTCTTTGATAATGTGCCTTTTAGTTTGTTCCTCGCAGTTGGTTATTTTTATCTTGAGACCAAACATCATGTAAAAAGGTTCTTTTCTTGGTGGGGAACGAGAAACTGGCCCGATTATCAGGACGTGAAAAACGTGTTGCTTTATTTAAGAATCCAAAAATCCATTAAGGTAAGTACAAATGTTGTTGTTTTAGAATATCAAAAGATCAAGTTGTCGTCTCAAGATACTGAGCTCCATTCCCTTTTTGAAGTGTGATAAGGGTTCCTTGAATGGTATTGCAGTGCTTTGATAAGTCGTTTCAGAAAGAAAGTTCCATTGATAATTTGCTGTCTCACTTGTAATCACAGTTGCTTTTTTAGATCTTTAGACCAAAAATTCAAACAGATACTTTTCTTGGTGGGACCTGAGAATCTGACAGCATTAGCAACTCTTTAAATCTACGTGATAAGACTGTCACTTAAATGGTCTTATATGTAAATGAATTTCGTAGCTACTTGTCTGAAGATAAATGGATACCTTGCCTCGAAGCATCATACTTCACGTTTTCTCATATTTACCCTACAAATTTGTTCGAAGAACCGCTTCTCTAGTGTGCAAGGCTTGGCTGCAAATTTCTTACTACAAAACTCTGATTAAGTACGCAAGAAATCATGAATTCTCCGTTGTAAAAGCACAGAACACATCAAAGGAGACAGTGGATAACTTTCTCATAGCAGTCCAATGGAGGCCTAGTCTATTCCGCTCTATTGATTTAAGTGGCGCAAAACAACCTGGGCAACATTTTGCAAAATAGTGGGAAACTGTGCTGGACTGACAGTTCTTAACGTGGCAAAAATGAAAGGTGAACTTTCTAAATATCCAGTTATTCGAGCTGTTAACATTGCGGAGCTCAACTTGAGCCAAACAATGTTGGATGACAGCCAACTAGTTTTTGTTACCGGAAGCATACCCTCGTTAGGAATATTAAACATAGGCGGCTGTGAAAATTTGACTTACACAGGAATTAGCAATGCCTCTTTTTCGTCCTTGCGTTTTCTTAGACTAGCTTTTTGTAAGGTGGGTGTTGAGTCCATCATTTGTGCCATTCAAAGCACGAGATTTTCGCGATGTGCGTGGAGGGAATATCACTAAGCAAAGAGGACATCGCACGTTTGCTTGATCTCTTTCCAGACATAGCCGAGGTTGTGTTCCCTCTTTATGTGTTTGCCACGAGGAGCTGTTTCTTACCGAGCACTGGCGTCTCTTTGCTTTTATTGCCGCTCATCACCCCAGTCTACAGTATTGACCGCCAAAGAAAGTATTGATGGAAGCTGGATGGAACTTTAAAAAAAACTACTAAAAGAACTGGTATTGCTAACCTAACCTTGAAAAGCTTCGAATTTAGAAGGAACACGGACGGCAACGAGAACGTCATGAATTTCGCTACCGTCAAAGTATTTGATCTTTTTGTTTTGATTCATAAACGGTGCCCTTTACTTCAGCTATGCCTTTTTCCCTCTGATGTCAAAATGTCCATTTTTCTTACTTTTTCATCGCATTTGCCACCCTTTTTCTTGCCCAGTGTTATGATCTGAAAAAACTTTTCAATGGTGGGTATCCGTAGACATTGAAAATGTCAATTCTCGTAAAATCTATTGTCATGTTGTCCCTGGATATCTTATTGTATTGAACTGATTGATTTCATCTTCGCATGCTAATTTAAACTACAAGTTAATTTACGATCTTCACGACATAACTATAAAGAAAAATCCAAGACTTTCCAAACTTAAGTAAAAGGAAATCACGAATAACACGTTTCCCCAATAGTAAAAATCACTCAATTGCGAGGACATTTTACGAGGGACTCAAAAATGTCCCCAGATTCTGAACAGACCCCACACTTCCCAAGACTGTGCATAGGTGAACCTATATGGCTTTTACGAGTCAAACTTGCGTCAGTTAAACACAATAAGATATGCAGGCGCCATTTTCTTGGTTGTATGAATTGTGCCACTCTGGTTTAGGGGCCGACCATTTAACTCTTGAGAGGGGAGGGTGGGTGGGTGATTTCTGGTCAGCAATTTTTTTTTTTCCTAGCAAACTGAGATATGTCCAGGTGCGTCCCAATTAGACGCACGTGGATTTCAATAAGCGTCATGAAGTGTCCCCTTGCTCTTCTAGCCAACTTCAACATCACTTGTGTCTCAGAATACAAACAATTTATGTCACAAAGTGTCCCCCAAAGGCTGCTCTTTAAGTGAAGATTAACTGCTGCATTTACCCAAAGCTAAAAATAACGCTAACCTTTAGCCTTACCTTATTTTTGAAAATAGGTAGCAAATGCTTAGACTTAATTGGGACACTTTTTTTTTCCCTCCTAAATGCTCTGCAGGATATATTTTTTTCTCTCCTCATTTCTCTGCAGGATTTTTTTCCTCAAAAAAGTGTCGTGTTTACATTTACAGAGTGTATTTACATTTACATTGTGGTTATTGCAGTAATAGTTCTAATATATGGAGCTGCAAAACCTTAAAATCAAAGCTATACAAAATCATTCTTGCATAGAGACATGTTTTCGGAATGTCATTCTTTAGAATCATTTAATATTACCTAATAACAATATTCTCATGTTATAAAGTGATGCTCCAAAGGTAGATTTGAAAATGTTTAGCTTCTTAATTTAAAAAGGGATGACTGGCGTAAGAAAGCAAAGAAAACAAATGATCCGCTATCCTGGACTGCCTACAGGTATTTTAGACAGGAAGTGAAACGGGAAATCAGAATTGCTGAACAGGAATTTGTTGCCGAACAGATCCTGAGGAATCCAAACAACATCAATAATATCTGGAAAGCAATCCGCCATTGCATCCCTAATAAATCTACATCCCAGCGAATATTCAGTAAGAACGACAAAACTGTTGCAGACGAATTTAATCAGTTCTTCGTATCTGTTGGTCAGAGTACTGTCGACAAAATCACATCCCTAGCTAATGAATGCAATCTAACACTTAACCAGAATTATTTTACACCGAGACAATACGCCCTTTCAGACCAGTTCACACTGAGTACCATTGATTATAAACAAATAGAACGTATAACAATGATGCCTTCTAATAAGGCCCCTGGGATAGACAAAATTCCGATTCGCGTCATCAAAGATTGTCTTAATCCAATTGTTCACACAATCACGTCTATTGTTAATGCATCCTTTCTAACATGTGTTTTTCCATCAAAATGGAAAACAGCTGAGGTTACACCAATTCCAAAAGACGGCGACCACGAACAGGCAAACAACAATAGGCCCATATCACTCCTACCAGTTTTATCTAAGGTTTGCGAAAGGGTTGTACATAATCAACTCACTTCATATCTGCAATCAAATGACACCCTATCAAAGACTCAAAGCGGTAAAAAGAAATGGTATTCGTGTGAAACATCTGTCATTGAAACAACCGACACAATTCTTATGCTATTGATAAAAAGAAGTTAACTGCTGTTGTACTATTATATATGACCAAAGCCTTTGATAGTGTTAATCATGAGACATTAATTTTAAAATTGCAAGATGTCGGAACCTCCAGTCATACTCTCCAATGGTTTCGCAGTTACCTAAGCAACAGGAAACAAGTAGTACGAATCCACTCAACGCTGTCTGAGCCTTTGCCTGTGACCAGTGGTGTACCTCAAGGGAGTATTTTGGGGCCAGTACTATTTAGCATATATACGAATGATCTTTCCTCGATACCACAGAAATGCAGCACCCAGAGTTACGTAGATGATACGAAACTCATTACTTCCTTTCAACTAAAAGACAACCTGGATGCAATTACTGATTTGAAAGACGATCTGTTTAAAATAGGAGAATGGTGCTCCAATAACCTCTTGTTACTTAATCCTAGCAAAACCAAGTTAATGATATTTGGCAGCAGGCAAATGCGTGCAAAATTGCAATTTCATTCCCTTCCCTTTATGGGAAAGGACATCATGCCTTCAGACACTGCTAAAGACCTGGGCGTGATTTTGGATTCTAATTTAACTTACGATGAACACATAATTAAAACGGCTTCTTCTTGCATGTCCTGCCTCGGCCAAATAAACCGCGTCAAGCATGTTTTTGACAAACGTACACTCCTGACGATTATCAACTCTTTAGTTTTTAGTAAATTATTTTATTGTTCCAATGTATGGGCAAACACGTCGAAGTGTAATATTAACAAACTGCAGGCTGTGCAAAAGTTCGCCTGCCGCATTGTGAGCGGCGCGCGTAAATATGACCATATTACGCCTATTCGTAAAGAGCTCAATTGGCTACCTGTGGCAAACCAGTTATATTACCGAAGCGCTATAATGGCCTTTAAATGTATGACGGGCCACGCCCCTGAATATCTGTCTTCAAAATTTTTAAAGAGAGCCGAGGTGAGCGGTCGTAGCACCAGAAACTCTCAATTGTTGAACATTCCACTTTTTAAAACCGCTAGCGGCCAAAGAACCTTTTATTATAGAATAGTTAATTTATGGAACTCTTTAGATTACAATCTTAAACTGTGTGATTCAGTCACTGTTTTTAAAATCACCTGAGGACCAAATTACTTAAAGAACTGTAATTTAATACTTATATATTTTAACAATTTTTAAAATTTTATCTTTTATCTTTTAATTGTAAATAGGAATATATTTGTGTTAACATTGTCTTTGAAAAGCCCCTTGGGGAAAGTCAATAAAGTATGTATAAAAAAAAAAAAGGTAAAAATAGCAAAAAGCAGTTCAGAAATGCTCATAGCATGGTAATTACTACTAGAATCATTAGTTACAATTTAAAAGTGGACTGAAATCTCCAAAACAAATGTGAAAGCAGAATTAAAGTTAGTTGATCATGGTGTAATTTGAAAAATAGCTCTAGTATTGCAAAAACCTTATAATTATTTCAATAGAAAGTCATTACATGAAAATGCTTCAGTTGAAAAGATTAAAAACAAACAAATTATTTCTCTATGTCTAATAAGACTTGATTCTTCAAATAGAAAAATTTACCTCCATTACTGCTTGTGAGTTTGGATACAGTGCGAGCCAGCAAGCCAGAAATCTCTGATCCCATTATAAGGGCAAACCGCAAGCTACCTAAGCTAACTGTAAGCTAACCAGAGTGTTATTTAGGCCAATCAATGTCACTTTGTTATTTTATGACTTGGTGCCATGTGAACTGAGCAAGCAAGAAATCCCTTATTCCATTATAAGGGCAAACCGCAAGCTAACTAAGCTAACTGTAGGCTAACCAGAGTGTTATTTAGGCCAATCAATGTCACTTTGTTATTTTAATAGGCTAACCAGAGTAGCTTGCTGGCTTGCAGATTATCCGGAATGGTTGCAGTTTTGCTGGGATTTCGTAAAGCCCCCCAGGAATGATGAAATAGCTTTGCAACATTTTTTTTTTCTTGCTTGCAGCAGTGCAAGAATTTTTTTCTCTTTCATTTGTGATGCCTGCATTTTTTTTCTTCCAACAAGCCCTTGCAGGAAATTTTTTTTTAAGAATATAAATAGAGCTATCTCGGTCAATTTGCAACAGAGACCACTGAAACTTGGTGAGCTAATAGTTCTGAGGGCAACACACCTACGACTGTAAAGGAATTTGTTCCCATGGCAACTCACTCTTTTCCAGTCCCCTCCAACCTGATTTCAACATTTTGGTGATCTCAGGCTAGAAATACATTTACCAAGGCCACAAACTCGAACTAACATCTTTATATGCTGGCAGGATCATGCAGATGAGGCACCATTTGCAAATATCA
>NC_090873.1:18150935-18178435 GCF_036669935.1 Montipora foliosa | reverse complement strand
ACCTCTGTACCTCTGAGATGGCGGGAAGGAAAAGTTGTTTACAATTTGTGAGTAAAAGTTGAAACCTTGAAAAGTTATAGTATTTACTATTCTCCACTTGATAGAGTATTATTAGTATGGGTTATCAATTGGTGAATAACAGTAATTTAACTGAATGCAGTGCAATTTGGTCTGAAATCATAACTGTGATTTCAAAATCAAACGAGCGCTCAGCGCGAATTCGATTTGAAATCACAAGTATGATCTCAGACCAAAATTGCACGACACATAGTTCCAATACCACTTTATTACATCCATTTAGATATCACACAATAATTATTTAATCGCTGAAATACAGGATTTTAGACAGTGGCAATATTTTATTGATCCAGTCGGGAACGAAAGTTGCAAAATTGGCCACACAATGATTTTCTTTGTCTTTCATTTTCCTGCAATTTGATTGGTTACCTTAAACAAGCCTTGAAATCTGATTGGTTGTTTTGTTTTAGTGGCCCATTCTCATTGGCTGGGGAAATGGAGCGATGTAGAGCAAAAAAAATGCGATTTGGGAATAAATCGCACTGCTGAGAGCCAATCACATTGCAAGGTGCACCAGTGATTTCTAAATGGGTGTAATAAAGAGTGAAATTAGGAAATAATTTCTCGCGCGTTTTGTCCAAAATCAAATACTGAATTTCCAGAGCCTTCAGCCGAGGGAAATAATTTGACTTTGGAGAAAATGCAAGTGAAATTATTCTCTAATTTCACGAGTACACCATTTGATTAACTATTAACATCATGGGTTACAAATTACGTTCGTAAGACGCGGGTTTTTTTTGAAACCTGGACGCCATTTTGGCACTGTAGCAAAAATTGCCACAGCAACAGTAATTTCACATGTGAAATTATAAATTAACGCTGAAAATGTGCGCCAAAATTAAGGAGTAATTTGTCACCCACGTTATTTTAGGTACAATTTGCTCAATTTTTTGGTCAACTAGTACTCGGATACAACAGCCGTAACCACCGAACTCACTTTTAATCCTTTTCTCAACGAAAAAGTTGCGCAGTTGATAATTAGGAATATATGTCACATCGCCAATCTTCATTAAATCTGATCTTTTACAAGTATTTGCTTTAGAAGAGAATGACAAAACCAACAACAGAATGGGCACAAACAGACGATAATACCGAACTTTTCAGCTTTCAGATGGAAATTGTGAAAACAAATTTTGACACTAAAAAAGTGCTGATATCGTCTTTTCATAATCTTCTTTAGCTAAAGCTGTTTTGTTTCGCTTGCTGGCATGCCTAAAAGATGAATGATGGTTTCTGAAGCGTTCTTTAAAATTATTTGCTAGTCCAACGTATGATTCAGTCGTTGTGTCAGTGGAGGTGACAATGTCTTGATAGATACATTAGTTTGGAGGCATTTACCATCAAGCGGACATTCTGGTTTTCTTTCGCAGTTACATGTGTCATGCTGTTCTCCAGGTGTTTGGGTGGTGTATGCTGAAAGAACTCTTTTGTTGTGGGATCCAATTATTGTTTTCATGTTTGGCACGCAAGATTAGCTCAGTTTCAGTGTGTGCCAATTGAAGATCTTGTTCAATGGATGGTTCTTGGGGAAGCATTTGTCAACGATGAGAACCGGAAACTTCTTTCCCAGGTTTGATCCTTTGCTGCCATCTTGTATGTTAAACTCGTCCCAGTCTTCCCCTTACTGCGATTCCAAAATGGTGGTCTCGCACCAACGTTCGTCGCGAATTTTGCCACTGTTCTTGACCTACACTACAACCTTCAGTTGAGACAGCATAACTAGCGATGAGGTGAACCAAATTGCGGCCTAGAACCGAGTATTTTGATGAGATTTTCAGTTTGTAACGTAAATGCCATCAATTTTGAAAGATAAAGGTGCGTCTTATAACCGAGTGCGCCTCGTATCCGAAAAACTTCGGTAAGTAATACAAACTGGCAATAATTATTATTTATAATGCGCCGATCAAATCGAAACTTAACAAAAAATGTCTTCAAAAGTTGGGGACAGACAGACAAATCTGACGACAGGGTAGGGCATTTGGACACTACTTTGGTCCAAGGGGGCGGGAATTTGAACAGTCCAATCTTCAAAAGTTTAAATGCCCGTGGTTTGCCCGGAAAAAGGGGGGAGGGGATGTTGAAGTTTCCAGTTGATCGGCGCTTAACTGGAAAGGAACTAAACCTAACAAAGACAACAACAAAAAAAAAAAAAAAAAAAAAAAAAGAAGCAAAAGAGCGTTCGTGTGCTATATTTATTAGCTAACACCAGTTGAAATATGATCAGTAAGTTTACTGTTTTCTGGTGTTTTTCAATTTAGGCCAGTTACTACTACAGAGAAGCCTATTGGATGACACAATAGTTATTATTTACACCTAATCCGCACGGCCTTAACAAAAGGCATGAACTCCACTCCAAAAATCGCATTAACCATGGCAACTAATTAGACCTTTTCACATGTTAGAGTGGTTTTCAATTGAGTGTCGAAAGTAATTAGATAATTACTTTGGTTTTGCATTACTTCACTCAGTGATTGGTTCAAAGTTCTTGCGCCACTTTTTCAACCAATCAGAAGTGAAACCAAAACCAATCGTGGCTCGCGCGTGGACATTTTCCCGCGCTTTGTGTCGGTTACGTGTAATTACTCCAATTCTTGATTGGTTTACCGGATTGTCTCCGTCCTTTCTGATTGGCTAAAGTAATTACTTTGGTTTTGGTTTTACGACACTCAATTGAAAATCGCTCTATTGCTTGTAAATGAATATTATTGTTACTTGTCCAGCTCTTATTTTATTTGTTATTTTGTTGTAAATAGTCTCAATTGTTATGTGATCATGACCTATTGCATAACTATTGTCACTTCAACTTGCTGTTTCTCATATAATTGTTATTAATTTTTATTTTGTTTCTAATGTATACCTGCTTAATTATACGCCAATGGCTCAGTGTTTGAATTGTAGATTAGGTAATCTGTTGCATGGTGTAAACACATTGCACCTTAATATTTGTCATTACATGATATGTTTTACCTTGATAAGTCTGTGTGAAAGCATGTTATAAGAGAATTGAATTTAATTTAATGCTTTTACTGATTGTTCATCAGGATATGATATAGATGGTTTTCACCTGACGTCACAGCAGCCATGTTGGTACACAGAACGATAGGGAAAAAATTCTTTTGGGAATTTGACTCTATTATAATGCAGAACATCAGTGAGCCATAATTTGCTATTGTTTTGTGCACCAATATGACCGTCTCATCATGTGATTAAAAACCATCTGTGGCCTGCACTTTACAACTTTATAGAGCACTGACAAGAAGCTAATTCCTCTAGCAACTCTTGTTCACCTTTTGTGCACTCCAATCAAACTTCCTATGTGCTTTGAGCTCCTTAAGTACTGCAATATTATCTTGCATTCAATTTGACCAATTTGATTTGATATGTTAGGAAGAGGCTTATTTACCACAAAACCATTCATGAAAGGAGATTTTTCTTCCTGAGTATAAAGGGGAACTAATCTCACATAAGGATGGAGAAACAAGAGAAGAATTATATGATCCATCTCTCGGAAGTTTCCTTTATTACTTTAGGGATGGTGCAAAGTGTTATTGGTAAGTTTATCCAAAACATTGAATTATTAATAAAATTAATTGTGTATTTCAATCCGTAATTTTCCGAAAAAAAAAAAATGAATAAATAAATGATTATCTTAAATTGCACTTCCTCTCCTACGTGTACATTGCCCTCTCATGTCATAAAATTTGTTACAGACAGCTGTAGGGGATGAAGGAATGCTTGGAGGAAAGATTACCGTAGTATTTCATGACCAACAGAAGGTCATATACGTGTAAAACATTGTGATAGGTGGAACAGAGAAATGGTGTTTACTTGGCGAGGTTGTATTCCTATAGTCAGAACTGAAATTGGCTGGAGCGTCCATCCTCCACACTACAGTGAAGGCACTGAAGTCAACCTTTTATTTTATTTTTCAAAAACTTCCTAGTTGAGATATGATCTGTTTTGATTGGCTCCTTCAGCTGTGGGAATGTGGTATCTCCCCTGGGAAGTATTCTAAAAATAAATCTTCTCCGGGAAGGGACTCAAGAAATTAAAGGGCATGGAGACTCCTACTTGGGGCTCTTGGTGTTAAGTAGTCTCTCTGGGTTTGTTCATGGAGAATTTTTCTGCAAGCAATTTTTTCTGACTGATTTTGTGAACCCACTGACTCCTGAACCACCAGTCTGAAATTGACGAGTAAAATCGTCTGGCATTAAGTCTCACTCCCACGGGTCAATAGGTTAACTATGCTATAGCATTTGACCTTTTTCCCATATGCGGCTGGTTTTGGTGAGTTAATGTGTCAATCACTTACCAAGCATCATTTTTTATCGACGTTTTTGTCACATTTTGCAGGGGTTTCATAAAGAAAGGACATATATTCATTGGAAGGGAATGGGACATCCAAGAATGGAAGCAGAACATTGCAGAGGGGACCCTTAAAGCAATACAATGGAATTTGATTGTGGGATTTTTATCCTGAAGGTGGGGTCTAAACCAATGTATAATGTAAGAAAAATTGAGGGCTAGTTATCTACTCATCACACACTCCAAGGAACAACCAAATGAATACAGTCAATCCACATCATGACATGTATGTCATGCGCGACCAGTTGTTTTGAAATTTGAACAGAGTATTCAAATCTGCATGCCAGTTTTGAACTTTGCTTTCGACATTCCGAATTCCTTTAGTGCTCTCGCCGCAATTTCTTCGGCCCTCTCTTTCAGGAATTTCTGGATCCGCCCCTGGGTCGTATCAGTTGACCCTGAGATGGGAAGGCAACAAAAAGTTGGTGATGAAATCAACGATTCCAGGAATCCATAACCCGACGATTCTTCGCTCTTTGTTTGACTTTGATAAAGTATAAATGAAGTTCATTGTTGTTATATCCTAACTCTACAATTCTTCTCTTTCACATTTTGTTTTGTAACTTCAAAACTTCCGTGGTCGTTGATTTTTTTATGATGTTAACGACCTGTCATAAAGTTCGAGTTAGTTTAGACGGTACGATTACTTGGGCGCTCGCCATTGCAACAATTCGCATGTGAAAACGTCCAGGCGATTCGGACGTGAACACATGTTACAAATTTGACAGGCAGCTTTTCATTTTCTAACGAACCAAGCTCTGATTGGCAGTAACTTGGACGACAGATGATTACGACATGTCGTCTTTCAACGCGTCCCTCATCTCAGTTCATGTCAACTACAAATGAGTCAAGAGAGGTCAAGTACGAAACACAGCAATGGTAGATTATGTCAGTACATGACAATGACAGAAGACCTTTTTCGAACCATCTTGACAGACAAATTATATGTATTCGTGAAGGGTTGACTGATGTTCACGACATTATAAAGGCAGAAATCTTGATTCACGCACTAAAACTTTAAAGGATCACGCGTCACGGTTAATATATTATTCACGAATCACAGCTGTATTTCTTCAGTTTTCCCGATTCAAGGTTTTTTTTGGCATCAACTCACGGATCACGCGAAACCCCTTCCAGACCCTGTTGACTGTAAATCAGTCAACATTATGAAACACAGTTTCACAAAATTTATCAAAATTTGCACATGAATGGTTCAAGTACATGTATAAGGGATTCAGGCGCTATTTTTATTGACATATGCAGCATGAGAGTTACTACTTACTTGAAACTTTCACAAATGATTGTAGAACTTGAACTTCCCTGCCAGCAGAGGTGTCTTCTTGTTGTGTCCACTGCGCTGATGAGTACGGGAAAAGAGACCTCTGCCACAGGTTGAAACTCACCGTGTTGCGCCGCGGTTATCCTCACGTTAGACTTTGTGTTGTGCGGGCTCACTTAACAACAGCGGAATTACTGAAGGAATGCGTTGGTCACAGTGCGCTCAAGTCACAGTCAGCAAACATATCATGGGGCATGCATTTTGAACAATGCCATCCAAGGTCGTGGACGACGGTTGGATGAAAGTGAGTTTCGACCCATGGCATGCAGAGGTCTCTTTTCCATACTCGTCAGCCCAGTGAATGCAAAGGAAAAGAGGCATCTGCTAGCACGGAACAACTGAACCTTGCATGATTTTGCTTTTGCTCATAGTTTGTGGACTATGTTGTCTTTGGCAAGGGTTTATCCTTCAGTGAAATTTTTAAGACACTGTGATTTTGACACTTTGATTGCAATCCCAATCCACTGATTTTTATACACAAAATCTGCATAAAACATACATGTAACCTCTGGCTGTTATGAAACTATTTTTGCTGTCTTTGCAGGATGAAGGGCAATTGAAAGTATGACACCGAGGTAAGGTAATTGTTTTTGCAAACGTTGGCCGTGTGGCACTTATATTTCAACAGAACTAACTATTGGACCCGTAGCCCACAAGGGCTACGGGTCAATAGCCCATGAGGCGAAGCCGAATGGGCTATTGACCCATGGCCCTTGAGGGCGAAGGGTCCAATAGTTAGTTCTGTTGAAATATAAGTGCCACAACTAGTCGGACAGAAAAGGCAATAATAAAGTTAGCAAATGCAAGTTAAAGAAATATTTATTTGAGAACAAAACGAAAGAAAGCATAACGCTTTTGAAGTCTTTTCGCTACTTGAGGACTGTTAATAATAGTTCTCTAGTAGCATAGCCAATCAAAATGCAGGAATTGCATTAGACCACTAGTTGGGTCCTGTCTGACCTTGTAGCTCAGTCGGTAGAGCAGCGGTGATCTAACCCGAAGGTCGTGGGTTCAATTCCCACCCTGGTCAGACATTTTCTCTGTCCTTGTGTGGGCCCCCGGAAGTGGGCCCAATTCCATTGGTAGGGCTAACGCTCACGTGGTTTGCATGGGTAGAAAATAGCACTTCACATTATCTTCCAACAGTTAATTTGGAAGGTAATGACGTTGACAACAGTGTAAACAGAGCAGTTAAAGACACCTTGTCCGGTGTGGATAATTGACATTTTTGGTGTGATGGTTCCTGATTTTCATTCTGCCTACTAAACCATCTGTCAAGACATTGACAAGTACCAGATTATCTTTTTTTTTTTAGCTCACCTGAGCCGGAATGTTTCTTTTGCCTGTTGTTTACAGTTTAATGCCAAGCCTTTGTTACCTTGATTGTTTTACACATAGATGATCTCAACCATGATGCAAAATCTTTCAGAATGCGGGCACGTTATTGTCTTTCAGTCTTTCTTTTCATGTTGCTGTTGTGATGGTTTCATCATCATCATCTCTTTCTTTACGGTCGGAGTTTAGAGTAGCTACATGTCCGAAAATTTACTCTACCAGCCATGATATTCTTCAAAGGACAGACCACAACGCCGGTAACTCCATGCCCTACTCTTTGCGAATAGTGTGTGGATTCTTTTTTGTCCCAGAGGGTTGTGAAGAAGAGTTCTGAGACAGGGCCTACGGTTTGTCGTCCTAGAAAGTATAACCATTTGCAGATTTCATTACGACGGTAGCGCTTTCTCCTCAGTTACTCTAATAACCGAGTGTTGGTCTGGCGGTGGTTCGAGCCTTCACGCGTGGAAGTCCGATACTCAACCAACTGAGCCATTAGACTTAACTATTAGAGTGTAGTGTGAGCGTTAGCCCTACTCATGGAAATGGGCCCACATAAGGACAGAGAAAAACTCTGGCCAGGGTGGGAATTGTTCACTTCCTTGCAACTGAGCCATTAGCCTGCGTAGCAAGCGTTTCCGTGGGGGGATATGGAAGACTTTTAATGTGTTGGCCGCGCGAAAAGTGGGGCGAGACAAGAAGGAAAGGCTTGCAGACAGTCAACACTCATGGTCATCCATCAAAATGACATTGGACATTTCGTAACAACTACACGACCTAGTATCCCATCTTATTACGACAAGGTTACCTCTGTAAAGAGAATGAAAACATGCAGAATTGGAGCTTTAGTTCAACAAGAAATAGCGTTTCTAAGCTAAGCCGCGCTGATCTACGGTATTTAGGTCTAAAAACCCCTTTGAAGACGGTTAGCGTTCAATTGTTTTGCTGGGTACCACTATGTCAATACTCTAAAAAATTCGACTTTCCGGGAGCTTGTCTCGTTACTCTAGTGGATATCGGAAACTGCAAGGAGAAGCCATCGATCCGGGTGCAACTCTTTGCCTCGCCTATTGTGAATCTTCTCTGCTTGTTTAAAATGTTTGTGTCGTTGAAGTAGATTTGAGGTCTAAAGTAGATTGTACGTCGTGTAAGTTGAATAGAAGGGAAATGTCAGTGAGGGATGGCCATGAGTGCTGACCGCAGACAAACCTCTGCATTTTGAAAACTGCATGTCATAAATTGACCAAGAAAATGTTGGTCTTTCATAGCGAAACTGAACTTTGGGCAAGAGAATCTAAAGCAATTTGACAAGGTAAATAACGATAATGTTGACCAATATTAGTAAATAGATACTCTTCCTGAAGGCGGCTTCCAAGCCCAACTAAGGAAATGTTCTCGTAAAAATTTCCCGCGGCAATAAGATTTTAATGTTTAAATTTGGTAAGGCAAATATTCCAAATGCTGTGAACAAAAGTGCTTCTAGTAAATTTCAGAGTACCTGAAATCCGAACGAATGTTGTTGTCTAACAAGCTCGCCGAAATTACTAGCTTTTCCAACACAATTTTCTGTCCGGTGATAATAACACCTTGTTGTTGGTGCTTGTGTATTTAAAGTGCCTATCACCTCAACACACTTTTCCAATATATTTATTCTCCGAAATCATCCCAAATACATGGTGTTGTTTTTAGAACATTTAGATTGAAATTTCACTCTTTCATTGGCTTTGAAAAATGGGAAAAGTGGTCAAACTGTGATTAATAACCGAGCAATGAAAGGGAATGGGTTCGATACCGGGTTGACGTCACAAATTAATTTGCATCACTGTTTTCAAAGAATTTCCTCAATGCAAATTAATTTGTGACGTCAACCCGGTATCGAACCCATTCTCCTTCATTGCGCGGTTATGGATCAAAGTATGATCACTTTTCCCGTTTTTGAAAGCCAATAAAAAAGTGACATTTGAATCAAAAAGTTCTATAAACAACACCATGTATTTGGGACGATTTCAGAGAATAAATATATTGGAAAAGTGTGTTGAGGTGATAGGCACTTTAACGTTTTCCAGAAAGTGATGTTAAAATTGAAGGAACAGCTACAAATAGTCTATCGCACTTGCTTCTGCAATAATGTGAAGGCTTCGAAATCCCGAAGCGTTGGCATTGAAAATACACTACAGGAGCTCCACAGCCGTGCAAAACACAAGGATCTCGTAAGATTTAATCATTTAGGAGTCTGTTTACTAGCCAGCCGATGAGCCGAAATCCCCATTAATTGAAGGCCTTCTTGATTTGATCGTTCGCAATACTTTTGAGAGGACTAATTAAGTCTTAATAGGCCAGTTTCGTATTCTAACGGTTGGACTGGATCTAGCATGAAGTGGAGGCTTATGCGGGCAAATTAATTTGCATTTGAAAAGATCTGCCCGCATTAGCCTCCATTCCATGTTAGATCCAATCCAGCCGTGAGAATTCGAAAATGGTCTATTAAGGACGGTGCCTACTAATTCAAAGGTATTTTTGCCCCGGTTTATGATTATGGAGAAAATGTAGATCTTAACGAGTGTTATTGAAATCCAAACAGAAAATTGGGAGTAACCACGCATTTTTGAAAGATAATAAATAATATTAGTAAAGAGGTTTAAAATACAAAGCAATGTATGGCGTTCTGTCTCAAGTTGAAGCTTAATTATCTCTCAAAAATGCATTGTTACCCCCAGATTTCTCTTTGGAAACCAAGAGTACTTACTAAGATCTACTATTTTCGTATAGTTTTAACCGCGCAAAAATATCCCTGTATTAATAAGCACCACCCATAGGAAATCCGACTATCTCGAGATGCGCAGAACGTATGCGCAAAAATAAGAGTAGGTGCCGTCCTTAATACGCAGGCATTGCTTTCGTAGAAAATGAGGCTTTTCCCGAAACCAGCGGGACGAGCAAATTTCCCCCTTGGTCGAGCTGTTTAATAAATCGAAATTTGTTCTTCTTCTTTTAAGCCACCGCTAAATCCTTTATCGACAACGGAACTAACTGCTCGATGTAACACTTCTTTAAAAGAAGGTCTCTTCGCCATTTAGCCTGCGTAGTGAGTGATTCCAGCGAGCGAAAAACGAGTCCAGCAAAAGCGAATAACTTTCTCTGATTTATTCGCTTGCTACTGGGGATACATTATTTTGACATGAGGGACTGAGGTGTCAATCAAAAATTCCGAGTTGTGCAATCAGAGATCCCGCTCGTGGGCTAACTGGAGTTTTCATAATTAAGGGGTTTGTCCGCAAGCGTTTCCTTCTCCTCTCCTCCCCTTCCCCCCCCCCCAATTTTTTTTTTGCGCTAGCCCTATTTTCGCGCGGCCAGGAAAATGAATTCGTTTCTCGCCCGCTGGAGACGCTTGCTACGCAGGCTACTGAGCCATTGATGCACGATTTTGTCAATTCCGACATAACACCTTTTCAAATTAATTGGTACTTTTTCATTATAATTGGTACTAAAAACTGTTATTCATTATCGGCCATTATTGACCATTAGAGCTAATCAGAGATATCCTTTACTAAAGATGATTAGCTTAGCTAATGTTAGCCACTTATCAGTCTATTATACCCAATGAGAATCCTGTTATCCGATAACAGAATAATCATGGATAATGGTCGCCATACCTTGGATAATGTTAGCGAAATTCACCAATAACCCTCGAGAATTTAAAACAGAATATCTTTCTTCATGTAATTAAAACCACAATACTACTCTTGTTCCATTGACCCTCAGCTTAAGCTTAATGAAAATCTGTCAAACCGCATAAAGAGCGCGCCATTATTTTAACGTTTATACCGTGCTATATCACAGCAAAAAACAGAATCAAGGCGAACCATCGACAACTTGATGATAATAGTAAATAATAATAATAATTGAAACGGTATTGTCCTATTGACGAATTTCCTACTGACCAAATAACCAAGTAGCACATTTGTCGGCAGACAGAAATGAAATATAGGTACATGAGGTCATTATCTTTTGCGTTCGGTGTACTGTGTTGCGTGCAGCGCTTTCGCCAAAGTGAAACTTCATCCCTCCCACAATTGCACAGATAAAACGCACCAGCATTCAAGACTTGATAAACCTGACGCATGAAATATTATTTTTGTACAGTACAGTATTGGAGAATTTACTTATAAAAGAAAAATACATTGGTCGACCCACATCTGGTGTGCATATGTGCGTTCGGGTTCTTATTTGATCCAATTTAAGCTTGTCTTGCAAAAGATATTGTAATGGTTCGATGAAATACGGGGATGAAATCAGGCATCGTCAAAAGACTTCTTTGAGGCAGATACTTCTCAATTTGCTTTGGTTAACGCAACGCAAAATAATGTTTTTGTTGAATAGCAAATTATGAGCTTGGCTAATGTTATCCACTTATCAGTCTATTATACCCAATGAGAATTCCCGTTTCCGATAACAGAATAATTATGGTAATCCTCGCCATACCTTGGATAATGTTAGCGAAATTCACCAATAACCCTTGAGAATTTAAAACAGAATATCTTTCTTCATGTAAGTACAACTACAACACTACCTTTGTTCCAGTGACCCTCAGCCTAAGCTGAATGAAAATCTGTCAAACAGCAAAAAGCGCGCGCTATTATTTCGTTTATACGTGACTATATTACAGCAAAAAACTGAGTGAGGCGTATCATCGACAATAATAATAATAATAATAATAATCACAGTATTGTCCTGTTAACGAATTTCTTACTGACCAAATAAGTAACTAGTACATTTCCCAGCAGAGAGAAATGAAATATAGATACATGAGTTCATTGTTATCGTTTGTGTTCGTTTGCGCGAGCGGTGTAACCGAAGTGAAACTTCATCCCTCCAACAACTGCACCGATAAAACGTGCCAGCATTCAATACTTGAAAAACCTGACGCACGAAATATTTTATGTATAGTAGATTATTGGAGAATTTACCTATAAATGAAAAATATATTGGTCGACCCACATCTGGTATGCATGTGCGTTCTTATTAATTTTGATCAAATTTACTAGTAAGTTGTCACAGAATTGCCGAAAATTAATGGTTTTGTGACATACGGGGTTGAAATCAGGAATCGTCAAAACACTTCTTTGAGGCAGATACGTCTCAATTTGCTTTGGTCCCCATGATGCTAAGAAGCGCGCATCAACATGATTAAAACTGAAAACACATTTTGGTGCACTTATCTAATCATGCCTATCATATACCTACGCGGACTTGATCGACCGCACGCAACGACCTTCGGCCGCCATGTACTTGAGAAAAATGTTGCATTTCGGAAAATGTTGCATTTTTTCCTAAACCAGTTTCTTACTATTAACAATCTCGTTTCAATCCACTAGCTTGACTTTGAATTAATTCCCAGAAGCGAGCAACTCTGATTTTCAGCACAACACTTGTCAACGTAACCTACCATAATTATTTACCGCGGAAATTGTATTCTTAATCCCGCCAAAATTGTTCCAAACGAAACTGGCGCTGTAATTGCCTTAAAACATTTGACTAGACTGACTGACGAGTTTTGTTCTCAACTTTTATTTTTTATTTTTTGAAAAGTATCACAAATCACTTACACAAATTTGGTACAGTGTACGTCTACACTGGACGACATTGTTTCGCCGTACATTTCGCACGCTACCATTTCGCCATTTAGATTTCTATCTTCTTTAATACCAACTAAGAATTAAACATAACCTGAATGTAGGCGTCAGATTCTGTGAACATTTCTGGTGCCCTAAGTGCCTTTTTAAAGCTGGAAAGGGTGCATTCTGTACCAGTGTCTTTGGGGTCTAAACTCGATAACGTCGTAACCAAGTATAAAATACCCACTGACCTTTGACGCGTTCCCTGTCTTTTATAGCAAATTCACTCCCTTTGGATGTTTGATCAAAATTGTGGATTCGGCTGCTGCAAAGACGTTTCTATTCTTGACCATTTCAAAAGACAATCCTGCTGAATTGTTAGCCATTAACAATGAGTGTACAAGTGGTGCACATGCGGCTTTGTCACGAAACAGGGATTTGGTGACAGTTTTCGCCTGCACAAGTGGCAGTGGAACATGAGGTGGAACATGTACTACTTCAAGTATTCATGAGAAAATGAGAAAGGGATAGATTTTAAAAACTACTGTGGGAAAAGGTGTAAACTTAACTTGCAATCTTTCATGAATAATTGTGAAAACATAATCTTAAAAAAGGTGAACAGTGACAGTGTGGCGTTACACACTTCGCATGGAACCACAGAACAATAGATCATAATAAGCCGTTGAAACTCTGGAATTAACGTGTTATTTCTAAATTGACATGTGTAAGAGTAGAGTTCATATGGAACGGTGTGTTCCTCTGTACTCAATCCATCGAGTATGAAGCAAAAAAGGGTGCGAGTGGAAAAAATGGCCGTGCGAAAATCTGAAAGAGGAGACACGGTCATGTTTTCTCTCCATACTCCACGAAGAACGGAAACTGAAGCACTGATTGTATTACCCAGTGCTTCCTTTTAATGTCGTCAGTGTTGTGTTTAAATCTGATGCACAACAAGCAAGCACGTTCAATTTCGACCTTTAGCTAGTTAGATTCACAAAAGAAAAGAACATTAAAACAGAATGAAAACCTACAAGATGATCCCGATTTCCCTCATGTATTAAATTAAAAAAAATTCTTTGAAAATCCTCCGAATGTCTGATTAATTTCTCCTCCTCGGTGACCTTGTACTTTCTCCCTAAGCATTGTACTTTTACTTTAGGACAGACTATAAATTTTAGACTAACGTCCTTTGTGGGCTGTAGAACAATTGATTTTTTTAAACTTAACTTTATTTTCATGAATTGTGTGAACACGTACTGATTTAACGACAGTAAGTGCGCAGTGTGAGCCACACAATAATCTGTTGTATGTAACTCTAGATTCCAAGTACAAGTGTCTTTTGGGGATACCTTCAATATTGGGTTACCTTTTGAGCTGTAGGTCAAACAATTTTAGGCAATTGCCGCATTGACCAACGACATTATAAACGGATAAAAACTGCAGAAGAAATCAAAAGACAAACACAGACAAGCCAAAAATAATTGGATGGGTAAACTGGAAAAACGTCTAGGCCGACTATTTTAAACTTTATTTCAATTTGTACGATAAGTGTCATTTTTAATTCTCAGTCATTATCCTTGTTTGTTATTTGGTCATGTTTTTACCGAAAAACGACTTTCACTTTGGCAATTCCAACTTAGGAGGTATGAGCTCATAATCAACAACAAAAAACAGACTTATCTGGGGCGACTTCGGCCTACTCGCCCCTTTGAACCCTAAGGTTGCTTATACATAGTTGAAAAGTGTTCATTGGTTTCACTGTAACATAACATATTTTGAGACTACTTGAAACGGGGAAAGGTCTTTCAACTCAACCTTTGCTGAACCCTTTCCCTCCTAGGAGTGACTTTATCGATTTTACTCTGGCTAACGCAAGTCGATTTCAATCGTCAAAGGGAGACCCCTTAGGGTTAAAAGCTTAACTACCTATTTAATAGGTAGACTTAATCATTCTACGATATTTCGTTTTTTCTGTTTGTTAGACCTGAAGATGGATAAAACGAAAAGGAAGTTTAAAATTATCGTGACACGGTACTTCATTTTGTCTTTTTTTTCTTTTTCGGAGGGTTGGCTTCATTGGGCTTTTTGCGCTTTTCTCGAACAACAATCTGAAGTTGAAAGAAGTAAATAATCATTAGTTTAAATTATTAACTGATGCTTTTAGAGGCGAAATACATCGATTCGCTGGCTAACGTGTCGAACAAACCCCAGGAGCGGAAAACCTGTCCTTATTGGTCTGTCAATAGTATTGTATACAGCTGTTTCGTGAAAGCGATTGTCGGTAGAAAGAACAGATGTACACGCGACAATCCTGAAAGGTATTGTGGGTAGTTTTAAGTTCCCGGTTTCTTGACTTCAGCATTTCAGGGAAATCTGAGGGAATGGTACGAGATACCATGGACGTAGGTATCGCGGGTTTGATGTATTTAGCAGAACACTAACCTTAGGACACTGATTCGCCTTGTTGAGAAGATTCTCAAGGTTTCTTTCACGTTCCTCCTGGTCCTGGTCTTGTTTGCGTAGCTCGCTTATGGGTTTGTGTTTCTTTAATTTTTTCAAGTACCATTTGCTTTTTCTGGCATTAGAAAGGTAGTCTTCAGAGGCAGCACTCCATTTGGTCCTATAACGTCTTTCGTGTGCGAGAAAATCAGCCCACCAAGTCTTTTGTTCAGCCGTCAGCCGTCTGCATTTCTTAACACAATCATCCAGTGCACTAACATCCATCAGTTTGGTCGACTCTGGGCGCACAAGTGGCGGAATCCCTTCGGGTTGCTTTGCAAGTATGTGGAGACCTGAACCTTCTGGTTGCCACTTCTCATCATTGGCCCACTGCTTATATTTCATAACTACTCGTCCATTTATTTTCATGAACTTATAGGCATGAGGGTAAACATGGTTTTTGATGGTGTTTAAACAAGGTTCAATCCACTTTTTAATGTCAAATATTAAATCCACTATGTGAGTCTCAGCCTCAGGTGTATGCGCTTGTCTTACGTTGTCCTTCAACTCCGGCAATGTCATGCTGTCCATTCTCCTTAAACGTTTTGAAATTCGACTAAAAAACTGCAAATAAAAAAAAGACCTTTAATCACTGAACATAAATGGTGGTAAGAAATTCGTAAATCCCAATTGACACTATTTTTTCACTACGTTATTCACTAAAAGGTCACGACAAATGAAAAGGCCCTTTTTGACCCCACATTTCTAGCAAAAATGACAATTTATAAAACAGATCTTTATTTCTCTCTCTCTCTCTCTCTCTCTCTCTCTCTGTCTCTCTCTCTCTCTCTCTCTCTCTCTCTCAATGCTGACAAAAGGCTTTATATATCACTAATGAAACTAAAGCTCTGAAATTAAATTTAAAGAAAGAAATTGTTGCATCTTAGAAATCGAGAGTTGAAAAATTATCACAGTCAGCCGTATAAAAAAAGGGTGTGGTAGTAATCTAAATACCTGGTCTATATCCTCGTGGGTATGGCCGACCATGAGAAACGAAACATAAACCTGTATCAAGATTTAAATGAAATTTGGTTAAGATTCACGTGCGTGTTTACGCCCACTGTGTGTGTGCGTACAAGAGAAAAAAAAGAGAGACAACGCATACTGCCTTTTCTTCAGGCTCCACAGACAAAAATTTGAAGTCTTACCTCCTTGAATATTTCTTTTTCCACAAGGAGAGCACAAAAACCAAGGATAAACTTGTTTTTGCACTCCCTATAACAATTATCTAGTTGAATACATAAATAAGGAGGCAACTGTCCTTCCTAAAAAGCAATGTTTGTATTTGAAATGGTCGTTAGTACAAATCTTTGACACACCCCTTATAACTGTTCCTTAGTTTAGATAGTCTCAATTTTGTATAATGTCTTTTCATGGTCGTTACTCGTTACATTCCGCCATCTTTTTCTTAAATGCAACAAAACCTCCGCTTCCCTTTGGAAAAATCCTTACGAGAATAAAGAAGAATAAGGGGAACAACAATGTACCTCTGCAATTTCAAGAAATATCCTGAGCAGCACGTTTAAAGTCAAATTTGAATCATGGGGCCACCTCATTAGGTCGATGAAGGTGAAGATACGCCCACTTCCATGTGAGATGGCTCCAGTTATATGCGTCCGCAGAAAATGGTAGGTTTCGTCCTGGAAAAGGAACATCGAAAATTGTTTGTCAGAATCAGCCATTATTATCGATTTGCCTTCTTGTCGTCAACTCTTGTTGTGGCCAAGGTTATCCACTACCTCTGCTTCATTTGTAAACTAACAATAAAAAGGAGATAATCACACTTACTTTGGAAAGACAGTTTGCATGTGGTAGGTTTGTTTTGGACTGATCCATGCCATCAATGATTAAAGACAGATATTGCTTCGGCGATACTTCAGCCTTCAAACAGTTTCGATAGTACGCTCTTCTCTCAGCTCTAGAACCGCGGAAGAAAGAAAGCAAAGTAATGCGAGTTACCAAATTGCAAGACCAACCGAATCTTCTTCTTTGTTCCTCAGTCATATGTGTTTATCATTTTTCCTGAAGCACCTTTTATGAAGACTATCCCAGGGATTTACACTTACATTTGTTGTTCATTATGAAGCTTTCGTTTGTAGGCGAAGGACATTCTTTTTTCTTTGTCAGTGGTCCCTTGAAGACACAACTTTAAAGCAACACACACGCCACATTTTGTGAATTTGTTTTCCTGGAAAAAAATGCATAACAAGACCGTTAAAGTAACAAGAAAACAATGACATCCAAATGCATTAAAGTGATTACACAATAACATGCCATCATTTTTCAGCAAGGTAAGAGCTGTAAGGAACATTTACCTTTGGTATGATAACATTGCGAAAAAATTTTTTCCACATTCTTGAGAACGTTGGCAAAGAAATCGGTTTCACTCCAGCACTCCTCATTTCCTCCACATATGTGTTGTATATTTCACTCTTGGTCATGCAAGTTGGTAAGCAAAACCTGTCTTCATTGGGAATTGGATCAGCACTGTCCTCTACGTAATCTACAAAAATTATTAAAATCAGTGGTATTTGATCATTTGCTAATTTCATGAGAAACAAAAATTTGATTGCATGCTAAGGTCTAAGGAGAGCCTAAAGATTAAAACACTTACCTTTGAGCCATACTTCGGCTTTCAGTGTTCTTGGTTTAAACATTTGTCGTCCTTTCCTTGCACCTTCTGTGGAAATCCTGCCTTCCTGTTCGTACTCTTTTTGCAATCTGTGAAATCTAAAGTATACAAAATTTGACCTTTAAAATAAATACTTAGTTATAAGAGTATCAAAAAAGAGACAAATTTTGGTGGAAATGAACTGAAACACGTGCACGAGACGCTTTAGGTTATGTTAATCCCGGGCGGATCAACCGTCATGTAAGACTACAAATTAAGCATGTTTTTTACATCCGCAAAATTTCCCTCTCAACAATTTCCACCTACGTTGTTGCTGAAATACTATTCGCTCTCAGCCAGGCAGTTCGGCATACATCCTTGCCATTTACACGGAAGCTGTAGTGTCGTCTTCCATTACTATGAAACTGCGACAACTTAAAAAAGTTTACAATTAGGGATCTCCGATCTTCCTCATTCAGATCTTGGAATGCTTTCCTACATTTAACAATTTCTTCTTTTGTCAGTTTTCGTCGGATGCAGTTATTCTTGCAGCACGTTTCTGCCATAAGCTTGTCGATAGTCTCCCCGGAAAGGGCCTTTCGCCTCCTTTTAGATGTCCTTTCAAAACACTGAAAACAAATGGGAAGACGGTGGAAATTACTCGTATGACAAACTTGCTCAAAGCTGGTTAGAATTTTTTTGTACTGTAAGAAAAAATTCCAACCTGCTTGGAAAGCATCATTTAATGGCCCTTTTTGCGTGGCCGCTTCAATGTCATTCAGGCTGGGGATTGTTGTAGTCATTTGCTTTACTTTACAAATACTGTCTCAATGTTGAGAAATCTTACCAGGGTAGCTGTATCCGACTGTAAATATTCCTGAAAGCTACATCAAACCACACTACTTATAAAAGTAGCAATGACTTAAAAAATGATCCTACCTTATTTCTTTCCTTCGTTTCCGTTCGGATTTGGCTTGATGTCCCTTTCGCTACGATCGAAGGAGCCACAATTGGTGTCGATGGGCACAAGTTCTCCTCGTCACTTGTTTCACCAGCACTCCAACTGTCGGAGAATCTCGGTTCGTGATACCGAGTAGGTTCCTCCAGTAAACTCTTTCATTTCGACAAAAAAAAAGAAGACATGATTTAACATAAGATGCATCATTTTGATATTCTGGTTTTAGGCAATTCCATTTTCTAACATCGGTTGAAGGTATTTTTATTGTGGTAGTTAGCAGAGGCGCTCTGCACACCACTTACCCTTCTAACCTCCTTCTCCTCCTCCTCCTCCTCCTCTTCCTCCTCCTTTTCATTGTCATCATCATCACTTTCTTGCCACCTGTTTCCAAGAACAGATTGTCGAGTTGTCGTTTCCACAAGTGGCTAGAGGGCAAAATATCCAAATCAGTACATGACGAATCGAAATTTGCCTTCTCTTGCCTACCACTTAATAAAAAGTTGTCATTCTCTTAACTTAACCAAACTTTACTTTCGTTTATGCATAAACTACTAAGGAATCATCTTATAAATTGCGCGAGACAACTGGAGACACTTGCCTTCATTGCAGGTTTGGCACTTCTAACTCCACCTTGTAGTCTTGGGATCACTTCTATCAAAGACCCTTGCTTTAAATGACGATTCCATTTCATCTTAAATGTATCAATAGATACAGGGTTAGTTATGTCTACAGCTTTACCTTGAAGATACTTTCAATTGAGGTTCTGTCAAACTGCGTATAATTAGTGATCCTGGATTGCCTAATGCATTCTATTTTCGCCAAGGGTGTCGTACATGACTCCACAAGAACCAGTTAATTTAGTCCCGTTATTTACAATGAGGTTGGCTAAAGCAATGAAAAGAGGTGCCCCCAAAAGGTAAGTGCATTCTGTTGCGTTACCCATCTACGTTTACAGTGTATGGTAAAAAAGTCCTAATTTCTTAGTGGTTTTTTTTATTGTTATTGTCCCAAAGCGAAAACACCGCGCAGAGGAAATGAATGAAACTGGAATGGGATCTTACCGGTTGTCCATCAACTACACTCCTCCAAGTCTTCAGGTCCATGTCCAAAACATGCCTAATTTGCCGAATAATATAAAGTTCCTTGCCAGCATATTTCTTATTACACTGAAGTAGGATGATTTCTCGCGTGACAGGATGCTTGAGGTATGTGTTCAGTAAACTGGTGTCGGTTTTCAGTTGAGCGAAGGTCTTGCAATTACAAGCTCCTTGACAATAACAACTAGTTTCGGTGTTTGCCTAACCAGCAGAATTTCAAATAAAGAAAAAAAAGGACAGTTACATATTCCAAATTTGAAAGGCAGTATCAAACCTAAACGTAATAACGTATAGAACGACAGGTATAAAATAAGGCTAACCTCCGCTGCGAGTTTCTTTCCTCTTTGTTTCGCAGAAATGGAGTTCCAAGCGTAGACCAGTTCTTCATCTTCGTACCAGTTCTTTGGAAAAAGTGAGATTTTTATCGGTGCATTCCATTGTAAGTCATACCAGAATAAGGGATCGTAATCCATAGAAGGAAACAAATGCCATCTGCCTGGTCTGAAGTCATGTCGATTTTCATCGTCAGGGCCTCCACTTCCACCGCCAAAAAGGGTTTTAAGGCCATTCAGAGAGCTAACACGGGCTGCAAAGAGACTTTTCAGACTAAACTCATCCACAGTGTCGTTTTTCGTTTTATCAGTAGCATCGTGAGTAAAATGTAGGACCGTCGATGCAAAAATGGCCAGATACAGAGAAAAAATCGCTGCCATTATCACAAATGCAAAGGTTTGTAAACTGAAGATGTAATGCAAAATTCCCGCTCTATTTCATATTTGAGCGCCAAATTGTGCATAACCAATCACTGAAGTCTGAAATTATAATGCCATTTTCTGGCAGACCCGTCAGCATAATCGGATCTTGTATATTGGGGATCAACCTGACACTGCTACATGCCGGCTCCATTGAAAGAGTTAACGAGCTTCAGGAGTAAGACTCCAGAACATTAATGGTGAAAAAAAAAAAAGAAAAAGCAAAAACAAAACAACCAAACAAACCTGACTTTTCCCATTGGGGTCAGTGTTTTCCTTACCACAATGAATCATAGTGGCTAGCCATATTTCCCATTGGGGACACTGTTTTCCTAATCAAAATTATACATAGTTGCTAGCCATATTTCCCATTGGGTCAGTGTTTTCCTAACCAAAATTATTCATAGTGGCATAGCAATGATTTGTATTCACAAAAGAGAAATCAAAATTGACAACTTAAATTGTGAACAAATGGGAGGAATATTTTCCATTTTTTCTATGGATAATCATTACAAACTGGGGACTGCTGATCTTTTTCTAAAAACTTACAATTACACCAAGACTGACAGTACATTCAGTTTAATCGTATACGTGCAGCGGAATTCCTGCTGTCAGGTTGTGATAACTATTATGTATGTATATCATTGGAGCACGCAAGTGTTCCACCTTGAAAACCTGGCTCGTGCACCTTTGCACTGGACGCACATGTCTCGTATCATTTCGCTTTTCGCCAAAGCTGCCAAACGTCCGCGAAAATTTTGCTCGTGGTAGTGCGGCAAAAAAATTACCACATGTGCCGGCACAATTGATTGTAAATATGCCATTGTCATGTGCCGCGCTCCCGTGAGCGAGGTCATCACGCACAATCCCCACTTACAACCACTCTCACTCAAAAGGCCAAAGAGCACCAGAGAGATTGCTTTTTTCATATTTAAGTTAATTTAGTGCGCCTCCAACTTGCTGTAGTCTTTTGTAACCTTCAAACCGTCATTTGGGTCCGGAAATCCTATCAGTTGCCTCTGTCACAGCAACTATACAAAGAAGTACAAAGACTTCAAAGTCTGAAGTTTCATACCTAATGAAGATGTACGGTCATGAAGAAATTCATTGAATCACTGAGCATTTTCTCGTAATGGGGGTAGTCTCTGATACGTTCCATCTGTACATTGCTGGGTGACTGTGAATAAAACGCTGTTGCATTTTTTGTGACAGATAGGACAGAAGGCATCCTGTGTGTGTGTTGCATAGCCATTAGTGATATCTCTTACTATTCGGCTTATCAGTTGTCGTTCTCCGCCTCTTGGCAAGCATTTCCTTGATTCGAATTCGACGTTTTCGTGATCTAGATACATCACGAAAGTGTAAATTATACACCGAACGCTCAAGTGATAATTATAAAGAAAGCACAATCGACACCGCTATCTTAGTTATTCTCAGTCTGATTTATTAACGAGTTGCTTCTTCCAGTGAACTTTCTTTAGTAAGAAGAAATATTCTTTAGCAATGAACAGTGCCAACGAAAGAACCGATATTAACCTGCAATGCCAGGTCCCATCACCTTCAGCAACTTCAACAATCACAACCACATCAACGGCAACTGCTGCATTCAACGCCACTTCTCTGTTCAATTTCCCTGGAATCGGCACGCATCGGTTCCCCTTGCCTGGTCTAAATCAAGCCGCACACCAGAACATCACAGGTGTACCAACACAACCACCTTCAGTTCAAGCGAGTTATGCTCCATACATGAATTACGCATATCCCCCATTTCACAGCATACCCACTATTAGCTCTCATGCTTTCCCTTTCGACTCTTGTCACGGTCATTATCAGCCTACGTCTAGTAGGTTGCAAATGCTGGCACCAAAACCGCCGTCAGATGCCCATGTCAAGTCCACTGGAGCAAGCCAAGGGCAGCCACCTGCATTTCTTGAAACGGTGAAAGAAATACGCAAGCAACTTTTTGAAATGGGTGGATTAAATGCATCCGACGAGCCCCTCACTGAAGGAAGCATATACTCCCAGTGGCGAAAGGCTGTTATCAATGCATGGAAACCAGTAAGTCTATTGCTCTACTTTATGTTTAAAGAAAATATGTCGAAGTAAATCAGACTGAAACATGCTACAGTCAAGCCATGGTATGCAATACATGTCCCACAAGGCCAATTCAGTTTTATTTACTTTGCAAAGAGGAGCTAGACAATTATTTTCTGTTTCAGTGGCAGGCAACATTATTTAGTGTCCGCAAAATCGATTAGGTACATAGCGCCATAAAATGTGAAGAATTTGATCTCGTATTAAAGGCGTTTAAGCAGAGATGGTGCAGTGGTCAGAACGCTCGCCTCCCACCAATTTGGCTCAGGGTCCATTCCCGTGTTTTATAAAAGGCAAATTTCAAGAATTACAAGAACGTTTCACGGAGTAACCATCTTCTTTACGTAATTTTCTCACTTGGAAAAAATGTGAAATGACATTGGGTCTTGTATACCTGGAGAAAAGGAGACCGATATGCGCAAGTCGTCATTGAATGTGTCACCAACATGAAACATGGTAAACGCTGATAAAACACTTTTTTTTCAGTTTTGTCTCCTGTGTAAAATACCGTCGTCTCATTTCCATTGCCAAAGTTCTGTAGTCTAGTGGGCTTTGCGCTTACTATTAGTTGCTAACTTTCTTTTCCCTACTCTCCTTACAGCATTCGATGACCCATTATATGATGGTAGCGAAGCTTTCAAACAGATGCTTTGCATTAGTTTTAGAAATTGCTGAATCACGCCAAACTAAAGTCACGCAAAGTGATTTCTTAGACCTTTATACAAAAAAAGAAAGTGAGCAACATACTCTTCTGTTGGATTTGCTGGAAGGAAGAGTCACTTTCGAGGATTTGCGCAAACAGCGGGTATGTGCTTCTCTCTCCGTCCATTTGTTCATTCTCTCGACTTGGTATAAATCATGAGCTATTACAATAATTATGTGGGGTATAATCCTCAACGATTCTGTCCCTCTTTCAGAGACCGGCCAAAAAAGTTACCAGCACCGGCAGATCTGAGAATGATTACAAGGAGGTATGTAGCCCCTGTGAAGTAGGAAAAAAGCCCTTTTTTGTATCTCTTGAGAGGATCCAGAGTTTATTAATTTCAATAACAAAACTCGAGCTACATATATACTGTAGTTGCACGGCCACGATTTGATTAATCCAGCTTTATTGTAATAGTAATGAATGACAACAGAACAGTTGGTATTGATCTGATAACGATAAACTATGATCAGCTTGAAACAAAGCTCTGAACGTTTCACGGCTTTCTCTAGCGAATTCATTGAATGCACTGGCAGCAATCTAGAAAAAAGGGCTTGAAAAATAGTCACGCAAGTGAAGAAGTTTCCGAATAGTTACTTATTTTGTTTGTAGATGGCAGAAGAATTAGAACGGCTACGAAAAAGAAATGCAAGCCTCCAAATGAATCTGGAAGAAGTGAGTGCGATGTTGATAGGCATGCAATTATCGTTTTCTCGTCTTTTCAGTAAGTTTGGCCAAGTAGTTTGGGTAACTCCTGACACTAGCTATCGCCTTTCCCCCTTAATCTCACTGACGTTTGCTGTAGGTTATTGAAGAGCGCGAAACCGATCGTAGGAAGATCAGAGATTTGATGGACAAGGTGCGGAATCTCGAAAAGGAACAAGATGAGGTATGCGCAGTCAAATTAATTATTTCATATGTTCAAGATTTATCATATCATTATATTGTTAGATTTTTTTAACATGGCAATTGTAGATTAATGTTTTCTGCATATAGTCAATCAAGCGGGTTTTCAATATTCTAGTATAGGTCCAAATCAACTTCATCCTTATGACCTACATTTAAAAATGAAATACATATGTATGATTGCTTTTTTTTGTTAACTTAAAGGCATACAATCAATACCGAGCAGACGTAAGCGACCTCATATGGCAGAAAAACAGACTTTCAGAAAGTCTGACTAGCAGTGTCGAAAACTATGGCGCGGACGATGAGCCGTTTGACGACTTAGAGGAGTAACCATCGCCGCTGCGGGTTTGTTTCGTGCTTCTTGATCCATTCAACTTGTATTATCCTGCACGCACATTAAACCGGCATGCGAGTTAAACAAAAAAACAGACTAATAATTCACATCTTATGCCTTTTTACTTAGGTCATCGAAAACCGTGTGCAAAAAAAGCGAGGTCAAGCTCCTCAACATACGGGACTTCAGTTCGAAGGGACAAAGAAAACCGTGGTTAGTTGGTTCCTGTACATTACACTTTCTAACAAAAGCATTTGTTACTTGACTGCCGAATAGCTATAGGATCATCATTATTATTTAATATACATTTTGCTCCAACTCCCTATCAGAAATATAGACATTTTTGCAACATTTTTGTTACGTTAAGCCACTTAAGATTGAAATTGAATGGAATTCGCGAAAATAGACAAAGACAAATTTCTTAAATTGATCCATTTTCAGAAGTTTACAGACCGTCAAAGATCCTCAAGCAGTGACACCTCTTCAGAGGGAGATGATGCCCCACTTTCTGGTGTTCAAAAGGTAACAAGACGTAAGACAAAGATTCATATTTACAAAAGCACATGCAAACTTTTGCAAATTACTGCATCTGGTCGGTTAACTGAAATGTTTTTCTTAAGCACACAACAATGATTTAAGGTCGACACTCCAAGAGATTGAAACAGTCCTTAAAATAAAAATCTTTCAGTTAAGATATCCTTTTTTTTAATAGAAAAAATACAAACAGATAATTGGCTCAAAGACCGGCTCATCCAAGGTCATCCAGGTCAGTTGTCAATTAATGCACGACAATCGCTGTGGGCCATAGATGTATCTGCTAAAAAAGGCTTTCAATTATCTGCTTTTCTTTATAGCAAAAAGCCAAAACGATAATTGGCCCGAAGACCTCATCACCTAGTACATCATCCAAGGTCATCCAGGTCAGTAGTCAATTGATGCACGACAATCGCTGTGGGCCATAAATGTATCTGCTAAAAAGTCTTATAATTATCTTTTCTTTATAGCAAAAAGGCAAACAGATAATTGGCTCAAATACCTCATCAGCAAATAGATCATCCAAGGTCATCCAGGTCAGTAATTAATGCACCACAATTGTTGTAGGCCATATCTGCTATTGAACTACAAGACAGATCGTAAAAGAAACTTTTCCAAATAAATGAAAGTAGAACTGTTTCCTAAAGACGTGCATTAAGTACATGATAGAAACACGATTTTGGCGGGCTCAATGTCTCGGTCCGTCATGTCGGCAGATAGTTTATTTGCTGAAAGGGTGCACTCCTTTATCCTGAACCTATCCTTGATACTTGCCAGGAAACAAGAACTGATCGAAAAGCCAAAATTGTTGTGTTTTTTTTTTCAAAATTAGTAACTAATTGTCCACAAATTTGGATCGACAGGAGGTTAATTTAAACACGAGCGAGGACTCTGAGGACAGTGGTGATTGGGGGTCTGTATCTGAGGTTGGTTTAGTTCAGTGTTTCTGTTGATTCTCTTCTACTCAAGGTGGCTCAACGTTTTATTAGGCGTTACGTACCCTGCTAGTTTTATCACTTTTTAATGCAGCCAAAAGACACGCTTCCTTTTTCGTTTGGCAGCATTGCAGCAATGCTCAAATATTGACACAGACCCAAAGAGCTAGAATGGAAGTTCAGGAAATTAAGAAAGTTATCTCTCAAGAAAAACCTAAACTTAAGGTAAACAAACAAAAGGTTTTTAGCTTTATCACTTACCTTGAGATTGAATATATTGAAACCTAACCTTTATTGAAATTGTTTTTTGTAGCGCAAGAAAGCAGATCTCTCGAAAGAAACGAAGGTACGATAATTCTCTTACTTTCTTTTTTTTCCTTTTAAAAAATATAAAATCAATATCCGTCAGTAACTTTGTACACAATTTTGGGTTGACAGTCCGTTTATTCACGCACAAGTGAGGACGACGAGGACTGTGACGTTTTATCTGTTTCTGAGGTTTGATCATGACTTTCTGTCATTTTATAACTCGTTATGATGCACCTCTTCATAAGTATTAACGATGAGGTCGTTCTTCTTCAACTAGCCTGTGTACCCTTAACTGTGTAGCCTACAAAAAATCTTTTAAATAAAGAGTTAAACTGCTGCATAATCACTTTATTTCCTTTTTTGTAGCATGGTAAAGACAACATCAGGAAAAACAAAACACAGAAGACAGAAGGGGTGATAAGGAAAGTCACCGAAGTAAAGGAAAATATTTCACAGTCAAAGCCTAACGCAACCACGGCGAAAAAAACAAAGGTATTGTATGACAATTCATGTGTATAACCATGAATTATTCAACAAAGTGTTTTGAAATTATGTTATTATCTCTAGGTTACACACTGCTCATCTAGGTTTTCTGTTTCGTCACAGCCAACAAGTCTAAAACTTCAACAAAGCGAAAAAGGTGCGTTGTTCCCTAGTTTGTTAATGTGCATTGTACAACAGCCGGATGACCAGCTAAAACGGTATAATGTCTTCTCTCTAGATCGAAACGAAGAGACTGACGATGATTTTGTTGACGAATGGGTAAGAAATAATTTTCTGAGGTATATACATGTACTGTCATTATTGTTGTTCCGCTTCTGTGTACGCCAGAGTATCATGAACTCAAAAACGAGTCATATGACGTGAGTCTGTCAGAAAAAATGTTCTTGTTGAGATCGAACTAAGAGGAGATGAAGCAGAGAACTGAAGTACAACGTGAAATAAAACAATTAAAGGGCAAGCAAACAGACAAAACCAGGATACAAACAAACAAAAAGAATAAATCAAAATAGTTCTTCTTCTTTCAAATACGCAG
>NC_090873.1:18133435-18135935 GCF_036669935.1 Montipora foliosa | reverse complement strand
TGTTTAGAGATAATTTAGCTTCAATTTTTGTATAGGTAATCACATGATTTCGAGTGCAGTTTGGAATAAATAAGCACGAGTAAATTTTTGCAAAGACGACCAAAATTGAATGAGCCCGTAAAGCGAGTGCAATTTGTAGTCAAAGACGACCAAAATAGGCCTTTTGCAGCAAACGATCACATGGTACAAAATCCGCCATGCTGGAGGGCAAGCTCATTATTATTCCCCCACTGGGACATTAAAATAAAGAGACCTGAACCAGTCAAGCGTGACTTACCTTTGTTTTAATGTCCCAGTGGGGGAATAATAATGAGCTTTCCCTCCAGTATGGCGGATTTTGTACCATGTGATCGTTTGTTGCAAAAGACCTATTGCATGAGCCCGTAGGGCGAGTGCAATTTGTAGTCTTAGTGCTATTTATTCCAAATTGCAGAAGAAAAATCATGTGATTACTTATTCATAGTATACTTGAGTCACTTAGTGTTTAGTTAACATAGTTTTCAAATCCAAGAAGAATTGTTTTTTTGGTCGTAGTAGCACTTTAAAAAGTTAACCAAAGTTGACGCACGACCAGCCAGGAGCCCATGTAATGGGCTCCTGGACAGTCTTATTAAGTCATGGGTCAATTCCGTTAACATAAACTTCTTGCATTAATGTAAATTCATTAATGAAACCATGTGTCTTTCAGAGTGGCTGTGAGTCAAAGTGACGGCTAATTTTGCTGACATTCCAGTATGTGTGTGACAAATTGTGGAAGGGGGAGAGACTTTCTCAGGAACGGAAAATTTTTGAGCTGGATCTTGTAAATGTATTTATTGTGAGTGTCTTTGCCTTTCCTATGATAATTAGAACACGCATTTTTGTTTGTTTGTTTGTTTTTTTTTTTTTCGCCAGCGATTTCACTGACGGACTCTAGGGATTTAATTATGGTTCTCTCAGACGAGAATTTACAGGTTCAAAGAAGCGCTAGGCAGCCATTCGAGCGGTGAAATGCACTGCTCATGGCTTAATTAGTTTGTCTTAAGGCTTGATGCGGTGAATTACTGCTCGCAATTAGGAAGACATGCTAGTTCTGCTTAGCGCAATAAGTGGTTTTGACACATTTAATCCCAAATAGTTTTTCTTTGTTCAACCTCCCCTGTCCACAGCTTGTCCAGTTTGTGACTTGTGCCCACACGGTCTTGCAGGATCCAATACCGACGTTTTGTTTCATGTTATGTGTGTCGCCTGGTTAGAGTAAATTTTGTGCAGTACATTAAGATTACAGCGAAGCTCCAACAAACACAAAACAAAAACAAATAAATAAAACAACCCTGAAAACAAAAATAACAACCCCCTCCCCTCCAAAAGAAAAGAAGGTGAAAATTCAATTTGAAATGTATTGGTGATGGACTAAACATTGCTTGTTAATGTCCGTACTGGGAGCTACGGAAGTCTATTTCTAAGGAGGGAGAATTTGCTTAAAGATGTATTTGTAGGATCTTAGTATTAAAACATGTTTTTACAGCAAAAATGCTGTCTTGCGTGGAGGTACTTTTGATTTTAAGCACATGTTAAATTTGGAAATGACAATAAAAACAAGCAATAGAAAAAAATGGTGATTTCACTGTTCTTGGCATAGAAAAAGTGTTGTGCATTCCGTAATCATTCTTCTATAGTCGCTTATCTTCTCCAAATGTTTAGATTTTACAGTTGTCCGGCAAAGGTGTTTGCTAGCAGTACTTAATTATTTTTGTTCGGGTGCGTTTGCTCACTATGAGTTTACGTGACCACGAGAACGAATTCATGAGAAGATCATCCTGGTCCGAGCCATGAAGAAAACCTCAAACTCACTACTAGAGACTTGAATTGTGGGAAACATTGTTCCTTCATGACTGCAATGAGTCTTGTAAACGAAGAAAAATGTTATAGTTGTAGCTGTAGCTTGAAATCCTAGTCAGAAATTGTTTGAGTCTTGCTTGCTTTCAGCAACTGTATGACCTACAAAATGAATGCCAAAAAAAATTTGCCTGGTTATTAAGGACGTTCGCAAAATTTTTTCAACATTGATTTTCTTCTGAAACTTTTACCACTGTAAGATGATGAGTTAGTTATGTCAGAAATGTAAACAAAATGGGGGGTCACCGACTTCGTTTTGGAGAGAACATGTCCGGAAAAACACCGAAAATGTGACAAAATCGGGCTTCGTTATCGAATAAGGCCAGTGTCTGTAAACCCAAATATATTGCAATTAAATCTTTGAAGTGAATTCTTCTCTGCCAAATATTGTTTAAGTGGACTAATTAAGTGAATTTAGTCAACTGGTGAGGTTCCCTTAAAGATCAAGTTCGCATTTAGCGACCACAGTTTCACGCGCCTTGCAGCCGCAAGATGGCAGGATTTGATGTCCCGTGAGCAGAAATCTTGAAATTTTTTGAACTTCCCACATTGATTTTTTGTTCATTTTTGGACAACGTGGAGATAATTGTAAATAAAATCCGTCTCTGGAAAGAAAAATAGG
>NC_090873.1:18100935-18125935 GCF_036669935.1 Montipora foliosa | reverse complement strand
AGAAAAGCTATCCAGCCATTGTTTAATTCAGGACGCCCATGGAAGTTATGTTATAGAAGGCAAGGGAGGCCCACAAGAGCAAAGAAGGCGGGGTTTCTACAATTGCTGTATCTGTGAGAAAAGTTTTTTTGCTTTCTAACTTCTAAAGGAAATTACTACCTACAATTAACAAAAAAGGACTTTCGACTTCTTAGATGTGCTAAAAAGATTAAGATTTGCGCTAAATATGAGATGATAACATACTGAATATATATGGACGAAGAATATTGCCTTTTACCATGATGTAGTTTCCTTCAGGAGGTCGTATAAAATACTGACTGATGCGGTATTTTACATAAAATGACGATGTATCGCCTGTCAAATATTGCTACAGCTTAAAATTAGTTTGCACATATATGTATTACCCGGCAAGGGTTACGCAAGTAGTGATTTTTTTTTAAATTTTATCTTGGAGGGCTTATCTATAGGTGGTTTTCACACCTGTTTAGCCTTTCCTCAACCTTGTTGAAAGTCTAATAAATAAATAACTAAATCATGTAAATTTAACACTACCTGTTGAAATCTAAGAAACTAAAGAAAATGGTGAGAGTGGAGAGATCCATTAATGTCACATCGCAAGAAATTGGAGGTAATTGCTGCCGCAGTGACTGAGCCTGAAGCAAACAAGCAAGGCAGCTCTGTAATCGGCATAAGATTACATTATATGGACTTGAAATCGCTTTTTCTTACTAAATGCAAGAATTTGTGGTTATGCACTAATGGAAGGTTTATGATGCGCAGTGGAATTCAAGGAATTCTGGTTATGCGTGAATGGAACTTTTAAGATGCCCAGTTGACTTCCATGTGCTTTCTTGGCACTGTTTTAGAGAAGCTTGGTGTGTAAATCGCTCTTTTTTTGCCAGTTGTTGGTTTTCTTACGCATCTTTTATCCCTCAGATCCTTTATTAACTTTATTTATGTAAACTTTGCCGTTTCTTTATTTCAGGACCAAATTGCTGCTTGCAGAACGTCTTAATTCGACGTATTAAATTTGAATCTCCTGGTACTGCGTTCTTCACCGAGGTGAGTTCTTCTGAGTCTTCTTGTGTGTGTACATTGCTCTTTTCTTTTTCACGTTGCTGTTTCCTACGCTTCTGTTACAAGAATACTGCTTCTAATGTCTAATTCTAATTTGTATTCGTTTATATTCACTGTTGCTGGGAATTAGCAACCAAACTCCGTTATCTGTAGAAGCAACAGTGTTTTCCAACAAGAAATTCAAAATCACTTCAGTAAAACAAAAGGACAAATCGTGAACATTGCTTAGCAGCAAAATAAATATGGTTCATTTTACACTGTACCCTGCACTGCACAATATTGCTTAATGGACTTCAAAGTAAGTGCTAAACAGTTAACTGTTTTACAGTGTACCTGATGACACGGCAATTAATCCATAACAAAAGAATTTGTATCAAAGAGACAATATCGCTGAACAAACATTGAAAGTTGGTGAAAGACAGTTACCTGTTTTGCAGGGTACATGATGTTACTGCAATGTTAAATTCGTAATAGATAGTTTATAGTAGTATGGTTGCTGTTGAAGACGAATCTGATTTTCATAGTCTATATTATATCAACAACAAAATGTTGCTGTTACAACGTATAAATTATGTGATAAAAAATTAATTGTTTGGCAGAGTACATGATATCACTGCAATGTCAAATTCATAATGATATATAGTTTATGGTTGATTTTACAACATTTTTTATGGTTGTTGTTGAAGAGGTATCTGATCTTTATAGTATATAATTATTATTTCAACAAAAAAATGTTGCTTTTAGAACCTTTAAAGTTTGTGATAAAAAACTGTTTTAGAATGTCAAATTCATGATAATAGTTTATAGTTGATTTTATAACAGTAGTATAGGAGTTGGGGGTACGAGCACATTTTTGCAAAATGTGCTCTTACACCCCAACTCCTATACTACTTTCCATTTGATGGCTACCCATTTTTGGCCTTGTATTCGGGTAATATAATGTGTTTTATGCCATATTCGGTATTGTGGTGTTTTTTGGTCTAGTATTTTGGAAATCTATATGTTTTTTAAAATATTTCCATTATACGGAACTATACCATGGAAAATATGAAAATCTATATGTTATTTTAAAATGCGTGACTTTCTTAGAAAAATCACAAAGCGTGTCATTTTCGGAAATAAAGAAAGGGGGTTCCCCCGTGATTTTTAACCAACCCAACTCCATACTACTTTCCATTTAATGGCTACCATTTTTTGGTATAGTATTTTGAAAATCTATATGTTATTTAAAATGCGTGGCTTTCTAGGAAACACATGAAGTCGATAATGTCGTACAATAGGGGGTTTCCCCAGGAACATGAGTCATCACTTGACGATCGTATGATTTTTCTAACCAATCAGAATCGTATCTCGTTTGCAATTTTCTGATATTTTTATCAAAAGTACAAGCATTTTGATAAAAATATCAGAAGTAAAAGCATTTTGATAAAACTTGGTTGTCTTTAAATTACAACATTCAAGATGCCTTTGAGTTTTGATGAAGCTACTCGCCGATATGAAAATTTTGTTGAGAATATTCAGGATTCTATTTTCACAATTGAAAGTTTTATGGGATCTAATGAGGAGTTTTCCTTTAACATGCCGCAAGCAATTGGGAATTTGGATGAAGTTGATGTGTTACAACAAGAAAGAGCTGTTACGTTGCAGATTCAAGTGTTGGAAGAGTATAAAAAGATGATTACATATGAAAAGAAGAGAAGATCTTTTGCCGAAATTATTAAAACCAAGAAGAACATCAATGAACTGAAGCTTCAACTAAAGACTAAACGTCGAAGTGACCGAGTTACTCAAAGTCCATACAGTAGATACAAATCAATACAACAACCACAAACTATAGCAACAACATCAGCCTCTACATGTGATACAAATGAAGAAATTTGATTTGTTTGACTTTCAGTTGTTAATTTTGTAGTGACCGTATGCATAACTTGTCACACCATTATTGTGAATATAGCGCTTATCATCGAAGCAGGACAATGATACTTTATTAAGCTCATAGCTTCCAAGTTGATGCAAGTTGCTTCTGATCGTTTTCATGGTGTGATGCATTTGTTCATCATTAAACAGTACGTTTTTATAATTTTCATGAGTGATGTTCTTTTTGATGATATTCTTTTTGATTCCCTTTGCTGTCTTTCCGCCTTTGCTATTGTCTTTCATATATGAATACATTTTCGATCTCAATCCGGCAAATTCGGTTATCGGTATGCCTGCCGCTTCATCTTTGAATTTACCGATCACTTTTTTATTTGTCTTGTCGAAATATTGTGAATCTTTGGGATAATCACTGTTATCGAATTTGTCTTTATCATTCCAGAAATCCCTATAGACGTCTTCGGTTTCAATTTCATAGGTCAAGCTGTCTGTGTCTGTGAATAATAATTTAGCTTTGCTGTCATATTCTTGTTTTATATAGTTATAATGAAAATCATACATTAGTGTCTTACTAAGATCTAAGATACACATACCCACATATGCTGGTCTGTTAAGGGTTAGTGTTTCCTTAATCTTATGAACAGCTACTAAATTTTCATTAAAGATCTTGCTACTAACATATGTTGGTTTAGCAGCCATTTTTAATAGTTTGTTTTCATCAGTTACTAATCTGACATCTACTCGCTTTCTAATATTTTCCATTGTTTTTCCAAATACACTGTTATTCATAAGCTTGAAGAAGTCTTTCTCAAAAGCATTTTTGGCATTGGTTCTCTTCTGTGTGTTGAAATCAATGTATTCTTTCAACCATGGTGACTGATTGAACTCCAACACTCGATGGACTTTAGTTATTTTTAAACCAAGATCTGTGTATAATTGAAGGTTTCTGTAATGGAGTACGTATTTTTCTTTATTGCTTAATGTAGGTATTAATTTATGAACTAAACCAGTCGATATTTTGTATTTCTTCGCAATGTTTTTGCAATATTCTGATAGCATGTTTTCAGTTACTTTTACCTTTTCAGGTGCTAGTGGATAGTCATTATGCAAATCATGTAGTTCTTTTGGATATGCTAGGTCTACTTCTAATATTAATCCTTTTATGCTGTTCTCGCTGTATTTAGACAAATTTATGTTGTTGAGTTGCTTTTCTGTCATCCATCTAAAACCACCATTTGGTAGGTATTGTGACATAGCCCAACCATATAGATTGTTAGCGTCTAGATACATTATGTACTTTGAGGGTGTCTTATTATCATATGTTTTCATGTATCTATTATTAGCTTCACCATATCGGTTGGCGATGTAGCTTCTCCCGCCTCGCATGCCCTTTTCGATGAATTGAAACATATCGATGTCAGTCATTAGTTCCAATTGCATTTTAGTCATTTTTAACATTGCATCCCAGGAGAGACCAGGACTGGTGAAATAATGACATGGGTCTAGTTTATAGTATTGCAGACAGGTCTTTCTGAAGTTTTCGAATACATCAGCCAACAGAAGGATGTCTGATTTAAGGTACAGGTCATGATACTCACCCATATTTTTGAGAGAGAATGTATTCCACACATTCTGGGCATGTGTATAGTCTTCATCACTTATATGTTCATCATTCAATACACTGTAAAATTCTTCTTTTGGTGGTAGCTTTTCATTGAATTTTTCAAAGCTGTCCATGAAGTCATATGGGTAGACTCCCTTCTTGCTCATTAAATCAAGCTCTTTACCTTTGAATTTTTGAGAAGTATATATTAATGCTTCTTTTGGTAGGTTGCTCACCAGTTTACCAAGACTTGAGCTCATAAATTGAAAACTATCAATAAAGGTCAGATGATTACCAAGCATGAAAGCCATATACTTTTCCATGTTGTTTGGTATGGCATTGATATTCATTTGACACTTTTCACCTTTCTTATTTTTATATGTATGCTTTTTGACTATCTCACCAATCTCTTGCATTATGAAATGACAGTCATAACCTCTCAAATTATGGAATATCACTGGTATTTTATCAGTCATTATAAAGTTAAGATTACAATCTTGATGAGCGGATCCTCTGTACTGACCAGTCACATGGCAGTGATCTCTTACTCTCACATCAGTTTTATTGTATTTTTTCTCACATATATGGCATTTGTCAGCTTTTTGGAATTTGTCTTCATCATCTTTAGTCATTTTCAATGGTTTATCGAAATATTTTTTCATAACATTTTTACAATATTTGACTTCTTCTAACATTTTTTCCATGAATTTGTAAACGGCTTTTTCACCTCTGTAGATTTGTACTGGTTTTGTGTATTTATCATCATAACAACAAACAACCTTGTATCCATAACCACAGTCTGTATGCTTCTGATAAGCTTCAGTAAATGATTTGTCATTATTGGGTTGACATCCATGTATTTTTTCAGTTATGGCTTCGAAGTCTGCATATATGACAAATGGAACTGGTAGTTGTTTATGGAAATTATTGAATTTTAGTCTGTTTTTATCTTTTGTTGGCATTTTAATCGCCTGTGTTCCATTGACCTGAAGACAGTTTTCTTTATGATCAGTTAATACTTTTTCAGAACTGAAACACTGAAGACAATGCATGCAAAAATGTTTCCTCTCTTTGTGCTTTGTTTGATTGTACATAAACTTGTTGAAATCTTTGATTAATATATAGTGCTTGTTTTCATTTTCTGTTATAAGAAGCAGATTCATACAATCTTCATACTTTTCTTTTGATACATAAATGGGATATTTTTGTTTTTCTTCATAACCAAATACATTGATGTTGATCTCATTATGTTTTTCTATTTTGTTGTACTGTTTGGTAGTCACTGGGAATTCAATTCCTGAATAATTTAAATTTTCAATGAACGCTTTATCTGATTTTTTTATTCTTTGGGGATTTCTGTCTTGGGGATTAAGATGTCGAATATGACACCATCTAAAACATTCATTGTCACTGTTTTTTATGTTTATTAAACTTTGAGAACTGTTTCTGAGTTCATGTGGTAGTTTAATGTAAGAAGATCCTTTCATTGGTTCATATTTTACGATATTGAGATAATGGTTTTCAACTGATTCAACAGTCCAACCAGATCCCTCTGAAATCCAAACTGCAATCTTATTTAGTATGTCTTGTTTTGATACTTTAAGGGATTCATCTATTTCTGTATTATTTATGATAGTTTGAGCTGGACTGTTGAAATAAGCGGTCTTATACACTATTTCTCCATTTGACATTTTTGTCAATGTTACCTTAAGCGTTTCAACAAATTTTAGTCCTTTCATTGATATTAATATGTTTTCAATATGGTTAGCAACAGCCTTTCGTGTATTTTGCAGTTGCATAAGTGGGTCTTTGTTGTTTTTGATATTTATCTCAAAAGACTTTGTGTAACCTTTTAATGCTTTTGCTGTTTGCTCTATTATAGTCCTTGGTAATGGAACTGGTTTTTTAGTCCTTGGTAATGGAACTGGTTTGTATCCATCTCTGAACTCTATTGGCGGAAGAATTATGTTGTTTTCATAATCTTGGACCATTTGATTTACACTCTTTCTTAGTTTTGGGATTGGTCTGCTTTGTTTCACAGTCCTTGGTGCTGGCACTGGTTTTTTAATCTTGCTTGAGAAGCAATTTGATTAGTTCAGATTTACTCAGTTTTTTGAGATCTTTTTTATTCATACTATAATGTGACATATTATTATTCATATATACTTACTATAGATAATATTTTTTTAATTGTCTATAGATGTGCGTTTCAAATTTAAAACATCCAGGACAATGAATGTTTTAAACTGTCAAAACACAAATTGTTCAGTTATTGCAATTGTATACCAAAGCATTTTGACAATGTTTCTTTGTTCTGAGATGACAATGTTTGCCAGCAAGGGTGTAATCCTTATTGTTGTTACAAATGTAACAGAACCAAGGCGTGTGAAGCATGTAATCGGTTTTTCGTTGTTTTCTTTCTTCAGCTGTGTAAAATCTCGGTCTACCTCTGGGTTTCTCGTTTTGATTTTCCATATAATATACCTATATATTTTTATTTTTAAATAAATATTTATGCGCTATTTTCTGTTTTTTCAATTTGCTCTTCAGGTTGGCTATCACAGTCACATTCACTTTCTTGTGATGATGGATACCAATCGGAATCTGACAAATGGGAATCTTGAGAGCTTTCATAATAGAAACCAACTTTTTCTTCATTTCGAAACTTGTCCATATAATACACTATTATATAATTTCTATTTTTTTAAACCATGTGCGTTTACCACAATAAGTTGTAGCTCCAAAAATTAGGACTGGTTCTATCCAAATAAGTCTTTTCACGTTTTTCGTTTCTTATTTCTCTGGCTCGTTTTCTGTATCTCTCTCTTCTTTCTTCATCTTCATGTAAAGTGTAATCTGAATACCTTCTATCACCGAAATGAATTTTTTGGCCATCTTGCAATGTGACCACATATTTCTTGTTTTTTCTTTTGCTGGGTTCTAAATTCCTGGCTCCATATTTGTTTATGGCATTGTGCAGTAATTCATCAAAATTCAAATACAAAAAGTTCAACTTTTTTGTCAACATATGTTAATAAGGTATATAAATAGCCAGAAACAATTGAATATTTTTGGCTACGAATAGCAAATAAACCGTATGTACCGTAATTGAGTTGATATTTTACACATATCTGTTTATATATTTTTAACATCTTTCAATGGTATCCAACTGTTGAATTCATCACTGTATCCCTTCCATTTCACCAGAGCTTGTTTCTTTTTATAATCTCTTCTAATCACTTTATCAATACGGAAAATATCCTGCTTTGCTTTTAATAATTCAGGTTCATAAAAACTGCCTTGTATCTCTTCACCTCTGAGATCTTTTAGTTTGTATGTTATTGGATTAGTGTATTGGATCTTATCGACTGTAAACACTTCTTCTGTCCAATTTGGTGTGTAACCCTTGTCAAACACATTCCGTTTATACTTGGATATTCAGCAAAATTTAAGAATCCGATCCCACCAACGCGTCGGCCAACACGTCGGCCAACGCGTCGGCCGACACACCACCGACACACGACCGACACGTCGGGCAACACACTACCGACACGTCGGCCGACACACTACCGACGCGTTGGCCGACACACTACCGACGCGTTGGCCGACACACTACCGACGCGTTGGTCTAAACACTACCGTCACGTTGGTCTAAATACTTACTCTTCATAATTTTGTTAGTTCTTTCAGTTGGAAGCAAGAACAACTCCATAAGGAACGACGAAAACACTAGTACCTAGGTCTGCTCAATGTTTTGGCAAGGGTCGGCTACCAAAGCGGGGAATTAATTTGCAAGTCGACCAACATGCTTATTTTTCGTGCATTATAAAGGACTGGGAAGCTTAAACTCTTTATTGATCATTGACTTTTAATATTTGGTGGCATTATAAAGGACTGGGAAGCTTAAACTCTTTATTGATCATTGACTTTTAATATGTGGTGGCTCCTAAAGGAGCCGTTTGTAATTTCAATTTTACTGCAGTGGAAACTGTTCAGCGATGTCTTTCAGCAACTGCTCAAATGTTTGGTCTTTTCCGAAGTTCCGAAACAGTCGGCCGACGCGTTGGCCGACGCGTTGGTGGGATCGGATTCTTAAATTTTACCGGATATTCGAACCTTATCACCTGTTTTGAATTTAGGTTTCTGTTTTAATGTTTCTATATCACCATACAAATTGAAGTAAACAGTTCCTTCATTGCTCTTTTTACTAGCTTCAACAGGTGTCATCTTTATGCTTGAATGTTTTGTATTATTATACTGTTTCAATATTTTTGGTAGCATTTCTAGATACATTGTATTACCTTGAACAGTGAACTGTTTCCACATTTTGGATTTAATTGTTCTATTCCACCTTTCAACCACCGAGGATTTCTCCTCATTTTCAGTGGAGTACATAAGTATCCCATTTTTGTCTAACAAGTCCTTCAAGTGTTTGTTATAGAACTCTTTACCTTTGTCAACCCATAGATATTGTGGTTTTCTACCTTCCTTAAATATTTCACTGAATGCTTCAGTGACAGATTCACCTTTCTTGTCTTTCAATGGTACGATCCAACCGTATTTGCTGAAAACATCAATAACCATTAGAAGATATCGGTAACCCTTATTCCATTTACTAAACTGTTGCATTTCAACTAGATCACTTGCCCATATTTCATCAATATGATTTATGATTACACGCCACCGAGTAAAGTTGCGTCTTATGGATGCATGTAATTCATCTGCTAATTTTTCTTGCCAGTTTTCTTTACCCGACGGCTTTTCCCGTTTTTTGGAACTCCTAGACCTAGTTTCTGCTTTGTATTGATAACATTTATTGCCAACCAATGCCCCCATTGTCTTTCATTATACGGTACGTTGTCTAAAGCTTGAACCATTTTCCTATCTGCTTCGTTTTTGCATTTCCTATCATCCCTGCAGACGGAATAATCAACATCGTGTTGCATTGCTATTGCATCAGTTCTTCCAGTTGGCATATCATATATTTCTAGTATTTCACCAGTTTTTGGGTCATACTTCAGTTGATTTTCCAAATCATTGTAAGGTCCTGTGTATTTATGACCGGGAAGCGTCCATCCGCTTTTTGGTTTCGGTAATTTACCAATAGCTTTGTGAATATCAAGAGCACCACCGTCTAGATCTTTTCTATTTGTTGTGTATTTTTTCTTGGGTCTTATTTTTGTTGACAATTGATCAAGGGCTTCAGATCCGACTTTATGAAGTAGAGGATTCATTTTTCTCAAACCATAATCGATTGCTTTTTTCTGCAAATTCGGGTCTCTCAATAATTCGGAACCATAATATCTACCCATTTCAACTGCTTTTTTGCCAAGATAAAGTACTCCTTTGGTTAAAAATAATTCTGTTCCTGTATTAGCAATATCACCTAGTAAGCCCGCCCCTTGGTGCGGGCTATACCGTTTCCCTGTTGCCTTTTTACGAACTTTGTCTTTGTAATACCACATTCTGCGCATTTGCATTTCAACATAGTTCTGCCATTTTTTGCCAGTTCATATCTTTCACTACCAGGCACACATTCAGTGACCTTCTTCTGCTTAACACAATATGATTTCATATATTATATATGTTAGATATTTCTAAAATAACTTTCAATTAATCTCTCATTTTTAGTTGTGTCATGTATGTCAAACACTTTCAGCAGATCATAATATGTGCTCCCTTTATTCATTTCATTTAAAAAGTATGAACAGAAGTACCCGCAAGTTGTTGTTTGTATGTTTTGTATCTGATTGTTTTGATGTAATAGAGTCAGATTTTTCTTTTTAGCATGATTTACAATCTCTTGAAATGGGGGCATACCAAACGAATCGAAATAATTGATTGCATTGTTTTTGACATAAGTGGCTACCCAGTGACTTCCACTCATATATGCAGGTTCAAGATTGTAGATGAATAACGCCTGTTTATGGTTATGTGGAACATTTTCATCTGAGGACAGTACATCATTGATTGGTATATTCAAATATTTACACCATTTTATTAGATCATGGTTACTCAAAGGGGTGTTTTTGTGAAATTTTGGTTTTACAATATTGCCCCCAAAATGGGTATGCCATTGAATGGACTGTTTTTGCCTAGGAGAAGGCCTTTCCCTGATTTTTTTTTGGTCGAGGATGTTTTTTTTTTACCATTACCAGTCACATATGGCGGATAACTGTAAAATGGAGGGGGCATCCCCATTCTAGGGGCTCCATTACCTCTTCTAGTCCAAGGAGGTGGTATACCTATCCTTGGTGCTCCTTTTCCAGTCATCTTTTTCACAAGATCTAAAGCCAAAGGAATTCCAATGCTAGCTAACAGAGTGCCTAAAAATCCACCTGATTGTGTTTCGGTCGGTTTTATTTTGACCCCAGATCCTGTTTGAAGGGCATTCAATATGTCTCTTTGCTGTTTTGTTGTAAACATGTTCAAATATGAAATCAGTTGATTGATTGCATTGAAAGGTATCATCATGGGTAATGGTAAAGCACCGCCTTTTTGGCCAGATCCAATCAATTTTTTAGCTCCGGCTTCTGCTAAACCACCAAGAGCACTCAACCCAAGGGTTTTACCAATTGCTGGTAATGCTCTCATACCAAGTGACAATACGGTACTCAAAAGACTTCCACCAACTTGTTTCCTGATATTCGTTTTTGCTAATTTGATGTCCATTCCTTTGTTTAATTTACGATTTTTTTGTAATCTTTTTTTTACCATTGCTGGAACATAAAGAGTGTCGTTTCCATTAAGAGAATCATGTGTCAGTCTCAGAACAATTGTTTCCCTTTTATGGTAAGCATTACTCAGATTCTTTTTCTGATTGTCAGACAATTTGACATTAATTTCAAAAAGTTCAGTCATATAATATATGTTATATAAATTCATGGTTCACAAAACATATGTAAGATAAGTAGTGTCATTGTTTATGACATGTTCAAAAATATAAAAACTCATTTACACTATAACCAGGTCATTTCCGATTTTGTCAATGACGACTGTTGCTTCGTATAAAACGACAGCATGTACACTGAAAGGACTGTCGCCAGCACTATTAGCATTTAGTTTATACCTAAAAATCAACTGTTTGGGATCTCTTGTCACTTTCTCTGCCTGATATGATAGATCGAAATAGATCAGAGGATAAAGAGAGTTGTAATTAGCTAGGTTGAGTTGTGTGCCAGTGTTGTAATCATTTTTTCTCATTGCATAAGACATTAAATCGTTGAAGATTCTTACTTTGCTTTCAGAATCATATTCAGCTTCGGAATAAAAGACACCATTACCATATTCTAGACGACATGTTGTCAAATAACTACCATTAGCACGATCGGCGTTGATGTTGAATGTATCAAATTCATATGGATTTGCCGCCGAATTCCTCGTTTTAGCTCGTTGTAGGTATACAAAAATTGCTTTGACATTGTCGATACTAGACGAAATCTGGAAGAATCCACTACCATTCCTAGGACTTAACATTTGATACATTTCTCTGAGATACGTCCATTTATCCTGTTTCAAAAAAGAACCAATGAACTTATCATACAGACTGTCTTTTGGTGTCAATTTTGGAACCCATAGTAGAAATCTGTTAATGACAACCCTTCCATCATCAACTGCGTCAAGTTTTTGAAGTAGTTCGTTATCATCCGGTAGCTTTAAAGTAAATTCAAGCTGCATTGGTACCAACATCTTACCCTCCAACTCTTCAAAAAAACTGTAACGATTGATAGGTATGATTCTATTGACATCAGAATTCCCCGTTGTTAAAAGTCGTCTAGCCTCAAATCCTGCATTTTGATTGGCATTTGCTATAAGAGGACTTGTATCCAAGTACCAAAGACTATTCTTGGCTACTGAGCGACTAAAATCGTCACTATATTCGAGGAGGTTTTTGACAAAAACGACCTTGTGTAAATTATCAGTGTCATACACAATTTTACCATCATATGAGCAATCAATGAATGAGATCCATTAATGACTGTTATACGATCTGCACCATAGGCTGTACCATCAGCCAATTTTTGTACCTGGAACTGGATCTCGAAATAAGCATTGTACCAATGTAAAAACTCGATCAATCATTGATTGTGAATGTATATCCATTTTTCTCCTGATGTTGACCATTGGCTGGGGTTCTAATTACATCATCAAGTTGGAAACGCACCAACTCATTTCTTTGTAAAAATTCGCTTGTTCTAAAAGCCATTTATACCATTATATTATATAATTTTGCTGTCATGTCATTTATTTGAAGACTCTACGCCTTCCTCCAGATCCTGATATCAATCTATTGAGGATCATATCAGTACTTTCATCTTGCTGTTTAATGGGTGAGGATGGAACATTTGCCCTTTGTGTTGTAGCTCCTTTTCTCAAATTTGCCAATTTTTTCATTATTAGGTCTCCTGACTTTTCTGCCGCCGCCTTACCCAGTCTATCACCTGCATGGGAAACCCCCGATTCTACTGCCTTCTTTGCTATCGGCTTAGCAAATTTCTTGAAAACAGATGATGCCACACTCTTTAACGGTTTGAAAATATTATCAACGATAATCCCAGACCCTCTGTGTTGAAAAACAAATCTACCAAGTTTTGGATGATAAAACCTCTGGAATTCATACGGTTTCATTTATACTTTTATGTTATATTATTCTATGCTTTTTAAAATTAGTGAAAAAGCTGTTTCCGCTCCATTGAGATTCAGTAATCTTTTTTTTCCATCGGTTATCCGGATTCTGATTGATGAAATTGTATTTTTATTAATCGGATTAAATGTAACTCGTCGTGGTTCGAGGGTGAAGGAGTAACTTGGAGTTAGTACACTGGTTGAGAATGAATAAATGATGTCTGTTTCTTCGCCGTCTACAAGCGATTTGTTGATTAAATCACAGTGAATATTGAGTAGGTCTGTGTCTTGACTGAGATTTGGCAATTTAGGTCCAATATGCGCCCCACTTGTCAATATCTTTTTGTCAAAACCGATCAGGTCATTAAAATTACTTGCTCTTAAATCAAGTTGGTAATTTTCAGCTAATGTAATAGTGACCCTAAATGTTGTATCATCGAATACAAGAGTTATCGGATACGTATCACCAGTTTTTGTTATATTTTTTATGTATGAGTTGAAATCTGTATAATTCCACCGGCTGGAAGTGTGATGTCCTTGAAAGTCGAACCGTTATCTGTACTGTATTTGATCAATTGATTTTTGTATCCAGCATTAACATTAAACCAAGTGAATGACATGTTGATGACTCTGTTAAGACCAATGACATATTGCTTATTGTTGTCCAAATTTATAGTTCTGGTGAAATTTGTAGTGAAATCTTCTGGTTTGTTACCCTCTTGATTTTTTACACTATAAGACGATAAAACTATCTCTTGTTCCATTATATAATAAAGCTACATTAAATTTTGAAATATTGTTTGTATAATTTACCATATTGTGATTTGTTAATTGACGACATTTTTAATAATGTGTCCAATATGGAAACACCCATATTTCGCATGTCAATGCTTGTATTACCAGCCAATATCTCACCAATGATCAAATCCAATTTTTTTATGAGTTCTTTCGGTTTGTTGAAAAATATCACATTACCACCTGTATCACCGCTAAATGTAATAACAACGCTAAATGTAATACCAACCGTAAATGTAATAAAAATTAACTCCAAATGTAATACTAACCAGAAATGTAATAAAAATCAACCCTAAATGTAATAACTTACCCCACCGTAAATGTAATACAATTTAACGCTAAATGTAATCAGGTGACCGACCGTAAATGTAATACAATTTAACCTTAAATGTAATAACACGTTATTAAGAGCGGCAAAGGCGTAAATGGCATCAATATCATCAGTGATATGATATCACTTCAATAGATTATCGGAATACCCAATCACGGTTATTCCCCTTTACTAACTACACCGTTAGGCGCAGATTACCCCTGGGGGGTTACTCCAATACAATACCTATAGGGGTATGCGCCGCCTAACGGGGTCATGATTCTGGAGCTCCTGAGTTAGAGACGTTTCCTAAACAGGGTATAATATTTTGAATGCACGAAATCTCCACTTTTGTAAGCAAGGAGAGATTGGTTCAAAAAAATACGATTCAAAACTGTTACACCCTGTGTTGCCCATAGTTAGCTTACGAGCATGATTGTGTGTGTTTTTGGCTAACCATATCAAATGTGGGGCAAATTCTTTCCAAAACGGGTCCAAATTCTGAAGTCCCGGGCGGCATATACCCACCCAAAAAATAGTTCAGTGCTCCCCCCCCCCTCCCTCCCCCCGGGAGATTACCGTGCACCTTCAGGGGTGTCTCGCGTACAAGCGATGTAGCGCGTCGGGTTTAAACTATAGATATCTAAACCCTTACATCAAATTAAAGCTTATAGGACTGGCTATTAGACTATACCAAAACTTTTGAAAACAAATGAATTGCCGAAATTTTCACGACTTCTAAATGCGAGCGCCCGAACCACCTTTTGAAAGTTACATGTCAAAGCAAATTTTGTTTTTCGCTTGTTTAATGTGTAATTTCAGTGAAAAGTTACAGAACATTTTTGAAATAGGATTAAAAAATGTGGAGTGATCGTACAAAAATCGCTCTTGAAAAAAGTTATTTCAAAATAAAAAATTCGGAGAAGTGGTTTTGTTGTTTATATGTAAAACTAGGTACTGTCAAAATTTGAGAGCAATCGAACAAATTCCCTTTGACTTGTAGCTCTTTAAGTGTGCCCTTCTGGTGAAAAAATTGTTTCGAGAAAAAACTCTGAAAAATTTTTCCTGCTTCGCAAACAAACTCCGCCCACAAACTCAGTCAACTGGGTTCTCAAGACGCTTGTCTGGAATTGTATGGATTTTCACGTGGTTCTTGTCGTGGTCTTCGAAAGTAAGCAAAATGATTGTAAAATGTCCCTTGTTAGCGTTTTTTATTTTCATCATTGGAACGTGGGCAGAAGATAAGAAATGTTTTCGTCAAATGTCAGCCGTGGACGACGAGACTTACGCAACTCTTTTCGCCTTAACGAGTGGAGAATTTGTGGTGCCTGTGAAAGATCGCTCCCGAAGCCAAAAGGCAGCCTGTGTTCGTTTCTGGAGAGCCAAGTCACAGTTTTCTATCTCTGAAGTTAACGGCAGGAAAAGGCTATTTTTTAAAGGCAAAGAAGTTACAAAGAAGTCGGAACTGAGTGCTTTGGTTGAAAAGGAATTTCGGCATTGCAAAGGCGCCGGCTCAAGAAAGCTGAACCGAAGACTGATCAAGCGCTTTCAAGGTGTCAGTGAAAGAAACGTCCAGAATGTGCTGTCCAAAAGTCGACTCAGCCAGAAGATGAACGCACGGTTTCAAAATAAAGCGATACAGCGGCCCATAAGAGCAAAAACAGTCCAAGTAAGAATTGATAAATTATGTTATTAATTAGACCAAACCAATCTTCCCTAATCAACCATTGTGCCGGTGGGGGGGGGGGGGGGGTTCCAAGAAAATTTGGGTGGGGATGTACGGCACGCTTCCCAAAACCTTACATTATTTATGACCAAAATCTGCGATATTACCTATGGTATTTATAACCTGACCAAAAATTTGAAACCCTATTTATCACTTGACTCTTAAATCAAAACCCTGTTTCTGACCAGCGTTATATAATAAGTTCCAGACCAATGTTACATTACCGTAAACATAATTTGTGAAGTGCTTTGTTGATTTTCTTTTCGAGAAAGATGAAAAAAGTGGCTTCTTCTTAAAACGATACCCATATCAAGGCTAGAGTGCAAAAACCATACCCCCATTTATGACCAAAACTTTTCCTTAAATTAAAACCATTCTCTTTGGGGTCAATCGACTCATTTAAGCATTCTAAGGGGTTATTCAAGTGAAGAACTTTGGAAAGAAATGTGAGAAATGGTTTATATGACAGGGGCATCTCAGCTCGTCTATTACTATGATAATAATCATAATAATGTCTTTTACATGGACAGGATTAGTATTGCAGCGTAGCTGATGTGATCGTGTATAATATAGTAACCCTAAGACGAATACACAAACAAATTTCCAAAATTAACAAAATCAAAAATAGCACCTGGGCTCTTCCTTGATGAGAATGAGTGAGTCTGAGCACTTTGATTGCATGTAGAGTGACATCGCTGCAAAGCATGTTATACGATTAAAGATTTCATTTCTACGTTGTTTGTAGGTAAGACATCAAATTGACCTGGTTGATATGAAAAAATCAGCTGTATCGAAGAACGGAAAAACGTACAAGTACATCCTAACAGTTCAAGATGTTTTTAGTCGATATTTGTGGCTGCGTCCTTTGACAGGGAAGTCAAGCAAGCTAGTAGCAAGAGAGCTTAATAAGCTGTACACAGAGGTCGGCCCTCCACGAGTGATCCAATCAGATAACGGAGGAGAATTCAAACAAGCCGTGGATCTGCTATGCAAATCGCTAGGAGTGAAGATAATCAGAGGGTCCCCGTACCATCCCCAGTCTCAGGGAAAAGTGGAACGGTCTCATAGATCTTTACGAAAAAAGATAAATTTTGATCTTATTAATTTTTCCAAGGTTGGAGTGAACTGGGTCTCAAAATTAATGGAATACCAAAAGGTCCTAAACGAGGAATTGATGGACGTTTTAGGTAAACAATCGCCTTTTGAGGTGTTTTACGGTCGAGCGTCTAATGCTTTATCCGAGATATCGGATGGCGGATTATCCTACCAAGAGAGTGTTTCATCTGCAGCTAGAATTTCTCCTAGGGCCTCCGATTTCAGAAACAATGGTGAACGTATCCGCAAAATTCGATCCAAAGCTAGGGCGTCCAACAACGTATGGGACAAGCGATACATTAAGAGGAGAGTAAAAGGTAACCCACCCTCCGTTTACAAAGTGGGAGAACGGGTTCTAATTCGATTTCCATTTTCAGGAAGAACCCGCGGTATTCCAAAAAAGCGATTTGTTGTTGACGGAACGATTATAAAACGAAATGTACAGTTTGGAAAATACAAAATAACATACGAATCCCCCACAACAGAAAAGTCTTGCTGTGACTGGGTTTCAGTCGAAGATATGACTAGTGCTACAGCTGTTGAAGAAAAACGCAAACGGGCAGCCGCGAGGAGACAGATGAGTCTTTCAAAAACACAGAAGGAACATAAAGCAAAGAAAGCAGCTCACCGGGAAAAATACTACATCGCAATGACGCCTGAGGACCTTCATCAACCGTTCAGCGAACAAGGCTTTGATGTCACATACAATCCACCAGGAGACGGCAACTGCCAGTTTTCAGCATTGGCCCATCTACTCCAAACTATTGGCATTTTTCATTCCGAGGAATCTTTGCGGAGAGAAATAGTAAGATATCTGACTGAAAATCCAAACAATCAGGATGGATTTCCTTTTGAACTTTTCGTAGGCATGCCTTGGTCTCAATACCTCACTAGCATCGCCCAAAATGGAACTTACGGAGATCAGATCACTCTTCAAGCTGTCACTAATCTTTTCAACGTGGAGATTGTAATAATATCGACATTGGGTCCAAACGCAAAAACTGTTATATCTCCTCAATTTTCCATTCCTTTTGCCTCACTGACACTAGGACACTTTGCGGAAGATCAAGGAATCCATTACGTTTGTTTAACGGCACTGAATCATAATTACGGTAACAGTTCAGTAGGAGATGAAGATATTTGTGACAAGCCTACGAATGAAGAATCTCAATGGGCTGCACATGAGATAGGTAGCGGAGAAAACAATGAAGAACCTCGTTCCATAGAGGACCTTCCAAATGAAGTCCTTGAAATCATTATTACTTTTTCGTTAACAGGAAGCCCGAGAAACATTGTGGACACCTTTAACATTTTAAGCATGATAAACAAACGATTTAGAAGTCTCACAGGCTCATTCATTCAAAGGCTGCCAAGAGTGTTTTTTGATTGGGATACATGCGTAGGTTACCACAGCATGCGACAGATTTCTAAAACACGTGGGAAAGGGAGTGGCCTTGTTTTAGCACTTAAGAACATAATTAACCACCCTCAGTGGATAAATGCGTGGGTGAGACTTCTGTATACTGGGATCGTAGGATGGTTCTACATTCAGAACATCATCTGGAAAAATGGAAGGAAAAAATAAAGAGTATCCGAACTGTCATGCCGGAAAGTTTCTGTTACCGTTTGTCTGTTGACTCAAATCGATATAGAATATATATATATCGATATATTGATAGAATAAATCTGAAAACTCTTAATAGACTGTTGGTTAAAGCTTTGAAAAATGTAGATTTTTTACTATTTCTTACTGTGTTCTACGAACAAGCGTTGAGTAATCGCACCAAATAGTGAGAATACGTTTATTTCATTTACAAGTAAGTTGTGACTATATTTGCATGAGTATCGTTGCTATTAAAGTTGTCTTTATATCATCTGTACCATCTGTATATTTTTATGCTTTATCATACCACCGTCTCACCAAATCTTTCAAACACATCCAGAAGGACTCTAAAAAATAGCGGGCCCCTTTCAAAAAGAGTATAAACCAGGGGCCCCAAACGATCCCACAACTGAGTGCACGCCTTCTCTCGCCCAGGCTTCCCCACTATTTCCACTATGTACTTGCGCTATCCGCTGTAAAGAATTTCGGAAATGATATTTGCAAATGCTCCACCATCAGAAGGGCTATTTTTTGGGAAATCTTTAGAAGTTCAGACGTTCCCAGTAAGCTTTGACCGGAAGTACGCAGAACCTCGGGAATGTTCACAAAAAATCACCGACACTCAAATAATAACCGGTAATCGTAAAGGAGCTTTCAACACTGTTATTACATTTGAGGTTAAATTGTATTACATTTACGGTCGGTCACCTCATTACATTTAGCGTTAAATTGTATTACATTTACGGTGGGGTAATTTATTACATTTAGGGTTGATTTTTATTACATTTGTGGTTAGTATTACATTTAGAGTTAATTTTTATTACATTTACGGTTGGTATTACATTTAGCGTTGTTATTACTTTTAGCGGTGATACACCACCTTTTTGTTTTTTCCTACCAGAACCTTTTATTGTTTCAATTTTATTTTGATAATGTTTTATGTATTCATTCAGAGTTCTCATAGCGCGATCCACTCTTTTGTATTCCTCTTGCCTATCAGCTTCCGTTATAGTCCCACTTTTGTATTGCTTTGTAACGTTTCCTTTGTAGGCTTTCAATTGATTTCTTCTAAATTTAGCCGCATTGACAATCTTATTGAGATATTTTTGGTTTTTTCGTTCAGTCATTTCTTGTTGATTTATTACCTTTTCAACAGAATCATAATTTTGAATACCAAGATCACCTAATATCTCATTATCCATATCTTCATCATCTAATCCATAATCTATCTCATCGTCGTCATCATATTCTGGTGGCAATTCTGGTTCTTCAGGAAAGTACTTAGGATCAACATAAATCTCTTTTTTTCCTTCCAAAAGATCTTGTAAAGATTCTTCATATGTTGGCGGTTTTGGCACCAGTTGTTTTTCTTGCTGTGGCAAAACAGGTTGTTCGAATAGATCATCTAAACCCATGTCCTCGACCTCATCCTCTATATCAATACCGTAATTCGGAACTTCTCCTTTCTTCAGTGGTCATTTTTTCCTTGGCAACCTTAAAACCTGATTACTATCAATAACATCATCTAATTTACTTGTAATTGGTTTAAACACTTTTGAAAATCCCTGTTGACTCGTCTGCTGATCAATATCATGCTTTTTAATTGCATTACGGACATAATTGATCTTGTTCCCTAATTCAGATTTACTCTTTGCGAGTTCTTTCCACCTAAGTAAACTCATTTTTGGGAGATTGGGTCGGGCAAGATGTTGGTGTAGACGTGTTTGTGTTAGCTCCGTTCTTGGATATGGCACATGGCCAAAAATATTACAAGAAAAACGTGGAAAAGCTCCTCAACATCCTCTACTGAAGAAAACTTCTCGCCCGATGACAAAAGGATAAAACATAACGTATCATTCACAGATTCTGAGCGTAGTAGCGAGTCGGATGAGGTGCTCACTTTGCTGAAAATGGCGGAGACGGTAATGCCAAAACTAGACCAAGTGTTAGAAAAGCTACAAAAATTAGAAGATCAAATTCAATCAGTGGACGAGAAAGTAAGTAGTCTTCAAGTCAAGGTCGAAAGTTTCGAGGTGTTTAAGAAGGAGACAGAAACGAAGATTAAAGAGCTTGAGGACGGTTTGAACTTCGCTAATGCAGAAAGAGAGTCGTTCAAGAAGAATTTTCAAGAAATACAGAGTGCTGTTCACCTTCTCAGAGACGAGAAACTGTATATGGAGGTTTATCAGCGGCGTGAGAATCTTCGTTTCTTTGGAATTAAAGAAGAAAAAGATGTAAACGAAGACACGAGGGAGGTTTTGGTTGATTTTTTAAAAACCGAACTCGGCGTGGAAGATGCTGATAATATAGAATTTCACAGGGTGCACCGAGTTGGGAAGCGGACTTCCTCTGTTGGAAAGCCTAGACAAATAATTGCGCGTTTTTTAAGATACCCTGATCGTGAGGAGGTCATGTCAAAGGCGAAGAAATTGAAAGGTAAAAACTTTGGAATCTCACCGGACCTTCCAAAAGAAATTCTAGAGCGTAGAAAGAAGAAGATGCATCGTTTTAAAAAGGCAAAAGAAGAGGGTAAGACCGTCTACTTTAGTAGGGCGGAGCCTGATAAGTTGTTTATTGACGGTGTTCAAATATAAAAACGTAAAATCTAAAACTTCAGGTCATGTATAAAACTATTTCTTTACCAAATTTGCATTATTTTTTTCCAAGAACTGGGTTTTTTTGTTTCCATTGTTACTAGGTGTTATGAGGATTGCAAGACCCTTTGTGTTAGTAGCTCTATATTTAACAGCTTTCGCTGGCTACTTTTTTAACTATGTAATTGTGTGTCGTAGTTTTGCTTTGTGCCTTTTGTTTTCTTTTTCGCATTTTAGCGGGCTAACTTTATATTGTTCTTGTGTGAGGGACATGCAGTGCACCCATGGCTTGAGCTTCACATATGCAGATGCCTCTTGACGTATTTATTGTTCCGTTCTCTTCACTGAAATGAAACTTTGAAATCTTCACAAAACGGAATTTAAATTTTAGAATTCTATCTCTAAATGTTCGGGGGATTCGCTCTTTTGACAAAAGAAAGGCACTTTTTTACTGGTTAACAAAAGAGAGATCCGATATTATCTTTTTACAAGAAACTTACAGTACTCCAGACGTCGAAAAGTTTTGGAAGTCGCAGTGGAGGGGCGACATTTTCTTTAGTCATGGTTCGGAGCACAGTAGGGGGGTTATGATTTTGGTTAAGGAGAAATTCGATTGTGATATTGAAGAACGCCAAGAAGATGAACAAGGAAGATTTATTATTTTGAAAGGTGTCATTCAGGGAAATAGTTTTGTTTTTGTCAATATTTATTCCCCAAATAAGACCAAAGATCAATGCATCTTCTTCGAGGAAATTCAAAAACAGCTCGATAAATTAGAATTAGAGGATAATTGTGAAGTTATTATTGGAGGCGATTTCAATGTTATTTTCGATGCTGAGTTGGATGGAGCTGGAGGCAAACCTCAAGTAAGAGAATCCTGTAAAAAAATTGAAGATTTGTGTTCATCTTATGATCTGACTGATATCTGGAGAATAAGAAATCCAGATACTAAGCGCTTTACATGGAGACAAAAAAACCCTACAATACAGCGACGTTTGGACTTTTGGCTAATAAGCAGTAGTGTTCAAGAAGAGGTAGAAGATGTAGATATTATTCCTGCAATAAGAACGGATCACTCCGCTATTACAATGCACATAAACGGAATTGAAGAAACGGGACGGGGACCTTCCTTTTGGAAATTTAATTCTAGTCTTTTAGAAGATGATGAATATATCTCTTTTATAACTGAGAATTACAGTGATTGGTTGGAAGATGGAAAAGAGATTCAGGATCCAAGGGTCCTTTGGGACTTCATTAAGTATAAAATCCGTTATGAAACTATTACCTATAGCAAACAGAAAGCTAGAATTAGAAGGGAGAAATTATTAGACTTAGAACAAAAACTTAAAGAGTGCACAGCAAAATGCGATGAACAGCCCAGTCAAGAAAACTTGAGTGATCTGGAAATTTTAAAAACCGAATATGATAGTCAATATGATTATATAGCGCAAGGAGCAATAATTCGCTCGAGAGTAAATTGGTACGAATATGGCGAGAAAAGTAATAAGTACTTTTTGAACTTAGAAAATTCCAAAAAGAAAAAAAGTTGTATTAGAAAGTTAGTGGGGTTTAATGATGAATGCATAATGGATCCGAAACAAATAATGACAGAGATTCATAGCTTTTATGCCAATCTTTATGATAAGGACTCTTGTCAGCAGGGTGGCTTGTCGATTGATGAATTCCTTAAGAATGTAAATACTAACATGTTAACAGACGAGCAGCAGGAATATTTGGAGAAAAAAATTACAACAAACGAATATTTAGAAGCGTTGAAATCATTTGAGAAAAACAAAACACCAGGGAATGATGGATTAACTGTGGAGTTTTATCTTGGCTTCTGGCATCTCATAGAGAAATGTCTCGTCAATTCCTTGAATTTCGCTCACGAACACGGACAACTGTCAAATTCGCAAAAACAAGCTATGATTACGTTGTTGGAGAAGAAAGACAAAGACAGACGTTTTATCAAAAATTGGAGACCGATCTCACTGATTAATGTCGATGTTAAAATCGCATCAAAGGCGATTGCAAGAAAGTTAGAATTGTTTTTACCTGAGCTTATTCATTCAAATCAAAATGGTTTTATCAAGGGAAGATGTTTACTTGACGGAGTTCGAACAATTAAAGATGTGCTTGAATTTGCTAAATTTACGGATAGTTCAGGTATTCTTTTAGCAGTTGATTTTGAGAAAGCATTCGACTCTTTGAATCATTCTTTCCTTTTTAAAATCTTGGAAAAATTTAACTTTGGAACGCAATTTATAAAGTGGATCAAAACCTTCTACACTAACGTATCTAGTTGTGTCTTAAATAATGGTTTTATTACTGATTTGTTTGATATTCGTTGTGGCGTTAGGCAGGGCGATCCCTTGTCACCTTTGTTATTTATTTTGACCATTGAAGTGCTTCCTTGCAGAATTCGGGAGGATAAGGGAATTAAAGGTATTTTAATCAATGAGGAAGAAATCAAACTAACACTTTTTGCTGACGATATGACTTGTTTTCTCAGAGATATCTCATCATATCATCGGTTATTGGCAACTCTTCAAATTTTTTATAAGTTCTCCAACCTTCGAGTTAATGATGATAAAACGGAGATCTTTGCCATTGGCACACATCACCTGGATCCAACTAAGTTTTCTCATAAAGTACGAAAATCAATTAAAATCCTGGGAATTGTATTTGATTATCATATAGCATCAAGGATGAGAGCCAACTTTGACTTAGTTCTTAAGTCTATCAAAGATATATTGAACATGTGGAAGTGGAGAGGACTTACACTACTAGGAAGAATTCAGATTGTTAAATCCTTTATTCTACCAAAATTTTTGAGTAAAGCGGCGTTGATTGCAGTTTCAGAAGAGTTGATTAAAGAGGTCAACAGTTTGATTTACCGTTTCATTTGGAAAGGTAATGATAAAATAAAGCGTTCCGCTCTCATCAACGATATCGAAGATGGTGGACTTAGGATGCTAGACATTCAATCGATGATTCAAGCTCAGAGGGTGATGTTATTAAAAAGATTTGTAGATGAAGAAAACAAGAGTTTTTGGAAGATAATACTAGACTATTTTCTTTCTCCAAAAGGTGGAAAATTTATTCTTAAGTGTAATTTTGATACAAGAAAGTTGCCTGTCTACCTTCCAGTTTTTTATAAAGAATGTCTTAATGCTTGGTCAGCACTTAATGAATCTCCTATAAATACGTACAGAGACGTCGTGCATCAAGTTATTTGGAATAATAAATACATAATTGTTCAAAAGCTATCAACCTTTGAAAAAAATTTCTATTCTAAAGGAATTATTATGGTCGGTGACCTCCTCTCTGATGCGGGAGTCTTTTTAAAAGGGTGCAAATGTGTTAAATGCAAATCTTTCTCCTTTAGAGCGTTTTAAATTAATGGGTATTGTCGATGCAATCCCTCGTGAATGGAGGCAGATCATTAGACAAAGTGCACAACATCTCCTGCCCTTACACATCGGTGACACATTTTATTTAAAGTTGGAAAACTCTCAGGTAGCCTTGTTAAAGGTCTCATCCAAATTGCTTTATACTGCTTTTAAAAGCAGAAAACAAGCTCCTCTCATAGCTCAAAAGAAATTTCTGGAGAAGTTTCCCCAGCTTCAAATTGATTGGAGCAAAATATACTCCTTACCGTTTATAGTTACAATTGAAACTAAAATTCGTGAATTCC
>NC_090873.1:18073435-18095935 GCF_036669935.1 Montipora foliosa | reverse complement strand
TTGTATGTAACTGTTCAATCTACTTATGACAACCTTAGTCCAACTTTATTGCCAATATATGTTTTAATTTACGGCATAAAAGGCGAAGTGAAAAACGATCTCGATTTTACGATATATGATTATGAAAAAGCGTATGAGGTCGCAGACAATGAATTTCAATTGCATGTACCGATTGACATGAATAACCAAAAAATCACGAATTTAGCAAATGCTAGTAGTGATGGTGATGCTGTCGGGAGAAAATATTTGGCAGATCGCATTTTACGATCATACGTCTTTTTCAAAACAATACATAAACAAGGACAAGATTGGAACTTGGAAGACAAATATCTTTATAGCAACCAAAATTTGCAATTCTCTTAAATTCATATCATTAAATTTTCGATTGAATTTCATAGTGTCCCAATCACTGTTTACCAAATTGCAATCACTGCTGAAGGAAGAATTGCTTACTTCGATTTCAATTTCACTGGACCATACATGATTGTGAATATAAATAGAACTTTCACGAATGTTACAAAAATCAGCATCAGAATCAAAAATCGATCCACGTTTAGCGCAGGACCAGCAAGTTTTAGTGGAGCGATTGAATATGCGCCATTTGAAATTTAAAATTATGTGACATATGTATATGACATTATACGCAAAGAACGATGATGGAACCGATTTTATTGATAATGACGGAAACAAAATTGAATACACAGTAGATGAAGAAAGACGATATCATGTCAGATTTATAGCTGATGACAATGGACATGCTAAAACTGACAAAAATCTCATAGTAAAACCAGCTGTAGCTGACAATCATGTTGTTGTGAAATCACAGGTGAGTGATATAGTGAGAGATTCTTTTCTCGATCTTTGGGTTAGTGAATATCTCAGAATGTATTCCAGTTGCACTTATCAAATGGACAGAGCAGATGGTCAGACTGTAAAAATGGATTCAAGCAGAAAAGAAGAAACAATATATGACAAAAGCAATGAAGAAAGTGATGCAACACAAACCGATTCAGCAAAACGACCCACATTATGCACAAAAGCTGAAAAACATAATGGCAGATATTTCTTGAAATTTGGTGGAACGCAAAAAATGATCAGTCAAGTCGATCTGAATAACGATGCAGTCAATGTCTTTATTGTCTATAAATTAAATTCAAGAGGCTCCTCAAAGAGCGACTGGAACAATGGTCTTTTCGGGCATGATAACTCAGGATTCGACAAATTTGTTGCTTATAGCGGATCAAATCTTATGGTATCTGGAGCTGCTGATGCAAATAAGTGTGTTTATATTGGTCCTGCTGCTAGTTTGCAAAGTTTCTTGAAACTGGGAGATTACAGTAAAAATGATCTTGGCGAACTTAACAAATGGCATTGTTTATCTGTCCACTGGGATAACAAATCATCTGTGAAAACTGAAAAATCAAAAATATACTGGAATAAAATACACATTGGTGATTTTACAGCTGACAATCGAGTGGGAGCAATAACAACCGTTTTTGGAGGTCTGGATGCAAACACAGATATAGCACCTCTTAATGGTAACATCGCCTTTTTCTGTGTTTATCTGGATTTCATTCTAGACGAAAAAACAATACTTGACCATCATACCGTCTTGATGCAGAGGTATAATATAACGTAATATATATCTATATCAATTTATTGCTTGAATATGTGACATACAATTTTGAAAAAACAAAGGAAAAACATCCAAACATTGACGATAAAATATTGAAATCAGCACTTGTTTATAGATACCTGCATTTTTATCATCTCGAAAGAGATATATCTATAAATAAGATTATTGAACTCAATAATGGTGAAATAGGTCTTCTTGGACCAGGCAGTGGCTGTCTAACATGGTTACTTGAAAAGATCTTCGGTTGGATTAATATATTAAATTCACATAGTGTATTACATGATGCTTCCGGGAGGTTTTATGACCATTATTCGTTAGGTAGAGGTTATACATACGCTATTCCAGAAAAATACACAACTAGAGTGGTGAAAAGATCTCCATTTTGCGGCCAGATTTCAGGTCTATTGTACTGCATGTGTAGACGATTAACAATCTAAACCATATATATGGCAGATCGAAAAAAGAGAATATTTAGCTGGAACCATATTTCAGACAGATTGACAGAAGATCAGGTTGACGAACTAAAGAGCTATTATAAGGCATACCATAGAAAGTGCTGGGCTTACAAAAGGGCTGTTAAACGCTTCAAAAAATTCAAACTTATTGGTAATACTATTTCTGTCATAACTGGTACTGGTGGAATTATTAGTGCTGTTGTAACTGGCGGTATAGCCCTAGTAGCAATAAGCACTTGTGCTTTGTTAATCAAGTCTTACATGAATTTCCAATCACTGGATCTTAAAATACAAAATTGCACATACGCATACCAAAGTTATCAACATCTATTGAATTCAATAAAAGACATGTTGAGAAGCGGTGATTTTCAACCATCGTTTCACACAGAATTAAAAAATGTAGATGATTTTGTGACTGATGTTTGTCCTAATGTTGATAAGTTCTATGCTAAATACAATGACAAATTCATTCCTTAACTATTTTATCAATTTTATCAAAGGCTAAGGCAAGAATGTCTTTCCAATACTGCCGATACATTTCAATAGTTTTTTTAGATTTCGTCGTCTTGACCTTTTCAAAAGGAAGATCAAGCATGCTAAATATTTGTTTAATTATGTAATTGAGATTGATCATACGCTTTCTGTCTATATTGACTTGTTTTACTACTTTCCCAATCTCTTCAAAAATCCTCATTATTTTGTCTTTATTTTTTACAGTGATCTGAAAATTATTTTTAAGAGCCATGTTGTTTATTATATTTTCTATATGATATTTTCGTTGATATATCGATTTACGGCGAAATCTGTGTTTGTTTTCATAAAAGTCAACAAATTCTATTAAAGGTTTGTAACCTTGGACTGTACCACAATTTTTGCAAAGTACAGTATTATCATTCACTATATCTGGTTGATTGCAACATTGATCTGTTTTTTTAGTATGCTTTGAGATTTGTTTGTTACAAAATGGACATACTACTTCTTCCATATTGACAAGTTCTTCATGCAGTTTTTTGCAACTCATTATACTATTATATGAGACATTATTTTAAAACATAAAGATTTCCAAAATACAAGGCCAAAAATGGGTAGCCATCCAATGGAAAGTATTATGGAGTTGGGTTGTTTAAAAATCACGGGGAAATCCCCTTTCTTTATTTCCGAGAATGTCATGCTTTGTGATTTTTCTAAGAAAGTCACGCATTTTAAATAACATATAGATTTTCATATTTTCCATGGTATAGTTCCGTATAATGGAAATATTTTAAAAAACATATAGATTTCCAAAATACTAGACCAAAAAACACCACAATACCGAATATGGCATAAAACACATTATATTACCCGAATACAAGGCCAAAAATGGGTAGCCATCAAATGGAAAGTAGTATAGGAGTTGGGGTGTAAGAGCACATTTTGCAAAAATGTGCTCGTACCCCCAACTCCTATACTACTTATAACAGTGATAGTTGATTTTCAAGAGGCATCTGATTTTACAACAGCGAAATATTGATGTTACAATGTCAACAAAATGTTTACTTTATAGTTATATTAAATAATTTTTTTCACAAGTGTCCATTGCACAATGTTGATACTTAACAGCCGATGTCTGAAGTTATGGAGAATTGGGCGTCAGTCATGAAATTTCGAATTCCTTCATATTTTGCCCAAGTAACCTCTATAGTAAAGTATTTTCAAAAATAACAAAAGTTTCAACAGCTTTTTAAATTTTGCAAAATTGGAGAAAGTTTGAAAACGGCGTGTTGGCCTCCTTCGAATGGTAAAATTGGCGGAAAATAACACATTTTTAACTCGCTCGTACGATAAGACGTGGCGTTGTCTGTTTATGAAACACAAACAATGTCAACAAACTTTAGCTCTTTATAACACAGTAATACAATTTGGATAAGCTGTTGAAATGAGAATGTTTTGGCCTTTAGAAGAAAACCAGTTTTAGGCATTTTCAAAAAATCGCAAATTTCACCCAACTTCTACAATACAGAAACCCAATTGGTACGTCGAGTTTGGACATAAAATAACAACAACTTTGAAGAACAACCTTTGTAAATTACTGTGTTAAAATATTTCTTGCGGCAATGAAAAATTACCCCGTTGAGAGATCAAAATGTCAAGAGTAGTTTGACAAGAATCTCCGACACAAACCGCCGGCTGGCTACGCAAAGCAAATTGTAACCGTTTTCATGGAGAGAAATATTGGAGAAAACCTTCGCAAAATTACTTAAGGGGCTTGCAGAATAATTTTATATAGTGTTGATGCTTTTGAACTTCGATCAACACACACTGCCCTTGTTTCAATCCGGACTCGATCGAAACCGCAACATAACATGAACCTTACCCTGTTTCTAAAAATTATCCATTATCTGCCTGATCAAAATAATCCTCCACTAAATCGTTGTGTTTGGTATTGTAATATATGTAGCTTGCTGGACATGTGATACCCTTGTTTGCTCGAAATTTGTCGGTAGCTGGCTGCAGACAAATTCACAGAAGTAACATTCCGGCACAGAACCAGGATATGATGTAAGAACAAGATTGTGTGATGCATGACCTGGCCAAAGGTCAATAGCTATAATCCTTTTTTGGGTGTTAGCGTTTTGAGGTGTACGCCTAACGTGCGTGCTAGAAATACTAGTTTTCAACAATCTAACTTTTGATGCGAAAAAACCTTTCACGCATTGGTATATACACGTCTTAGTTCTTACTATAAATCAAGTTAGCAGCATGGTTAATATCATTATTGTATTTAATCCTTTCTATATTATTTAAAGATGAATCAAGATACCCAAAGGATTATTTGTGAATATTATAAAAAAGGGAGAGTAAACAAAACTTTTGAGCAGGTACATTGCTAGACACCCCAAAATCACCCTGCTACAATTAAGTGGGCTATAAATAATCCTTCGGTGGATGACAAACTGCTGTATTCAACATTAATTAACTGAAACAACAAGGAAGACGTCACCACAAACTGTTATATTTAACCACTGAAACTACAGTTTATCAAGGACTGCAAGTCCGATTTTTAATTTTCAACATTTCTCTGCAGTTATCAGACTCTTTCTAACTACTACAAGACATGATACCGTAAATAGTAGAGAAGCACACCCCCACATTTCAAGCATGACTTTGAGAAAAAAAAAAAATTGAAAAAAGGACTCTGGAAAAAAAGTTGTTTGCTTGTTTGTGATAAACTTGCCGAAAGCTAATGCTGTGTATTTGCAGTAACCTTAAGAAGTTAATAACTCTTAATTATAAGACACCCTTTAAAAGCTTATCTTCAATTGACTTCTCTAATTCTTTGGCCTGACAACACTTTGGACTTCATAGTGAAGTCCAAAGTTGAGATAAAAACTATGAAATCTGAGCGTAAATAAAGTGCAGGGAACGATGCAAAACGTTTGCTTAGTAACCACACAGTCAATTATAGAAGGAAGTCTGCACTGGGTAACATTGTTCACCGCCGTCAGAAAATAACATGGACATCAGCTGTCATTACACATTGGAGACTTGCAGAGAACTGAAAATAAAGTACAAATTTCACACGACACATGTAGAGCGATTATTTTGCTCATTGTTTGGTGAGGTTTTCATTGACATCACTGTCATAGAGTCTTAACTTCCTTAATATTTCAAAATGCGGCCAACTTTCGGTTAAACTTCTACTCATTGAAAACAAAATAGAAGTAACTGATACAAAACCTAACTTGCAAATGCAGCAGAAGAAGAGATAAGAGATACATGTTTGAGAGTGTACCAGACCAGTTGATAGCCATCCCCAATTATTCACTTTTTCTCTCAAAATCTGGTTAAAAACTCGTAGATGAACCAATTTTATGCAAGACAGTGAATAGGAAATATTACTGGTTTGACAGCAAGGGAAGATGTTCTTGGTCTTTCAGAATTAAAGTCACACAAGAGTTTGAGAGTTCTACAGCAGCTGTCGGGAAGGTGGAAGTACGAATTCTGGATGAAGAGGTTTTGGAACCAACAAACATTCTCACAAAGAATATGGAATTTGACAGGCAAAGTATAGCAGAGCAGTGTCACGGAATCCAATGCAATCAACAAGTTTTCAATTCATCATGTCAGCCGCAGACCAACAAGATGAATTCCTACACAATTGAGTTCAGAAACTGTAAATATAGAGACCTTGGATGCTTACCATTTACCCCGAAAAACCGGAAATTCCAGGTGGAAAATCAAATGGTACAAACTATTCCGTTCGAAACGTTCTGGAAAAAGTGGGCGGTCGTTTGAGGCGATCCCCTTTTCCAGCTCTTTTCGAATTTCCCAGGTGGCGAGCGTACTATTTGACAGTATCCATTGAAAAAAAAGTTGTTTGTTTATTTGTTTCTGTGAATGGGTGTTTTTCCGCTGTAAACTGCATTTTCCCGGATTGTCACAAAGAGTAGGTTTTTTGAAATTTGATCGCAGATCGTCGCCCGGGGATCGTCGATGGTCAGTTTACAAGGCCTTCTTTATTTCATAGAGTACGGACAGTGAAGCACAACCATACAATCATCAACCGTTTCCAGCAGCAAAACAAACTTTGTTTAATATCTTGCTAGCCGTTTAAGTCTAAATTAGTTAAGCTTTTGTGGGCTATGTTTACGTATTTCGGATTTGCTTAACTTTAATAATGTTTGCTTGAATCGGTCTCCAATCGCTTTGTCACCTTCTGTTTATAAATGCAGAAAATCTAGACAGATGGGAGGACCGCCAGGTGCAAATGTTAATATGTTGCTGGAAGGAAAACAAGTCGTTCTTTGGTAACGGAAAAAGTACAAAAAAGGAAGTATTTGAAAAGATCGCCACAGACTTCAATGCAATGTCAGATTTAAAAGTGTCTGGTATCCAGTGCCTAAGTAAATGGGCGAAATTAGAGGCTAAACAAAAGGAGATTGTCGATCACAACAATAAGAGCGGAAATGGCACACGTACATGGAAATATTATACACAGATGGAGGATTGTATTGGTGGACAATGTAGTGTCAACCCAACTTTCACTCTCGAATCATCTTCCTCTTCAGTCATTTCTGAGTACAGAGAGAGCTCTTCTCAAGACGACGGAAATTTATGTGCAACACCCAACAAAAGGAAGGCTCCCTCCAAACGCCCTTCAAAGAAACGCAGAAGCAGATCTTCTGCCTCCGAAATGCTTGAATTTCTCAGGGAATCTCAAGGTAAAAAAGAAGAGGTTGAAAACAAAAAACTAAAAATTGTGCAGGAGATGAATGAGGAGGAAAAAGCTTTCTGGTCAAATCTCCTGGAAGTTATGAAAACTTCCAAAAAGTAAAATAAATGGCATTATACACATTTATGCCGTTTGATTTATTTAAGGGCATTTTTGAACATTTTAGATAATTGTCTTTGCCCTTATCATGATTTGCTCTGAAAGTATTTCACTTTTTGTCTATTAATTGATAGTTGGAAATGTGTTATCTAAAACACTGTAAATTGTTTACCAGCAAAGCAAACCTTAAGAATACAACTTCATGATATGGAGGGTCAATAACACTGACTTCTTTGAATTGAAGACTTGTTGATCCAGTTAATTAAAATGACCTTTGTGAGCATTGTTTTAATGTTCTTTAAAATTAAAGAAACTCTTGTTTCAAACTTCACGCAGTTTTACCTATAAACTTTCATGTGTCTATTGACACCTTTGGTTATAGAACTGTAAATTTATACCCTGAAATTAATTGTTTAACAGTATCTCTACTGGTAAATTAACTCAGGGGGTGGGTTTGGGGAGTTTCCAAAATAAGCTATTATATAAATCACAGATTGAGTTAGGGAAGGTTTTGCTACCAACAATGGCTATGTGGAGGAATCTGACATCATATGCAAAAGCTAAAAGAAAAGAAGAAAAAGCAAATGAATATTTGTTTTTAATACGCAATCCCTAACAATTTTATGAAGCCCAGAAGTGATGGGTATGAATTAAAACTATTAACCACCATCCCTTAATTTTGAATTGTCCAACCTTATACTATGATCAGATGATAGTTTAACATCATGGTAAAAAATGTGTGCACGTACATGTCCATGAGCAATCACAACTTTAACAAAATTCTCAAATCGTATTGGTTATCAACAGCTTGATTTGAGCACTAGTAGAACAGTGTACACACCATGCTTGTACTTAAACAGTGTAATAAGACAGCCATCACATCATACATCATGCAGTATGTGTCAGTAACATGCAGTATTGCGATATTCTTATAGTTTTGCCTATGCGCGAGCTGTCAATATTTCGTGGTATTGCCGTCTCACTTTTGCTGCCTGTGGTTGGTTCTAATGTTGAAATTGAATGACGTCGTTGCACTAAATTGGGTTGCTCACGTACGCAAACAAATTGCCGCCGCATTCAAATAATTGTACAAATAATTCACTTCAAGTTCAACAGTATTGATTGAAAATTCGACTTCATTGTTTTTGGTCACTTTTTATGGGAGGCACGGTGGCCTCATGATTAGTGCACTCCTCTCTGGATGGAGTGGTCCAGGTTCAAGCCCTGGCCAGGAACATTGTATTGTGTTCTTGGGCAAGACACTTTACTCTCACAGTGCCTCTCTCTACCCAGGTGTATAAATGGGTACTGGTGAGCTTAATGCTGGGGGTAACCCTGCGATGGACTAGCATCCTATCCAGGGGGGATTAGAAATTTCCTAGTCGCTTTACGCTACAGAAACCGGGATAAGCTCTGGCCTGATAGGCCACTTGTCTCCTATACAGACTTTACTTTGATCATCAACAGGGTCTGATTTTTGCTGACTCTAGTCTTGATTGGCATTTTTTTAGAAGAAGCTACGACAACAAAAAATTAAATTGTATGTATGTAAATGTAGGTACAGTATGTACATGTATACCCAATTTTTCTCGGAGTACCCACCCCCAGATCTATCGGTAACAGGACTTGAGGCAAACAAAATGAATCAAACTCGTCAGCCTTCACAACACACAGATGTGACCTTACAATATGAACTTATGAATCTTGGAAGTATCCTAATGTGATTGACAGCAGCAAAAAATGTATCCTTGGACTGAGTAAAGTTTGCATGTTTTAAAAGGTAGTTATTTTACAATAACAATAAGTTAAGATGAATCATAAGATCAACCAGCAACCAGATTTAGTAAATGCTGGCGCTTTTGTTCTGCTGGTCTGTTTCGAGGGAAGCTATCAGATGCACTGAAATCATCATCATCATCATCATCATCATCATCTTCAAGAAAGTAATTTTTATCAAAGTCATCATGTACAAGAGCGAAGTTGTGCAGGACACAAGCTCCCATGATAATCTTTGTCATCAGCATCACACTGGAGTGGTTTAGGTAGCTTAGCTTTCTCCACCTCCCTTTAAAAGACTTATGGAACGTTCCACTATCTGTCTACATGATGACAGAACTTTGTTGAACCTTATCTGATTTGCCAGTAGGTGGCCATTATTACGAAAAGGTGTCATCAACCATCTGTAATGATATTAAGAGGTACATATCATTAGAAATGTGTAATCTTCATTCACTTTATTTATTTTTAAGTTTTGGCAACCATGGCAAAATCAGACAAAAGTAATAAAAACCTTTAACCACTGAAGTCATGATGGTCATTAAAAGCCAATTACATGGCATATTCTGATGCATACTCAATTGAAGTGTAAAAATCAATAATTTGGATGTTTCTTTTACAACTAAGGAGATATAATATTGATATCAGACACTATTTGTCTGAAAATATACCTCAAAAGTCGGTATCCTCCATCACCTATTAGATGATAATCACAGGGAAATTTGTTCCCTGAAGTTGCGAACAGTTCCGAATTTCCTGCCAGCCTGCTAAGACATCTGTCAGCACCATGTTGTTGTCACAAACAATCTGTGAAGGCATGAGAAATATCCAATTTTTATTTTATTTTATTATATTTTATGTATTTATGCAATTTTCATAACACTTATTAGTAAATAGTATCTGACAGAAAAAAACAACTTATATTTTTCATCACAGTCTGACTATTAAAAAAATTTCACCTGCAATTGGAGAGCATAAAACTTCTTTCTACAGTTGTAAGATTCTGCATCCACAATAGGTGCCTTGATCTTTATGAATGTTCCATCCACTGCACCTTAATATCGAACAACAAAGAAACTATTATTGTTGTTTTCTATTTAGTTCTCTTTAGTAGATTTATTTACTCCATTAAAGTAATCTATTACTTTTGAAATAATTAACACATTTTTTTGTTAATTATCTCCCATCCAGGGCAAATTGTTGACAAGGTGGATGTTTATCATTATGTAAACCCTCGTATATCCAACTTTTGTTTTAAAATTAATAGTAAAACTATTAAAACTGTTTACTGTTAATAGTAAAACTATTTGGTGGACGCAGCATGGCCGAGTGTTCAGGGCACTGGTTTTGTAATCCGGGGGTCCCGGGTTCAAGGCCTCCACCCTGCCACTAGTGGGATTTATTTCTCAGTAGTCCCGAGTTCCAATCCTTGGTCGCTTTGTAAATAGCCAACTGGTCTGCCTCCTGTCAGTTGGGATTTTTAACTATGTTTCGTTTATTTGAAATTTGTTTCCTTTGTTTCAGTGGCATGCCTGTAATCTACCTACGCTTAGTGCTTGTATAGCTAAGTGTATGAACACTATAAATAAGATTATCTTTTTTACATTTTACAAAACTAAGTTAAATGGAATGTCTGACTGTTTTTCTATAAGTCACATTTGCCTCCACAATATTTTTGGATGTTGCTGGTCCCTTGGTGGTATTTTGAAAATTTTTATTCTAAAATTTCAAATATTCCATGTTTGTATCATCTGAAAGTGTTACGAGAATTTACACTCATGGGTGGCTTCAAACTGCCAAAAAAAATAATTTTAAAGCTTGTCATTTTAAATTTCCTGTCATGTTAAAAGCACTGGGCAGCAATGAAATTCAGTACCTATTGTTCCTGGCATCCCTTCATCCTCAAAATGCTGGACAATCTCTCGCATTTCATTCACTGAAAACAGCACAAAAAAAGCCATTTCAAGTTAAATGAAGAAGATAGAACTCTATATGTTTTCTGCGTTTGTTGTTGTTTTAATCTAATTTCTTGAAAGGTTGAAAAAACAAACCAGCAGACAGAACAGTATGTCTATTACAACGTGTGAACGATATAACAAGCACAAACTTCACCGAACTATTTCATTGGCAGGCACAAACGCCTATCTTTTGCCAACATTAACTCAAGGGACTGCAGAAATTACTCCAGAGCAAAGAAAAGGGAAGCGATCGTAAGAAAACGAGGGAATATACACAGTAATCAAAGCTTTTTAATGTAGTGGTCGTTTTTTTTTCCTTACTTCCTTCAAATGAATACATATACCGGTAACTATATAAATACGCAATTTTAGTTGTCATCTTCCAAACTGAATGTATGTATATAAAGGATAAAAACAATTGTCTTACCATTTGGCCATTTTATGTAGCGCTGGCACATCAACAAAACAGCAGAGTTTACTCTCTGCTGGACTCTGCCGCAACTGCTCATCGTGATGTTAAATCAATCTGCTACTTGTCGCGTTGTTTCACTGCCGGTCGCCATCATCCACAAATAAACTAAAACTTGTTTTTCTTGTGGGATAGGGGCCCTGCCAAATGCGTTTCCTACATTTATCACACCGGACGCTAAAATTTCTCGTGTGAGAAACCCACAAGTGTTACGAGTTAAACGAAAATGGTTTTTAAACTCGTCGCCAAAATAGGATGGTACTGTGACTTCAAAGTAGCCTTCAATATGGTTCAGACTTCGTCTCATATACGTTGAGGCTACAGAGAGGATAAAAACGTCGTCTTCGTCATCCAAAAGGTCACAAACGTCTAACTCATCTAAAATGGCCAACAAAAAGACTAGTTGCGCCATTTTGTTTACCTCTTAATTGGTTTCTCGTGTCGATTGTTGCCACAGTAACAACGCAAGTCAACCGCTTTCAGCTCTAAATGGGGGCTCAAGTTTTCGTTCGGAATGCTGCTGAACGTTCACGACTCGTTAACCCGTTCTATCTGAGTGGAAAATTCACTACCATTGACTATGAATTTTCCAACCGGATGGTTTAATGTAAATGGTAAGCACCCCTTATTTATGGTGAAATTGTCATGTTTGTTATTGTTGACAACAGGTTCCAGTAGCTATTATCAGGCCCCCTAGAGTTACAAACAAATGCGTTCTTGAACTTGATGATGAACTGAAGAACCATAGTGTTTTAAAAATTTAAATAACAAGTTCCTAAACTTCACAGCAATATCTGTAACACACATAATCAAGAAATCTGTGTATGATAACAAATACAGGGATATGCTACCATTTCACACTTTCCAAATTTAGTGGAACATGCTTGAAGATTTTGTAAAGTAAATAAAGTTTGTGTTCAATTCAACAGGCTAAATCAAATGAACCAAATAGATTTGCCTACAATATGAGATGACTAATTAGGCCAGCAGTTAGTTCTGATTTAAAAAAACAAGGCACCATTTGAATATATAGTTTACTTACATGTATTCCCCCTGTACTTTTTGATTCCAATTAGCCCCCAGGAGAAACCACTTAAACTCCTGGGTGAAGATAGACAGTGTGAGATGAGATTCTCTTGACAAGGAACACAACACCAGGACCTATAGGCCATCACTTGAACCATACCAGTTTATTATGAGTCCAATTGACACATCATTTGCTTACTAATACAATCTTGGAAAAAATTGTTGAGTAAATTCATAATTTGTTCACAAATGCCCCCCACCCAACCCTGATCAATATTGCTAGATGAAACAAAGCATGATGAATCTGGGCTTATCCACATTGGTTGTCAGCATTAGTTGTAAGGAGGAAGTGGGCGGCTGCTAGGGTGCAATATCGAAGGTGTAGCTAATAATAATAATAATAATAATAATAATAATATTATTATTATTATTATTATTATTATGTGCAAACATCTCAATATATTTGATTGCAGTCAAAACCCAAAAGACATATTGCTATTACAGGATGGGGGTTTCACCCACCTCACTTCACCACTACCCACCATGGCCCTGTTTACTTATTTGCCTCTTCTTGTCATCACATGGGCTAAAATCCTATGGGGTCTCCATATCTGAAGCAGTGTCGCCATCCATATCTCTTTCTCTCTCTATGAACAGAAAAATATGTGCAATGATGTCAATAAAGGCATTTACCAGGTTTGTAACGCATGCTCCCCAGGTTAGGTTATTGGTAAACTGCATTTTACCTAGGCTAAATATGTACTCCGTCTGGACAGAAACCCATAAGGGTTGAAACGTGTAACGTGCGTTCACAGCTTCCGAATATTCAGTGCTAAGTACCATATTTGGAAACCCCTCGCTCCAATTAAGTTCGCGCGAGAACATTGGTGGTATTGCGTCACGGTGTTCTTGCGAACTGATTGGTTGAATGTTTCTCTCTTGTTGTTCCAAATATGGTATTCAGAAGCTGTTTTCCCAGCACACAAGGGGCCGTTACACGTTTCAACCCTTATGGGTTTCTGGTCTGGATTAAATACAATATCAACCCATCCAAAAGGGAATACAAATGTATTTTCTATCTGCCTCTGTCACTTGTATCTCACTACATCCTCTTAATACTTCCTATTGTCTTATCAAGGTCTATAGTTACATACTCGTTCAATCAGTCTCACAATGCAACTTCAAAGCATGTTACTTAAAGAATAATGTACATTATTGTTTGTATTCTGTGTGCTTACCAGTCCTCAAATTCACGATCAGACTCTCCGGAGGGAATAAGCATTGCCTCTTATTATTCTTACTGCGGTGTTCATCATGACAGAGTGACAACTTGTTCATACCTGTGGCAACTCCAGAAACGTTCACATCTCAGAATAAATTAAATCAGCCAATACATATGAAAAAAACCTTACGAACAATACCGTTGATAATAAAATAATCAGGAAATGAAATTATGCAAGATCAGAAACAATTCAAATTAGACCTCTTTGTCCATTATTTGTTGAAAATGGAGAAGTAATATCAAAGCCTCGTGCTTCGTGCTTCATCAGGGATTCCAAACAATAAAAGCACGAGGCAGCATGCCCCATCTGTTTCTTGGTGTTTGGAATCCCCGATGAAGCACTCACACTCATTTTTGATAGATTACGGGATAACTTTTGCTAACTAACAGTGGAAAATCGTAACCCTTTTTTATTGCGCATTCTTTTTATGCTGTCTATTTTTACACTTTAAATAAAGGGCAGTTCCTCTAGGAAGTTCTATAAAGTACTACAACCCCTGACAGAAATTATGGACCACAGCGAAGTTCAAAAGGCTCAAAGTATTTGACATAAGAGCATTCATCGACGGCACCAGTTCCTTCCCCCAAAATTGTGTGAAAGCTCTTCATCTTAGTTCTACTTTGCCATACTGTGAGATTACAACCTGGACCTCAACCCTCACTTCAACCTATCATCCCTAGGCCAATCAGTATTTCTATAATAACTGTTGTGTGTGTTTAGTTATAAATTTAGCTATTTGTACTACGTAAGCATGATGTGTCTTTTTTTTGCGTCTTTTATTTTGTATGCTAACGTAAGAAATTCTTTAATAAAAAAATAAATAAATTATAAAAAAAATCTCTAGGCCAATCCTCTCAGAGCCTTTGTCTGGAATCATCCTCGGCACAAGAGAATACAGATTTTATTCAATTGGTAAGAAATGTGCATGAGGAACTGTTTAGCATAATACCTTTTTTGGGTTTGGGAGCAGACAATCCACAAACTGAGTTGTATGGAAAGAAAGTCAAGACATTGGTGTCTCACAAACGTGTGAGTTTTTGCTCCATTTTTCTCGGCCATCTTAGCTTCATTAGAAATACAACACAAGGCAGTTTTGAATATGCATGTTGAGGCAGTAAATAAGGAGTGAATAGTAAATGTGTTTTTCTTTTTTCCGTTTGCTACCAGAGGAATTTCATTTTCATTGCCTTTCTTTTTGCAGATACTTCAGTACTACCTCTTAGTTGTTTCACTAGGTAACAACTGCTTCTGCAAAGTGGAGAAAATAGGCACCTTAAGCAACAGACGTTTTTGTTGATCACTGTGACATGACGGCCGATGAGAAACTGAGGCTAGAGCAGCTTCAGGTTGCGGTTGCAACAAAAAGTTACCATCCTAAAGCAAAGCACGCGAAAAGGTGACGCCGCGCCTGGCAAGCTTTCACAGAGTTGGTGGCAAGTTCATAATCCATGAAAAAGCTTCCGATTACTTTGCATTTCGCCAAGGTTATGTCCAGCTTAAAGGAAACGCAAGATTTACTTTTAGTTTCCTGTGTCAAAGGAATCATAAACAGAAATGAATTTGCCATTTTTATGACATGAATGTGCCAGGAAAAAAATCCACTATTTTCGTACGACAACTATGAAGAATTCTCACTGGACAATTCAGGGAAGACGAATGCATAGCGCAATTTCGTGTTTGAAGGAATGGAAGGCTTGTGTACGCTGCTTAACCAACTTGCATATCCTTGTTGTTACAGTGACATGATTCCATGATTTGGCAGGCCTGTCCCAGAAATTAGCATGATGACTGATTTTAACCACTCCTTCCTCCCTCCCCCATGCCTCTCTGTGAGCATATGCAGATGCAATCCATCAAAAGGGTGCGGCGTTGAAGAACTGCTGGGGTTTCGTTAATGGCACTGTCTGCCCTATTTGCTGCCCACTCAAAAATCCGTGAATTGTCAACAATGGCCCCGAAAGGGTACATGCCTTCAAGTTCCAATCTATTGTAACTCCTACAGGGCTCGAAATTAACTTTTTGCTCAGGTGCCAGCTGGCAAATAATGGGAAAATTTGGCCGCCAGATCATAAATTTTGGTCGCCAACTTATTTAATATATGACTTTGGTAAGAACAGGATTTTAAATGTCACTTTGCATGCAAGGAAAGTCATAATTATTAAATAGCAAGAAAAAAAACAGTATGAGAAAGACCCCTACAGGCACTGTTGTTTTCGGCTTTTGTCTTTAGTTTGGTGATAGTGTTCTTTACAGTTATTTAAAATGGAGCAAAGCACAGAAGGTTTTAAGTTTGTGTTTTCCATTGCAAGGCAAACAAAGGTCATTTATCCTTGCTTTTCACCTTTTCAAAGGCAAGGGAGGCCCACAAGACTTCAGAAAATTTAAAGGAATCCTTTTTTTGTTGGTACAGTTTTTAATTTATAACACTTCGACAATTTCTGTTGGTAAGAGACATGGAAATGCAAGAAAAACACAAGTTATAGTTATCAATAGCACGAATTTCGCACAAGGATAGAAACTTATTGTTACTAGATCGTGTGCAGTAAGGCATTATATCGTACTACATGGTAATGTAGCCGGAGATACTATATCGTACCCGATATGTTGTCTTATCGTAATGTCGATGCTATTAAGTCGTACCACATGCTGCTTGATCGTGCCCGATAATGCTATATCGTAGGCGGTGTGTTGTTGTATAGTAGCAGTGATGTCGTTTCATCGTACCATATGCTGCTATATCGTACTCGATAATGCTTTATCGTAACTGGTGTGTTGTTACATCATAGCAGTGATGCCGTTACATTGTACCACATGCTGTTATATCGTCCCCGATAATGCTTTATCGTACATCTAACGGGTCAGCAGCTTACAGTGAACTTGGCGCGAAACTGACATCATGTGATCTAGAATGCGATCGTTCTCGATTTTACTTCTCGTGAAACGCTGTATTGGGTAGACAAGTGGAGATTGTTAAGCTTATGAATGTGTTTCTTTCCTCTAATCTATTGATATGTCAGATCAAGATCTCTTAGCAAGAACCACATCTGTTTTAAGAAACGCATTAACAGAGCTAGAGGGCACTGTAAGTGCAAATAAGACAAAGAATAACGTTGGTGACCCGCATGGTGTCAGTGTCGGCACGTCTTCCATTTGCGAACGTGCCTTGGATAACTTCAGGTGAGTACATAATCTTTCATTTATGAAGCATAAGCTGAAGGTTCTTTATTTGTGAAAAAGAAAATTGTAGCCTGGAGAACAGGCGTAATTTTTTTGCGTCTATTAGGCATACAGGCAAAAGCAAGACGAGCATGAAGTGCGAGTTTTCGCACTCGCCTCTGTTCGCCTAAAAGACGCCAAAAAATTACGCCTGTTCTGCAGACTAAGAAACGAGCGAAATAATTATTGACAATTTGTGGTTACAGCTTTGAACATAATATATATAAAACACGCAGTCAGTTGGTAGTCGGATAGCATCACACATTGCTGCACATTGCCACCATGTTCAACCAAATTTATGGAAATGTAAGAATGCAATAACTAGTCACATTTTAGCTGTATAACTTTCTTCCTGGTATCTGTAGTTTTTAATTCACAAGCAGTGCAGAAAATCAATATTATGCAAATAATGCACACATAATCGCACATCGAAAATGATGATGTTGTTCAAGACCGTGACACTGGCATTTCTCCTGACCAGCTCCATTCCTTTGTACATCAACATCCTAAAGATTTGAAGATCATGTACCTCAATACGCAAAGCATGGTCCCAACCTTCACTGAATTTCTCTTAACTGTGTCTTACTACTCGTTTGATATGATCACTCTCAGTGAGACTTGGCTTAAAGACAACCCATTCTTACTAGAATACACTTCAATTCCCGGGTATACATCAGTCTTCCGCAATCTTGACGTTATAAGAGGTGGCGGTATTGGTGTTTATCTCGGCGAGTCAATTGACTTTCAACGGCGGAAAGATATAGAAAAATTGCAGCCAGACTTTGAACATTTGTGGCTAGAACTACCAGGAAGAAATAAGCACAGTAAGGCGTTAGTCTGTGTAAGTTATCGTTCTACCCATATGTTAAATACCCAAGACTAGCTTGAAAGGCTCGAATCTTTGCTTGGCTATAACAATGCAACATGGGAGGGCCTATTATTGCTTACCGGCAACATGAATATTGACATGTTCTCCCAAGACAACCAAATTACTAAAGACTATCAGTCCTTATTGGATATGTTTGACTTAAAACAGATAATTGATGAACCAACACGAGTTACTCCTACCTCAAGGACACTGATTGATGACATCGTTACAAATAGCCCATCATGAGCTACTACATCTGGTATAGTTCCTTGTTCGATTGTCAGTGATCATGACAGGGTATATGCATGTATTAATGTTAAAGTCCCACGTTTCAAACCACGTTATAAATACATCCGTGACACCAAAGCTTTTGACAAGGACGCTTTTATAAAGGATTTTTCAACCATTTTTTTCAGTAGCTGAAACATTTGACGATCCGGATGATCAGCTCCATATGATAAACAAATTGTTTAAAGAATGTTTAGAAAGACACTGCCCTCTAAGAAGAACCCGCGTGACTAGACTTCCTGTACTTTGGATGAGGACACCTGCAGTCGAAAGCTTAAAACACCAAAGGGATAAGTTACCGTACAACGAACTCTCAAGAATCATGGGACCTTTACAGATCTGTTAGAAACAGACTCAAATGCGAAATACGATCTGCACGTAAATTATTTATGGCAAACGCACTATCCTCTCCCAAGTCACGTGATGTCTGGAGAGTAATCCACCGCATCTTACGGCCAAATCCTAGTCCCCCACGTGTAGATCTAGAGAAATTAAATGAACACTTTGTTACTACTGCCTACAGAACCACTGGATGTGATGCTATTCCCCCAGATGAGCTTTCTGATTTCATTGACAACTTGAACGACAGTAGTAATGCCTGCCAAGCTTTCAAGCTTAGGCATGTAATGATAAATGAAGTGTCCAGCATTATTGACAATCTTCGTTCCGACTGCTGAACCGGGGATGATCAAATACCTGTGAAATATCTTAAGCTAGTTAGTAAATATATTGCTGTTTCCATCACAAACCTCATCAACAACTGCATTACCAACTCGTACTTTCCAATAGAATGGAAAATAGCACATGTCTCACCAATCCCAAAAGTGGACAATCCTGTGACCAGTGATCAACTACGTCCAATATCGATTCTTCCTGGTCTGTCAAAAGTTTGCAAAAAGGTTGTGGCCCTTCAAATGATACACTTCATAGAGGAATATGGTTCTTTAGCGCATAAAGTTACTCGGTTGTGCAAAGGCCATTCCACAAGTACAACACTGTTAGGCATAAAGGACGACATCATTCATGCCATGAAGAAATGTGAAGTAACATTAATGGTGCTAGCTGACTTTTCTAAAGCTTTGATACCGTGTGCTTTAAGTCGGTTATTAACAAAATGCACAGGTTAAATTTCTCAAAGCCTATTTTAAAGTGGATACTCAGTTACTTAACAGATAGATCACAGTTTGTTCAGGTTGACGACAAAAGGTCGACAGACCGTGGCTTAAATTTTGGAATACCAGAAGGATCAATCCTTGGTACAATGATATTTAATATTTATGTCTCAGATCTACAAAATAGCATTGATAACCAAACGACCTGCTATCAATACGCCAATGACACTACGATTTATAAACATTGTAAGTATGCCAATTTACAACGCACTGAATACCACCTTGAAACAACTGACGATGTAGTCCAGCGACTCTAACCTGGCTCTTAATATTTCCAAAACTAAATGTATGGTATTTTTAACCCAACAACTATCTAGATCACACTCGATCTCCTCTTATCAAACAAACCTTGACGTGGATGGTAAATCCTTGGAACGCATACAGTCAACTAAATTACTTGGACTTCTCATAAACAAAAACCTCAACTGGAGGATGCATGTACATAGCTTATCCACCACTTGCTATGGTACATTGGGAAGTCTAAGGAAGATTAAAAACTTTACACCGTTTCATTTAAGAAAGCAGCTGGCTGAGCAGCTTTTCTTATCAAGGATGGACTATGGTGACCTGGTGTTTAACCCAATTCCACAGTATCTTCTGAAACGACTCCCAAAAGTTACAGTTTTCTGCTGCAAGTTTTAACTGGACGATATGCAAACTCAGCTGAGGAACTAACGAAAATTGGCTGGTTACCGATGCAGAAATGGAGAGACCTGCATGTGTTGAAAGCCACCCACAGGGCAATCCATGATCCAGACTGACCAAAATACGGTACAGTTAAAGTTCAAAAGTCCACGTGAACCCTCCGTTCTAGTTCCACAATAAACCTAATCAGACCACAGGAAAACGGAACTTTTCAAGATATCTCTTCAGAACTTTTTAATAAACTACAGCATAATATTAAGAACATCACTAACTATCATCAGTTTTGCTCTGCTGCAAAATCTTATTTGAAGAAACATTGAACTTTTTCGTGAAACACTGAAATTTTAGTATATACGACATTATTTAACTTTCAATTTTTACATCTCGATTCAAACTTTTATAGTATAGTATTTCGCCATTGTATTTTTATTTTGAATATACATATATATCTATATAAATTTTTGTTTGCATTTATAGTCTAGCCTTCAATGTTAGAAGAGCCACTTGTGGCTTACATTGAATAAACCGTTATTATCATTATTATTAGTATTAATATTATTATTACTATTATTCAAAGACAGGCAAAAATTAACGATAAAAACCGACGTTTTGGTGCCTTCATGACACCATTGTCAAGGACAAATAAAAATTACAACGTTTGCGGCGAGGTGTAACAAGAAATTAGCATACAATGTTTGAAGCCAATTATATCAATACTTTTGCGCTAACTGAATCGCTTTGCACTTTCAGAGTGGGTTTTAGGTCTCTGATGAAAAGCATTTCATTCACCAAACAATTGAACTTATTTCTACACTTTTTCAGAATGCTAAATCGCCTCAGTAGGTCTTTTGGGACTTCGCCGTGCTGTTCGTGGTACTGTTTATATACTGAAGATGCCTTTTGTTTATGTCCATCCACACATGTGTGTAAGTGTCCATGTGTATAGCCCACATAACCCGCATCACACAAGTCACATTCAAAACGATAAACGACGTGTGTTGGTTGACGATCTGTGGCTTCGTTTTGCATACTTTAAGATTTTGGTCAATTTTGCAGCGAACGAATACTGGCTGGACAGTTGTCTGCACCTTTATGCTGAGATTCTTGAGCTCTTTCTTAACATAATTTGCTGATTCCTGGTCTTTAAACATTATGACCACACGAACAATGGCTCTTGGTTCTTTGGGCGTCTGTGAGGGCTGCTTATCAACGATTCTAGATTGTAAGAAGGTGCTAATGATGGGACCAAGCATTCCGGGTATTTAAGGTGTGCAAAAACTTAGTTTAGGCAATCACACTCTTCAGAGAAATAGGCCCAGGAGGAGGATAAACGGTGTGCGTGATCAAGCATGGTTGTCAGTAAGCTCCCTTTGTAGCGATTGTCTACATGGCTTTGATAGTGTAATAGTAGACCTGTGTTTGTGGGTTTCACATAAACCTTGGTTTCAATCCGAGGTGCATGGTTGAGTAATTCGGTGCCAAGGAAAGGAAGCTTGCCGTTCTTTTCCACCTCCATGGTGAATTTGACCGAAGTGTGGGCGCTGTTGAGGGTATGCAGGAAAGTAGTTGCTGTTGCTAAATCAGACATTACAGTGAGCGTGTCATCAACATATCAAGGATGGAAGTTTTCCTTGCTGCTTGAGGGTATCTTCGATGGATGACATGAAGACGTTAGCTAATAAGGGCCTGAGAGGGGACCCCATAGCAAGGCCATCTGTCTGTTCATAAAGAGCTCCGTCAAACTGAAACAGTTGACCTTTGGCGGCTACGCTTAGGAGATCAACAAGATCCGTTCTGGTAAGGGTAAGATTGTTCGTTGTATTGAACCAATTGTTCGTAAAGGCTCTGTTGACCAGGATCTCTATTGTTTCATCCAAAGGCACGTTTGTGAATAACGAGGAGACATCATATGAAACCACGATTTCACCCTTGTTGATCTTCAACTCGTGAATCTCATTTGTGAAATCAAAAATATCAGTTCCTTTCCCTTTAAAAGTAAAAGTAAAAGTAAAGCAACCATATTTAACGTCGATAACTCGTAACAGTAATTCAACTGACAAACCTGAGGTCGACGGTGCGCTCATTTTACTCCCCCCTCTCCATCAGTGGTCGGTTTTACGGGTGTTTAAAGCTACTTAGCTACACGGAAAGGAATAAAGTCGAAACAAGGATGCGAGATCCAGGAATCGAACTCAGGACCTCTTGCACCAAGGCCGCGCACTAACCGACTGTGCCATCCTTGCCATCCTTGCTCCTTTTCGTAGGTATACTGATTCAGGGACAAGGGCTTCAATTTCTCGTCAAGCCATTTAGCCAGGGGATAATTGTACGTGTTGGTCGCTGATAATATAGGCCTCATAGCCAATTGTTCTTTGTGGGTTTTTGGCAACCCATATA
>NC_090873.1:18048435-18063435 GCF_036669935.1 Montipora foliosa | reverse complement strand
TTGATCAAAGTTTCTATGGCACACTGCTCATGTTTAGTTATTTTTTGCTTCATGGTAAAGTTCTGTGTGTCGGACCTATGTCTCGCGGCAAGTCGCTGGTGAGATGTTTATTGTCTAAAGCCAGCGTTCCGAAGACCTTGTCGAATTTTGTGTTCTTTAAGATCCTCGTCGAAAAAATGATATCTCCTGTTATATTTGACACAGATCCCTCATTCAAACGGTAAAATGTTCTTTGTTTAGCCAAATAATTGTTTATCAAAGTTTCTATGGCGCCCTGCTCACGTTTATTTCTTTTTTGCTTCATGGTAAAGTTCTGTGTTTCGGCACGAGTCGGCAAGTCCCTTGCGAGATGTTTATTGTCTAAAGCGTTCCGAAGACCTTGTTGAAAAAATGATATCTCTGGTTATACTAGACACAAATCGTTCATTCAAACGGTAAAATGCTCTTTCTTTAACCAAATTATTGTTTATCAAAGTTGTTATTTTTTCTTCAAGGAAAAGTTGTGGAGGCAAACAACGAATTGACCGCAGTTGGTAAGAACTTAATTGAAATGATCACCGTGGTCACAGAAACAATTTATTCTAATTGATTTCAATTTACAATTACAGGACTCCAGAAACTCCTGCATAGCAGGCTTGGTGTTCGCTTATCAACAGCTACGATAAAACAAGCAAGGAAAAACTGGGATGGAGAAAATGTGGGCCTCGGTATTGCCAAATTGTTCGGGAAGCAAATTGTGTTGCCCGCCTTACTTTTGCGCAGCAATGTTTGGACAACAATGAAGATTTCGACAACATCATCCTCACTGATGAAAGCACAATCTGGTTGGAGCGCCATGGAAAAGTATGTTTCAGAAAAGAGGGAACACCTGGCAAACTTAAGCCTCGCGGTAAACATCCTTTCAAGGTGAACATATGGGCAGGCATTTCAAAGCGGTGTGCGACTCCTGTCCCCATCTTTACCGGAATCATGAGGAAAGAGTTCTACGTCGGGGAGATACTGGAAAAAGTGCTGTTGCCTTTTACACAGATTGCATTCCCAGATAGTGACTATCGCTTCCAGCAGGACAACGATCCTAAACATAAAAGTAAGTTCATTACCCTTTCTTTTCTTCCTGTTGACACAGCAGCACAGTTTCTTTAGAAACTAAGCCTTTCATTCTATTCCAGTATAAACTTTAGACTTTACCAAAGACGACGGCTCTTAATTATCCAAAACATTTCTTTTTATTGTAGGTAAACTGGCAATGGACTTCGTGAGAGATAAAGGGATAAAGTACTGGCCAACACCTGCCAAAAGTCCCGACCTCAATCCCATCGAGAACTTGTGGCATGAGTTAAAACATTTTCTGCGTGTCGTTGTAAAACCCATGAACAAGGAGGAGCTGATTCAGGGGATCCACCGGTTCTGGGACACTGTCACTCCAGAGAAGTGCAAACGATACACCAGCCACCTCAACAAAGTGCTCCCAGCTGTGGTTGAGCGCGAGGGGAGAGCTTCAGGCTACTGAAACTACCCCAACCTAAACAAACGGCTTCTTTAGGAGCCACCAAATATAATAACAGTCATGACCAACAGCAAACGATAATGAGATTATTACCCCATCAGTAGACTTAAAAGTCCACATTTAGTTGATTTATCTGCAAGGTTCTTTTATGCTTGGAAATTCGGGACGCGTCGGCAAGTCGCTTAGCATTCAATAGTTCACTACAATAGCTCTCTCGTTTCTATGAGTCATGTTCTCGGGAATCTCAGCCGAATTATGACCAGGCATTGCCAGATGTCCATAGCGGCTGCCCAAGACTGGGACAGTGTGTTTGCTCTTGATAGATATTGCATGGTAGAGCTTCAGTTTTGGAAGGATAATCTCCGCTTTGTGAATTCCGAAACTGTTTCTGATTTGGCATTCCCTTTCATATCCATTTACTTGGATGCGAGTAATGTAGCTTGCGCAGGCCATATTGCTGGGAAAGATGTGCACGCTCACAGGATGTTTACCAAAGCAGAACGCCAGGAGAGCTCTACTTACCGTGAGTTGTTAGCTGTTCAGTTTGTTCTTAGTTCGTTTAGTTCATTCCTTCCTAACTCTAGGGTTAAGTGGTTTACCGATAGCCAAGGGGCGGCTAGGATTGTGCAAGTTGGCAGCATGAATTTCAATCTTCACAAGTTAGCCTCCGATATTTTTTCGCTATGTTTCAAGATTGGAATTTATTTAGACATTCAGTGGGTTCCACAATCACTTAATGAAAAAGCCGATTTCCTTAGCAAGATTGTGGATTAGGACGATTGGGAGCTTGCCCCCGGGTTCTTTCGGCAGCTGGACGAGCTTTGGGGACCATTTACGGTTGATTGCTTTTCCACCCACTACAACAAGAAGGTCTCAAAATATTTTTCTAGATTGTGGAATCCTGGGACAGCCGGGGTTGACGCGTTTTTCCAAGACTGGCTACATGAAAATTTCTTAGTTGTGCCACCGGTCATACTCTTGTCTAAAGTCCTTATTTTCATGTTTCGATGCAATGTCAGGGGGACATTTGTGGTTCCTTACTGGCCGTCCGCGCCTTTCTGGCCTTTGTTGGTTCATAAGTTTTGGGACTTCATTGTCGATTATTCATTTTTTGAGGGACGGTTAGCGTTGCGTCAAGGTCGTAATACGAATTTTTTTTTTTTCTTTTTAAATTTTTTTAAATATAATATTCCAATATAATAATTACACACACAATAACAATAATGATATACACGATACGTCTAGAGGTCTTGAATGTGATGGAGGATTGCTTTCCATTTCTCATTATGACTATCTACAATATCATTTTGCTCAGCTATGACATGCTCCACTTGACAAGCAATTTTTATTTTTGTTTTTAGAAGTGAAAGGGAAGGATTCACTTTAAGAAGTCTACATTGGAAAATAACTTGTTTACCTAGTAATATAATATGGTTAATCAGTTGCGTTTCTTTTCCAAAGAGCCCAAACATTATACTCACATCTGTCAAACACTGGATTGTCGAAAAGTAATTTTTCAACCATTCAACTACAGAAAGCCAAAAAGCACTTGAAATTGGACAATGTATAAATAGATGCTCGAGGGATTCCTCTGATATTTGACAAAAAGTACACAAAGGTGAACCAGCTATTCCTATTACGAATTCCTTGCTTAATCCTTGCTGTGAAAGTTCAATTTTCTCAGAGCGCTGATAGTAGGATTCCAAAGTGACCTTGTTGAGAATGACTCATGGCGAGGGCTTCTTGTACTGTGAACTCAGTATTACAGATCTCGGATCGATAGACCAGTGCTTCTTGAGCCGTTGGCACTGAGTGTTCATGCATTTTTATGCCGGTTGGCAGTTTACACGTTTTTGGAGCCGGTTGGCAGTGTTGTTCGAGCCGGATGGCAGCGAACTTGAGCTGGGTGGCAATGACTATTTTGCTGGGTTAGGGATTTGTTTACCCCCCCCCCCCTCCCCCACCTCACATTATTTTTTAGTATTTTTGTTTTCCTCAGGATTTGATTGAAGCTTCCTATTGGGGACTGACGTGTAGGGACAAAGACGTACAATCGTGCAGCAGGTTTTGGTTTCTAGAGCCAATTCTTCTGTTAAGAGATATGTTGCCCAGTATAGGTATTTCTCCGTGAAATTAGTCCTGCCTTGTGTTAGTTTACTCGTCTCAGAATACTTGTCTCATCTTCATGAAACTAAAAGATCCTATGCTGTCGTTTTGTCTGTGCGTTAAAGTGGGTCCATGATCTTATTCCTTATGGTGCACACAGTAATCCGGTCGACACTGTGCCAAATCACAGCCTGGTTCAGGCCAGCAAACGAGCTTTCAGTCGGCCAGTCAACAAAAAGGAGCCGACAGGATACATCGTATTTGTGTTCACTTTGCTCACGAAGGCAGTAACCTTAGGGATTTACGTACAGCTTTACTGTTTGTCTTGGGATTTTATGGTCTCTTTAGGATCAATGAGCTATTGGATGTGCAAGCTTCGGATATTCTAGTTCACGATGATCACCTAGAGATTAATGTTAAGAGTAGTAAAACTGATCAATTTAGGCAAGGTAATATAGTATTTATTGCTAAGAGTGGCGGTGCTACATGTCCTCACTCATTATAGTCTTGATATCTTTCTGCAGCTGGCATTGATCTCAATTCATCAGTTAACATTTTCAGAACACTTCAACCTCATAGGAAGGACAATTCGTATACTTTAGGCCCTAGGAGGCTCACCTATACTAGGTGTAGGGAATTAGTTAAGGAATCACTTTTGGCTATAGGAGTAGATTTGGTCAGTTTTAGCACCCATAGCCTTAGATCCTGTGGCGCAACGTTTATAGCTGACAATCTACCGAAGTCAGGTTCTTCTGACAGGTTACTCATGCTCCACGGTCGCTGGAAATCAGAAACAGCTAAGAATATGTACGTCAAGGATTCCTTAGACAGTAGATTACAATTGACCAGGTTGTTCCCTACTTTTGGTGTAGAAGAAATTAACTTATTTTGTTTTTCCTTTTTTCCTACCTTATACAGATATATCTTTATATATTCTTGTAACCAATTACTTTGGCTTGTATAACGTGTAATGGCATTAGAGCATCGTCGGGCAAGTGCTCTCACTCTGCCTGCCTTATAGTTTGTGTCTTTTTCTATGCGTCAGCGTTCTGGAGAAGGAAATATTTTTCCTTCAAACAAACGTAGTGAGGGAGTAGGAAAGGTGGGATTGTTGAAAGGGAAACGGTCAGTGCATCTTGGTTGTTCCTTGTACATTGCGGAAGAAACTGATGTTTACTCTGTTTCCAAGAATGTGTTGCTTACAAAGCTTTTCTTATGAAAAGGCCACAACAACACCCAAAGGAATGTCACAGAGAATCCCTAAGAACAGCGCATTTGAAAACTTTTAGTTGATACTTGCGCAATATAAATGAATAAAGTTAAAGTTAAAGTTAAAGACAAAGGAAAATCCTTCCAATCAAGCTTGAAAAACTTTACATCCCGAGAACAAAGCACTGATCCTTAGAGTAATTTATGCAAGAAAATGGTGCCAAAGAGAATGTTTGGAGGGAAAAATATGCCTTAATTCAAGGGAGTTTTTATCAGGATTTTCATTGAAAATGGTGGGTTTTTTCAGTTCATTGTTTCAAATAATGGTGACGTTGCATTTCGCTTCTTTGCCCTCTTGTTTTTGACCTTTCTTGCGTTACTTAATCGTATTCCACACTTCCAAGAAAATGGCATTCAAAACATGAAGTTCTAAGCATAATAATATTATGCAAATTAAGAAATTTACTAGTCATGTGATCCTTGGATAAAGAAGGACTCCTAAGGAATCCACGATTTCAACTGCTTTTAGCCCTCATTACTATTCCAATTTCATGGGCAAGAGTCTAATGTTCTAAAAACATGGCATCATCTTCAACATATGGCTTGACTGCATTTATTATGTGAAATACTTACGAAAGGGTGACAAAATGATAAGCATGTAGCTAGAAAGGTACACAAACGTTTGAGTCAAGTTTTTGTGGAAGACAATGGAAGTTCCAGGTGTAGCTTGGATGTCAGAAAAAAAAGGGCGCACAAATCACCTACTTCGACTCCTATAAACATTTAGGGAAAAGGCCATGGAATTTTTGCAGTGAATGGAAGTATAGAAAGTGTTTGTTCAGCCCAAAAGTCGCCTAAACTGGTTCCTTTCCCTAAAGTCAACTTTTTATATTACTTTCCTGAACCAAGAAGAATGCAAAACAAAAAAGAATTATTATGCAGCCTATGTTCAGTAAGGCTTATTCTAAATATCCAAATTAGTGAAAGGGTTCACTAATTTTGGGCTTTTACTGTTAAAAGAAAGGCTGTGATGACCATGCCTTGTTATTTTCCATCTCTTTTTCTCTGTAAGTCACTCTTAAAGTAGCATGCTCTCTTGTTTAGTCTCTCTTTCTCTCTCTTGTTAACTGCAGCCTAGTCGAAACTGTAATTGGAATTACTACTAATAGGTTGCATTCTTAACCCAGAATAATGCATGAATGTGAGGAGATTCTCTTTGGAGAAGTTCAACTCTACAGAAAAAGTAAACTATTTCCCCAATAGGGGGAGGTAGGAGGCAGTTCTTCAACACGATGGTGCAAGTGTGGTGTCTGCACGTTCATGCCTCAAGACATAGAAGATAAGTGCTGTGGACAGTGAAGATGCGTAACAATGCACACAAGATTCCAGAAACTTTGCCTTGTTCCAGATGTCCTCTGGCTTGCAATTCATAACAGCAGAGACATCCGGAATGACCAGGAGGGTAACAGTACCAGATCATTTAGGAGGGCCGGTTACAGGCAGTTTGTCATTGACCATTACAGGATCTTGGGAAGGGGGAAAAGGAAGGTATGCCCTTGATGTGTTGTGAAAACTATTTGTGCACATTATCCCTCTCAGACTGGAATTTACATGGAATTTAGGCATGAGTACGCAACTATAGCAACCGTTTTATATACTGTATGTGTTATTGGTGTACCAGGGTTGGAAATATAGTTTAGGGCATATTGAGCAAAAAGTACAATGTAATTTTTTCATGACTGTGGAAAGTGGTTTGCTTTTGCTTTTGTTTTGAACTTTTCATTATTCTCTCCTGGGAATCATTCAATAGCTGGAACCCATGTTTACCCAAACCATGGTCAGAGTAGAGGATTCATCATTCAAATATTCTATAGTTATTGTTATTATGAATTTCTTTTTTTCGGTGAACTGGAGAAAACCAGTCAAAGAATTACAATATTCCCTCTACTAATTTTCCCAACTTATTGCAACTTTGTAATAAGAGCGCTTTCCTTTTCTCTGAACTGGCCGGAGAGACCCATCAGTTTGCGAAGAAAATGCAACAATTTGAAGGGATACTTGCGTGATAATCCCTCGCATTCTTCTGGAGGAGTATATCATCCTCGAAGTGTGTTAATTTGAAGGCATTGTAGAGTCATTCCCTCCAAATGCCACTTCTGTCAAATGGAAAGCGTCCTTAGTATAAGTCACTTACATTGTATGAAGGGTGTAGTTGCAAAAGAAACTGTGGTGCTGCGTCGGTAGGGAAGTAGTATACAAAAATTTGGTTTTATCAGCAGAGTTGATAATGTTAATTGGCCACCGTAAAGAGATTCAGAAAGCTGTACGGTGGCCAATTTACATTATCAACTCCGTTCATAAAACCAAATTTTTTTACACTTACATTGTAGTTTGTTTAGTAATGACTATTAAGAAATAACCTGTTTTACTGTTGAAAGTTGGTCCCTTGATCAAAATATCTTTTTCATACTTCTCTGCATTTACATTTTGTTTGTAGAAAATCACTCATTATTTTGCAAAACGAGATGCTTCTGTTAAGCATACACTGGGTTGCCTGTGGTACGTGTCACAGAAAATCAGAAGGCACTGAATTGTGTGGTATTGAAATACAGCATTCTAGTCTCTAAAGAATAACAAATAAAAGAGAAGCGAGAAACATTGGCTTCTGAGCTGACATGTTGATAATTTTCAAGTTCCCTTACAACTTCTTTTCACCACAAGTGTGCCCTCTGAGCATCTGACAGCTTTGTAATACTAAACTTCACTGAAGTTATTCCCTGTTCAGCGGGATTAGTGTCAGGATGGGAGACCAAAACAATAAACCCCTCATAAAAAACAGAAGCATCTGACTGAAAATACTATTAATGCTAACAAATGCGAACTCAGCAAGGTACAGATTTTGTTAGCTTGCTTTATGCAAAACAAATGTCGATGAAAAAGCAAATAACTATTGATACACAGTTTTTAGAAAGAGCAGAAGGAAGTTTCCAGGACGGTCGATCGCGAATAAAATATTTACGACATGAAAACAACATTAATTTTGAACCGTGAATATAGAATATAAAAAGTTACGATCAGCAACAAACATTTTGGGAGATTTTTGCTACGTTCAAGTAAATTGCAAAATCGAAAGTGACATGGCCGGAATTGAGCGGGCGCCATGATTAAGTTACTGCGGCATGTTTACTCACCAAACAGTGAAGCATCTGTGTCAAATGGTGGCAAGATACCGGGTTTTTGTAACTTTCTTTTTCTGTCAAGTGATATAAAGTTTGACAATGAAATGAGCGAAGTCAAAACAAAGATCACAATCGCCCAACTCTTGTTTATGCAAAGTCAAAATTTACTCTCCAAGATGCGTACAACGTTATTTATCACCAGGTAATTCCATCATTTTGGAAATAGCAGCTACTTTATTATTCATCTGCGTCACAATTGTGACCATCCACGGGAAAACCAACAAAAAGGTGATGACACGGGCACGCGTGCATGACACGGCACGCTGAGCGTGACATACAACACGCCATATGCGCATATTTAATGAGTAGCACAATAGATGTCACGGTGGCTTTTGTTGTGCACACTGAGACACTCCAAACCCTTTGTTTAGCGTGGCGTGTTGCGTGTTAGATGCGTGCCAAAACAGGCACCGTAAAATTGCAAAAGTAATGCAAACGAAATTCTTCCTTTGTTCTCGCGAATTTTCCACGAAAAGTCATTGAATTTTCGAACGATTTTTCGTAGGGTTTGAAGCGAAAAACTTCATGATCTTTCTCGAAAATTCGAGATAGCGAAATTCGAAGTAGCGAATTTTCGAGGTAATAACCAAACGAAAATTCGAGATAACAAAATTTGAAACAGCGAATTTTTGTGACATGAATCGGCGGCCGCCATCAACAACATCGCTGAACAAGCGTATGTACGCGTAAATAAACGCGTTAAGGTTAGCGTAAATAAAATCGTATCGAAAATAGATTCAATGATCCGATAGTTTAATCGGCTATTTCCAACGAAAAAAAAAAAGATTGCTTCACGAACAAGAGTTTGTTGTAGAGCTTATAAATTTCGTTGAAAATTCGCTTCCATCGAAAATTCGATATTTTTTCGTCGAAAAGCCACGAAAAGCCGTGAATTTCGGCGAAATACGTTTGCATTACTTTTGCACAGTACTGTATTCTGCGGGGTTTTCAACTATTTCCGCAGGTAAGTCGGCCCTCACTCGGCTTTGGGAGTAGCGTGTTTATATACTTGGTTTTTTAGCGAGCGTTTTTGCGCAGCTGTCGTGAAATTTCACTCACTCCGTGTCTTTTTGCGCGGTGCTCGATTTTACTTTTGCTGACACGCTCTTTTGTTTGGTATAACACGCTCTATTGTTTACAACTTGTCGTATCAGACACAAGAAAATTTTAATGAGGCGTGCATTACGACACGGCACTCCCGTGTTAAAGAAAATTTCTTTTGTCTAGCGTGCTAAAATAGCGTGCCCGTGTCATCACCTTTTTGTTGGTTTTCCCGTGGACGGTCACAATTTTTCACTGATTTTGGGGCTCATTTTGTTGAAACTCAAAGCACGCTTCCAACAGGCCTGTGAACCCTTCCTGGTTACAGAGCAATACTAAAAAACTTCTCCCATATCACATTTCAACCTTAAGCTCGAAAATTCAATACACAACGTGATATTATAATTCACAAAGGCAGAAAATATCACAGAATCCTTTTCCAGCGAAAAATCTATTGAAACAAACAACATATTTGCTCTTGGAGGCGAAAACCTCTTTCTATAGACCTTTACAAGGTTAACACCCCCATTTTGCCAGGGGTGAAAAACTACTGGGGCGAGCGCGCGGCCAAACAATAAAATGCAAATGACTGACTCATCGAGTTGCAATTACCTGCGAAGAAATATCGAAATATCTTAATCTAGGATCAAAACACGTGTACTGTAACTGTTAGTTTGAAATCCTTTTCTATTTCTGCCGCTACCACTCCAGTAGAGCGGCCACAAAATTATTTGTGATGCCTCGACAAGCAGAGGAAGTTCTTGAATACGACGACTTCCTCGGTTGGACTGTTTCCTCGTCAAAGGATTTTCTTTCACTATGGGGACTCAAGCAAACGGGCAGAAAGTCTGAGCTGATCGCTAGAGCGTTTGGAGCCTACGAACTCAATGTGCCTGTGAAGTTTTCCCAGGAGCAATTTATCAGCAGATAAAAGACGAATATTCAAGGAGGCTGACTAAAAATGAAATTAAGAGTGATCCAAACATGTTACCGAGTGACGCTTGGATTGACGACGTAAAGGAATGGCCAGAGGTCGATGATGGCAAATTGTTCAGTTATATTTTGAGGACTAAAGCCGTAGATGTCGACTATATTGGAAAATACAAGGATCAGAAGGCCTAATCTTATTGGATGAGTGGCTTTGTAGACACAGTGTTCTTTGCTAAATGCCCAATTAACAGCAAGCATGTGTTCTTGAAAGGTTCTGTATCCCCTTCACAAAAAATTCGTGATGACCCACATAAGGTCTGGGTTTGTTTAGAGGGCACAAAAAGTGAATGCAAAATCTTAACCTCTTGGTGTACATGTACAGCAGGTACTGGTGAAGTTTGCAATCATGTTATAGCCTTGCTATATAAAGTAAATTTTGCACACAAGAAAGCTTACATATCTCCTGCATGTACAAGCGTTCCACAAGGATGGAACAAAGGAACTAGAAAGGATGTAGCTCCAACTCAAATAAAAAACCTTGTCTTTCGTAAAGACAAAAAGACTTGGGAGGACAGACCCAAAGAACAGGCAGCCAATTTAACTTTAAAGAACAACTTTGACCCACGAAAGCCCCAGGATAGGCAGCTGACCAATGAAAGGGTGTCAGCTCTTATCAATGGAGTAATTGAGAATGTCCCATGTGCTTGTTTACTTCACTCTATCGAGCACACTAAAGATGACGGCCTACCCGAACCTCTTCCTCAGAGAGCCCTTACCTTCATGTCATCCCAAGAAATGAAAGGAAAACCATTGCAACATACCGGTCCACTCTTTTTAAAAGACTGTCAGATGACGAGTGACCAAGTGAAAAGGGTGGAAACTGAAACTCGTGGCCAGAGTAACAATGACTCTTGGCATCAACAAAGAGTTGGGAGAGTGACTGCGTCAAATTTTCACAAATTTCACAGCAAGGCTCAAACAATCATCAACAGAAAAAATGAAAATGACAAAAAACCCATTTACAGTTCAATGGTGTCAAGCCTGTTGAATAAAGGTGATGATGTCTCACATATGCCACAGATAAAGTGGGGGAATGCCCATGAAAAGGATGCCATAAAATCATTCATGTCAGATGTGGCCTCTCAACATGATGGTGGCCTACAGGGCTTTAGACAGTGTGGATTGTTCATCAAACCCGATTACCCCTTCCTTGCGGGTTCCCTGGACGGCCTGTTTTTTTGCCATTGCTGTGGTCTGGCAACACTGGAAGCAAAATGTCCCTACAGTGTGAGAAATGAAAATATTCATGAAAAAAAGACATTTGACCGTGTGGAATTTCTTGAAGATTTTAATGGAAAGCCCCGCTTGAAATGCTCGCACAAATATTACACCCAAATGCAAGCTCAGATGTGGGTTTGTGGTGCCAATCATGGCTTCTTTATTGTTTGGACTCTGGGCGGACAACCATTGTATGAACGAGTAGAACTAGACTTGGAATTTTGTCTGAAAGTTGTGAACAATATCACTCTCTTTTACAAATCGTTTGTATTACCTTGCCTGTTAGGATACAAGGACATTTTTGAGTGCCCAAAGTGTAACAAGGTTATTTTGGAGAGTGATGAAATACGTGATTCTGCAAACGAAATCAGTGTATGCTGTGACAGCTGCAGCACTTGGTGGCATTTGCCATGTGCTGAACTCAGTGTGAATTCTGCAGATGCACTCGATTTGCCAGAGCTGCCTGGCTGATGCAGCAAACATACATGATGCTGGGGATGATGAACTTGACTTGAACTTACCTGAGGAAGAAGAACAAACTGATTACTCAAATACTGTAAATCATGTCTGCCCAGTTTGTTGTCTTAAGAGTATCCCTGTGAATGGAGAACATGTTTGCACAGTCTGTAAAAAAGCTGTCCATGCTTGGTGCAGTAACCATGAGGACATAACAAGTTCTGCAGACCTAATTTGTAATTACTGCATTTCAGATTAATACATGTACTGTACATTGAATTTTAATTACTGTTCACAAGGAGAAGTTTCACCACATGGTCACATACAGCTGTAACTAATCCCAAACATCAAATTGACAAAATCATAGATTCACAAGGTGTTAAGAACTTTAATACACCAGTCCAAGAAGTACATGTATAACCTACAAAATGTTTTAATTGCATCATGTAATATTTTTCTACACGTAGAAACAATTTAAGAATGTTGGCTGCATTTTCATTTCTACTAAGTTAGACATGGAGAAAAGTCAGAGTTATTTACACATTTCTATATATTTTTTATAACCACTTACTGTTTAGTATTGTTTTGTTGATGCATTTTTTATGAAATGTTATGAAAATGTTGTATGAACATTCCTGTTGCTACGGTTAATTACGCACATTTCTAATAGCAAATTTCAATTCCTTAATCAATTTAACATTATGTAAATACAACTCGATTTGGAAATATACCGGTATTTCATGATAATTTTAACAAAATTGTTTTGTACAAAAAGTAACATTTCATTCACTCATGGAAGGACCTTCATTCAAAGAAAGCCAAGTTCATTAGATAGCTTTTGTGGGGACTGTTCAATCTGAACTAGAAAATGCAATGTATTGCTCTTATTCCTTGAAATACACAACGATGGCATCTATGTACAGTGTAGTAGTAGTTTCCCATTTCATTGACATGTTAACAGTTCTCAAATGAACCTGCCCCAGTCTCTAAACTGAATATGTGGTCACCTTGGCATACTTGTAAACAAAAATATCAAACACAGAGTGGTGGAAGCAAATTGCACAATGCACAGCAGACACGAACAATATCATCAGCCAGGGGAAGCAGGGTAATAGGCAGTTCATTTTTCAGAATAAGAAAAACTTTGAGCCGTCCAATAGCTTGTTCAACATAAATTCTGACATTCGCAATGTTTGATGTCTCTCTGACATCACCTGGTAGCATTTGCATAGATGATGCACAACTAGGTGGAATGCATAATGTTGCCATGTGCATCATCAAGTCCTCTCGGATTTTAAAACCTCTGTCTGCCATGACTTCATCGTAAGGCTCAATCATTTTTAAAAACCCACTATTCCTTACAACAAAAATATCAGATGCCCTGCCTCCATAACATGGTGAAACATATGAAATTGCTCCATTTGGGGTGATGGCAACAAGGACTTTGAAAGTGTAGTGGTGCTTGTACTCACTCCATAGTGTTGCTGCCAGGTCAAGTCCACTTGGAGTTTCTGTGAAGCACTCAAAATAGTCAATTACACATCTTACTTTGGGATAAAGCATTTTAAAACAGTATGGGAGGGTTTTCTTGATCTGTTGTCGACTAGGCCACACAATTAAAACGGAGAGTTCCTTGGACATGAGCTTAACCCAAGTTATAAAAACACTACTGACAGTGGAAGCTGACACATGGAACCTGAACCCCAAATCAAAAGTTAGAAGAGCTAGTCTTAGTTTCATAAGAGTCAGTAAAAACTCCTGTTCAAGTCGAAGCTTCCTCTCTGGCCCAGGTCTTCCTTTGAGATAGCCAGTTTCTAACTCAAAAGGAGAGGGAGGTTGAGACGATTCTTTTCTTGTTTGTTTTCCACCCCTCCAATATTGCATAAACCGAGCCTTTGGGCTCAAATAATCGAACAAGAACTCGAATGCTTTCGGTGATGGCAGACCAGTGTAGACTTTTACTTCCATTTCTCTTGTCAACTGTTCCAATTGCATTGGAACTGAAACGGAGTAATCTGCATCTGCTTCCATTTCTTCATCATCACTATCACTCTCCTCAGGATCCTGCTTTGACTCCTTGGAGCTAGGGAACAGGCTTCTTGCAGAACCAGCTTCTTGTAACTTGTTCGCTTTCCTTTTCTTGGGTGATTTTTTCTGCAGGTAATCCGAAACAGTCATAAAAATAGACGGAAAATCTGTTTTAGGGTTTTCAGGAGTTCTTCATCCACATGGGAAATGATTTGAACACACGAAAGTCCCACTAGCACCAGGGGAAGGATTGAAGGAATCACTTCGAGTCTTCGCCACTTGTTTTCGCCACATTTCGGCAAGTTTAGGGTCGGTTGGCCACTTGTGATATACTAAATTCTCCACATGTGATCTGACAAAAGCAAGGTCAGGATATCTTTTATCATTATCGCAAAAACCTACCGCACAACGAGCGTGTTTTGGCATGTTAACAGATTATTCAGCCGTGTCGCCATATGCATTTCATGCTCGGCCGCGCGCTCGCCCCAGTAGTTTTGCACCCCCGGCAAAATGGCGGTGTTAACCTTGAAAAGGTCTATTTCATTGCGTGCGTGAAGACAAGAAACTCAATCACGTCAAATTACCATGTACTTCAGGTAAATACAGCTCACTTTGATTTCGTCTCGACGGGCGATAGATTGTTGTCGAAGTCCAGTACTCGTCGCTTTTGAGATTCCAGGTGTTGGTATTTCACCGCCTGTCTAGTTTATCCAACTGACTTTCCATTATTGAGCTCCATAAGGGTATATTTTGTTTAAGGATCCACTAAAACGCCATTCGTGTTACATGACTTTCGATGCCATTGCAGGCTAAGTTGATGATTCTATTGTGTCCACCAGATAAATTTACGCAGTTCCACTACCCTCTCGATCCTAAAAAAATACGCGCAGAAGGCTCTATTTACAAAGACACCACTTACCAGGGGAGTGACAGGCAAGACTTTTACCGACACGGAAAAAAAAAAATTAATAAAAAAAATAAAATAAAATAAAATAAAATAAATAAAACAAACAAACTAAACGCAGACCTCGACTGGGTTTGCCATAGGCAACCCTGAAATTAAGTCCACATTGTTCTGTATTTTGTTGTGATTTAAATTTTTCTTCCATTTTCAAACCAATTCGGTTTATACTTCCATTTGTGTCAGATTATGGCTTCTCAACCTCATTAATAATTCATTTAATTAGCATAAACCTTAGCCAACTT
>NC_090873.1:18038435-18043435 GCF_036669935.1 Montipora foliosa | reverse complement strand
ATAAAAGCCTAAGGATAGGGCTTTACAAAGATGGTTTTGTTTTTGCCTGAAATTAATTTCATGTTGCTAAAAGAGAGATTTAAAAGTGGCCAAAATTGCACTGAAAATCAGCCTCTGGGGACCCCTGAGGGGCTGATATCCAGAACTCGGCTAAAAAAAAGTCGTTGAAGCTGAAACTTTGGCATATTACATAAGTCGACGTAAGTACTTTGTGTACCAATTTTAAGCGAAATCGGCCGACCTTCATTTCCAAGTCTGCCCCAGTCTCTCAGGCAGAAGCTCTTAATAAGCACAGCACTATTGTAAAGAAATCTTGGGGGAAAACTGCAGAGGTACATGAAAGAAAGATGAAAGAAGATGAAAGAAAGGAATCCAAATTTCATGGTGAACAAAAAAGAGAAGCCATGTCACAAACCTATAAGAATAACTTTTGGGGGCATAAACTGAAGAAAGATTGTTCATGCACTTAATGCTTTCAGTGTGCCTAAAAGATGAAATGCAACAGATTTGCAAAAATAGACATACAACACCATACCTAGTCAACAAACAAAACTGATCTTGATTATCATGTTGCATGTTATTTCCTTGAAATTCTATTGCACCATTTATGAATGGGCATATGTTACAGTTGCAATAAAAATAATAATAACTCAAAACCGTTGCCTAGGCAATACTCTATTTTACTGTAATTAGAACTCATCGGCATTTTTATCTCTTAGCTGTTTTCACGCTTTTTTGAATTGTTTTTAAATTTTTTTCCAATCCATTTTGTATATATTTCCATCCTGCGTGCTAACTTTTTTCATTCATCCAAGGCTATAGACTGATAGCCGAAAGCTTATGTTTTTAACCTTTTTTAACCAGGGAACGCTTTTTACTTCAAGATAAAACTTGAAGCAAGGTTGGCACAGTCAGTTAGTGGTGGAAAAGGTCGTGAGTTTGATTCCCAGACCTCACATCCTTGTTTCGACTTCTTTTCATTCGGTGTAGCTTAAGTAGCTTTACATACCCGTACTGTAAAAGGGGAGCAATGATGGAGAGGTGGGAGTAAAATGAGCACACTGTCAACTTCACGTTTGTCAGTTGAATTACTCTTACAAGTTATCGACGTTAAATATGGTCGCTTTACTTTGCTTCGCTTTTTAGAGTACCTGGGGATCAAGGAATATTTTTTTTGCAGTGCTTCAAAAATCCCTATCTCAGTGATCGAGCCAAGGAAGGTCATGGTCCTCCAGGTTCACAGGCTTCCCCGCTCCATTCATGTACATCACTAACATGGTGGAGTAGTCCAATCCAAGTACTCTGTACAAAACAAAAAATTAATAAACAATAGTTATAGATGATAATCTAATTAATCAGTAGCAGAAAACAAGTCTAGGCCCAAGCTGCACACTACAATTTTCGTTCAAGTGTTGTGTCTGCCATCAACACTTATCATACCTTCATTTTTTTCAGGTCTTCATCATCAGTAGCTGTTGGACTGTCACTGGAGATATTGGCACAATGCCAGAAGTGGAGGATGATGTGATCAGCCCATGCTTGAATTTTTTCAATGCTCTTTAGGTGACCAGCCTGCAGTGCATGAAAAGAACATTGCAAATCAGATTGCGAATATGTATATAAATGTCTCATTCTCGCTTTAGGGTCATTATTGATTCTGGAATTTTTTAGAAATCTTCAATCAAGTACCAAAGAAAAATAATCAACACTATTGTGTGCATATTAGAAACTGTTGTTTACCTTTGCCAAACACTTTCTGATGCTTTTCGACTTGTGCCACACATCCAAGCTGTGGAACACTGTAGCAAAGTTATCAGCTACAAGATATGAAAATATGGTAACCCATCGATGCGAGAAAATTTGGTTTTATAGCCATGACGTCATGAACGTGCGTACATATGTCTCTACGCCCACCCCTCCATGTATGCCAATGTGACCAATATCATGCTAGTTTACAGCATACATCTTTGATATTGAACATGCATGTTTTGTTCAATTGACACCTGTCGAAACAAGGTATCCGCTGACCAGTATCATGGGCTCAAGCTTAGAGCTCACAGAGGTCAGTTGTTTTTTTGAAGTTGACTGCTGACCAGGTACTGGTTTTCGATTGGAGTGCAGGCTCAACCTAGGTAAACTCACCTAAAAATAAGCGAGGCTTCATTTTTTGCACGCTTTCTGTGGCTCGGCTCAGCTAAAAGGCCATGCTACGTCAACTATAGTTCTTACACAGTCAACGCCTCTCGTGTTCAGGAGGAAAATGGTTTGGAAAATGTGTTCCTTCTGCCTTTTCATTACGTTTTATGTACATTCCGTTGTTACTGGCATAATTAGCACTTTTTCCGTACTTATAAATTCAACTTAACGCTTTGTACATTAATCAACCGAAGATGACAGAAGTTTCTGTCGAAACGTGTCTTATAATTTCAAAAGTTTTGCCGTTTTCTTTAAATTTCTGCTTTCAATTCAGTTTCACATATCATGTGGTCCACACTGGCGGCTGAGCAGTTATTCAAGTCAGGCATCGGGGGGATATAAACTTAAAGCTGATTGTTTAGTTTTAATTTGTTTAAAGCCCCTTTTTTCTCTGTATTGCAATTTTGGGCATATCTTTAGAAGCTCAGATAAGGTTACACGATGCCTGGAGGACCTATGACTAGAACAGAAACAAAAGGAGAGCGAAAGAGAACGACAATGACAAAACAGAATACCAGCAGTAGCTCATACTTGTTGGAAGAAGTTACTCCACAAATTCTTTCCTTGGGCAGTAAACCATTTGTTACTTTTACGGATGCGTTATTTAAAGTTGATGTGTATTTTTTAAAAAGTGGTTTAATCGGTTTTTCCTTTGTTCAGGAATGAAACTCGATTTTTTATTGTCAACTGGAATTCAATAACAATTATCTGTACTATTTTGGACACAAAGATAAAGTTGAATTGTTTATTTGTTTTGCTTTAAAATGCGACCAAACAAGTGCTTTTTTAATCCGTTTGCCCAAATGGTTTTCGATGTGCCTCGACAGTGACAAGAAAATTTTGCCCTTACGTCATAAACACGTAATCGCGAGTTCTCGTAAAATTTGGGGGAAATCTCACTAGCTTGTGTTTTCAGAAGTTTGTTTAAAGCACCTCAGTGAGTAAGTGAGTGAAGCTATTAGTTTCTCCCCTCGGGGCTTTTCAGGACTAATTTACAATGTTTTTCGGGGTTCTTTAGCCAGACTGCTTCTTACACAGTTTACAATTTATTTCAAGGTAATTTAGTGTTGAAGCGGATCTTGTTTGAAGTTCGTCCTTTCTTGGTTGCATTGCCGAAATTTGCTGATTCTTGTTCCAAGCCAAGCTGGCGTGTTTCAATGAAATAAATCAAAACATGAATGATCTCGTTTTCACAGATAAAGTGGAATAAAGTACATCAGTAAAACTATTTTTTGACGTTAAACTGACAGTTTTTTATGGTTTCTAATTTTAGCTTGACTCCTATTAGCTGGGTATTGACAGTTAACTCTGAAATGGCTTTTTTCGTTTCCATTCACTCATGAGGGTCTGCTTGTTTTCTTTGAAAACTCGTGCGGTACAACAAAAATTCATTGCCAAACTGGTTAATTCCAAAGTAAATTTCACTCAAAAAACCGATATCACACTCATTGCGAGGATGGCACAGTCGGTTAGTGCAAGTTCAATTTCCAGATCTCACATCCTTGTCTTGACTTTTTTCCATTCTGTGTAGCTTAAGTATCTTTAAATACCCGTAAAACGAAGCACTGATGGAGAGGGGGGAGTAAAAATGAGCGCACCGTTGACCTCAGGTTTGTCAGTCGAATTACTGCTACAAGTTATCAACATTATGCTTTACTTTACTTTTACTTTACTTTATGCCTTTGTGATTCATACGATATGGGTTTTTAGTGTAAAATTAACCATGGAATTCACTAGTTAGGCAATGAATTTTTCTACAGAAGAAAGCAAAGAAAATGATTGAATTATTAAAGCAGCAAAAGGAAACAATTCCAAACTTTTTATTTTCACTAACCCTACAGGCACTAAGAATAAATAACCACGGAGCTCCGCTTTTAGGCTTGGCTAAATCTATTTATTAGTTTATAAGCCCAAAAAGCTGAATTTTCAGCCAAACATGGCAAATAATCCATTTTGCATTAATAAGGTTCTGATTGACCTGAATAATCACACAATATCATTGTGCCTGGCAATTTATAGAAGTTAGCATTAGTACAGTAGTCTTGAGCATCTCAGTGACTTACTACTGGGAAAGGGAATTTGAACTTTTTCCTCCCCTACAACTACATTACAAAGTAAAGTAACGCTTACCAAGTAATTTCTTTATTGTAGATGAGGCATCAGTGACAACCTTGACAATTTTTAAGGCTGCTTGCTTTTCCATGTTGCTGGATGCCAATCAAACCTGTGGCTTGTCTCTCACCTCCATTTCTAAGATTCAACTGCTGACAAGCTCCAGCAAAAAAAAAAAAAGCTTCTTGGTGGTGTGCCCAGGGGAATCACACTCCGACAGCTGTAGGGCCACTAAAGTCGTGTTTAATGGATGCTTCCCTTGTGCAACCAGGATGTTCGCATTTCGTAAAGACATTCAGTAGCAGATCCAATGAGCAGATTACTTTCATTTGTCTCACAAGGGACAGTTACTCTTAAAGTGCTTTGCTCTACCAATCTACTCAACTTAGGATAAGCTTGACTTGAAGACATTGTTCTGCTTGATTGGGATGCAGGGATGGCCAGTGGTGAGAGCACTCGCCTCCCACCAATGAGGCCTGGGTTTGATTCCCAGACTCGGTGTCATAAGTGGGTTGAGTTTGTTGGTTCTCTACTCTGCATCGAGAGGTTTTCTCCAGGTACTCCAGTTTCCCCTCTCCTTAAAGACCAACATTTGAGTTGATTTGCGTTCATTGCTAATTTCAGTTTACAGTATTCCCAATTAGTGCTCCAGCACTAGAACGACTAGACAAATAAACTTTCTTTCCTTTTTT
>NC_090873.1:18015935-18028435 GCF_036669935.1 Montipora foliosa | reverse complement strand
ATGGTATAGTGCAAATGCCTTTACCTGTAACTTCAGGGGAGCATGGCCTTATTACAACATCATTAATACCATCACTTTATCCTCAAATGGTTTATGCAAGCTGTTAATTTGAGCATCCATTAATAACAAAATTGGCCAGCTCTATTTATCAGTTTCACAACAGGAACACAATTGAATGAGAATTGTAATGGTTTCAAAAACCAAAGATTTACATATAATCATCATCATCATCATCATCAACAACAAAAACAAAATTTTATACACCCTTCAAGATATTTTAATAGCAAACCATAGGTTATTAACACGGAGCCGAAACCATTCATTCATCAATGAATAAATTAGGAAGAATCGAAGGACAGTACAATTAATAATCATTCTCAAGCAATAGTGTATTGTTAAAGTTTTCCTTGCCTGATACATAGGTCTTGAGAGGTTGGACTATTTCTGCTTCAACAAAGGCGTCCAATTCAATTGCACTCCCTTTCTTTCCAGAGAGGTTTACAGCACAGTGCTTCTGAAGCAACCTACCAAATGCCAAAGGCCATTTTCCAAGAAAGTTAACAACATGAGCGAAAGTTTCTGTGAAATAATTCTTGAAATTCAAATGAGCATAGGTAGGCAATTGCAGAATATAGCATACTTCTCTTGCTTCACCCAGCACATGTTATGTAGAGATGTCAAACAGTTCTAGGAGGGGCCCATAATACAGAAACATTCTTGAATAGTACCGAAAGCTAACACTTCTCTCACAACATTGCTCTAGCCACTGGATAAAGGCGTCATGTAAGACATCATTGCGGTTTCCATTTTTCTTGAGGCATCCTGCCCCAACTCTTGGACCTGGGTAATAATCACTTTTAGCAAATTCAATTACAGCTGCCAGTCCATATGACCAAGCATAGTCTTGCACAGCCTCTTTAATTCTGTCTTTATTGCCTGATTCAAACTTTTTTTTCTTGAAAACATCTGATATGAGCTTTGGCCACTTCATTACTTTGTTTGTGATGTAGTGAAATCCTCCAGGCCCTTGTTCCTTAAAACAGGCTTCACAAAAATATCCTTTGGTGTGCAGATCACCTGGGATTATCCCTGCCCATTTGTAGCCTGATGCTCTCCCCATCACTCCTCTGATGGTTTTACATGTCCCTTGATCACCTACTAACCCTGTCACAAATCCTGCAGATTCCCTCCCTACTGACGTCTGGGGTTCCATGAATTCACCACTTACAGTATCCCCTCTCTTGAAAGAATTATCATAAGATGAAATGTCATCATCCTTGCTGTCTAATGTTTGTGGGTTTAGTAGCTCATGTATTTCAGCCAACTGCATTTGCTCTGCAATTTTAAGTGGGCATGGAATATTTGTAAACAATGGTCCCCTAACACTGGCCTGGTGTTCAACCAAAAGTTTACAAAGTTGCACATTCCTTTTGACAACAGCAATTACAAGAGGTGTGGCACCACACATTTCCTTTACATTTGGGTTGCAGCCTGCTTGCATGAGACAACAAACAGTCATAGTTTCCTTGCTCCACAGCCAGACGTAACAAAGACCGGCCTAGATGGTCTCTAACATCCAGATTGACATTCAGTAGGTCTTGGATGACGCGTCGAACTGAATCATTTTGTTTAGCAGACCACGGTTTATCTGCTATGTTATTGTACAGCTCAATGAAAGCTCTGTCGTGTCTTGCAAAGCGACTGTTAGCTTGATGAATTGTAGTTCCATTTTCATCGTCAGAATCACTTTCTTCCACCCCATCGTTTCCATCATCATCATCAGCTGTTGATTCATGTGACATGTCAAACTCTTTCCCAGTTGCTTCCAAACTTTTTATTAAGTCAGCCATTTCATCCCTGTGATCATATAGCATAGTTAAGAACTCCACATGCTCCCCTGCTTTTTTCAGACTGAAAGTCTTCCTCCTGTTGTCAAATGGCAGTCTTTCAAGTTTTCCTAGTTCAGTTGAAAGTCCAAACTCATCAGCAAATTGATCAAGGATTGCACTTGTACCAGTAAGGGTGGCATTATTCTCCAATGAAAGAGGCAATATGTGAACATCAGTCTTAACTGTTGACATACTTGTGTCGGTAATGCTTTCAATACTGGGAATGCTAATTTTAACATTCTGGTGGGTACTGTAATCAGCTTTGGCTAGCCATTGATTGCACTCTGCTTCAGACATGTCATGAATTGGCTTCTCATGTGTGGGAATCCTGTTTAATCCATTACTCAGCAAACTAAGAATAAACCTTTTACTAAACCTTTTCCATATGAGATCATGTTCATTGGAATTATCCAAAGTTATGTTGTTTTCATTCCTCTCCAGTACATTGGCTTGGCTTTCACATGATGTCATAGGCTCAGTAAATGAATCTTCAATACCTCTGGTATCTGGAATGAGCAATCCTCTAACAGTGAAATTCCACATGTTTACTTTAGGCAACTTGAAAAGCCGATGATGCCTTTGATTTCCTCTGTGAATGTTTACATTGTCTAACAGCAATACAAGTAGTGTTTCAGGTGGTATTTTTAAATGAAGCTCTTGAAACTTCTTTTCTCGCTCATAAAGCTTATCAAGTACTTGAGAATGAGATGTCAACACATCAGTTTCTCTCTTATACGCTTGCAATAGGGCTTGTACGGCATAGCTTTCACCAGCAGTTACTCTGGCAATAATGTCGTCAAGAAATTCGTTACCTTTTCTCCTCACATTAGCGATTAATCCTTGAACATGGCCAATTTCGCTTTCTAGGTTCAGTGATTTCTCTGCACTTACCATCAATGGACATCTCACGAAGAGATAAGTCAAGCTGATCCTCCATTGCTTTCGGATGGCGCGAAGGAAGACAAGAATTGGAGCTCTCCCCCCGTGGGTATCAAAACTGGCTGTAAGAAATAACCTTTTGTTTTCTATTTCAGTAAAATGAGCTTTTTTTACAACAATGCAATAGCATAAGTGAAATCAATTTCTACGGAGAAATACAGGAATTGAAAAGACTCGCAAATAAATTGTTATCCGAAACGCCAAACATTTCTTGAAAGAACCAGAGAAGAAACTCGGCCTTTCAGGAAACGAAGATCCATCCGAGCTGAAACAATTAACACACTGGAAACATCAGACGATAACTCAAAAGAAATGTGCTTACAGCAACGGCAAACAGCAAGAAAGTAGCTCCAAAAGGGGAACTGTCTGCATCAGTGTTAAACGAAATTGCCTTTCTAATATTACCATACGTTCCTTTCCTTCTGTTTACACATGCAGAAGGAAATGTCTTATTAACTGTACGTGTGGCAAGTCCTTTTTCACCGTCATTCAAGTTCAACACACTGAGAACCTCTTCCTGACCAACCTGCTTTCCAGGACTTTCAAAGGAGAATGTTATTTGCACAGCTGGTAATGTGATGAAGACAATAAGAGAAAGCAACGAGGAAAGACAAAAAGCTTCTCAACTTACCATCAATGGACATCTCGTGAAGAGATAAATCAAGCTGATCCTCCATTGCTTTCGAATGGCACGAAGGAAGACAAGAATTTGAGCCCTCCCCCCGCGGGTATCAGAACTGGCTGTAAGAAATAACCTTTTTTTTCTATTTCAGTAAAATGAGCTTTTTTCAAAATATGAACAACTGCGAACTATTCGGGGAATAATAATGAAGGCTCTTGCCAAGGCTGGACAAATCGATGACAGGTGAGAAAACGTTCAATGTACAAGAAAACGACAGAAATCTGGCAGAGGTTCGCCCGCCCAATCGATCTCGTTTCTTGCGCTTGCAATCCCCTTGCACAGCGGACTCATCCTGACGCCTTACCGATCACAGCCGATCAAAGCCGATCAAAGCCGATCACCTTACTGATAACCGAACCTCTGTGGAGGAGAGAGACCTTCATCAGGGTGAATGACCATTACACCCTCAAGGGTTCTTATGTGATCATAATACAAAAGTGAGGTAACAAATCACACGCGCACGAAATAATGAGAACATATGTGTTCGTACATGATATAATAAGCTGCAAAAAATGGCTACCGATTCCGACCCTTGCAACGATTCTGGCTATAGAAAAAGTCATTCTCGTTAAGACCCAATGGTCGGATGGTTTGAAGTCTATAAGCCCACTGGCCTTCCTTCCCTAAAAGATCACTAGTATTAGACACTTTATATCACTAGTATTAGACACTTCATATCATCCAGCCCGCAATGTCCCTGTGACCAGAAATGCCTGTAGATTAAGTCATCTCAACTCTGTTTCCTGATTGAAGACGCGAGTGTCTTCTCATCCTACTCTTGTGGTTATTAAACCTAAGCTTAAATTTAGTTGTTGTCGACCCTACATATTGTTTACCGCAACTTTTACGTGACATGAGATATACGACATTACTGCTGTTACAATCCAAATTATAATGAATGTTGTACGTTTTACCAGTAACATTACTTGTAAATTTGTTTCCAAATGTCAGAAAATTTTCGTCCTTGCATATCTGGCATACCAACGACCCGCACCTAGGGCTACCTTCAGCTTTAATCCTCTGTTTCTGAACTTTAGCCCGGACCAGATAGTCCTTCAGGCTCTCTGGTATTAATATATATATTTTCTTCACAAGCATCCAACAAATTGTTAAAAAAACTCTCTCGGTAAACTTATTCTTGACCACAAGAGCAAAGACAGGTTTCTTATATATCCTCACATGTGAAAGATAAAAATGGTATGTTCACTGCGCGCCGTGAATATATGATTTTTTAGTAAAAGGAGAAATCCTGGTATTTCATCAATATCGATATATATATAAATACATACAAAGTCTAGGTTTTTTTATCAACTGTCTAAAAAAGGGATTTTCCTTTTTTACAGGGGCTTGGTTTTTTAGGGGATCTAAAAAAGAACGAGACTCTCCTCTTTTCTCTTCTACTTGTCCTACCCCTCCGTCATCTTCCCCCACTGTCCCTATCCTAACCCACCCTTTCTTCACAGATCTATCCCCCCTTACCTTCCAGTTACCTTCCCCCTTGAATACCCCTTATACCCACCCCCTCACAGCACTTCTCACAGACAATTCATAGTTGTCAAGACTTTTCTTTTTACTCACCCGAACTTGAACTTGAACCCCTATCTCTGGATCTGCTGCCCACTCTGGACACCAGAGCCATGCACATGTTGGAAATCTTGTAGCACTGATAAAATGGCGGAGTCACACCAATGCAATAGCGTAAATGAAATCAATTTCTATGGAGAAATACAGGAATTGTTTTACAGTTTTACAGTTTTGTGAAAGATGATTTTTACAGAAACGCCAAACATTTCTTGAAAGAAAACCAGAGAAGAAACTTGGCCTTTCAGGAAACGAAGATTGATCTGAGCCGAAACAATTAACAAACTGGAAACATCAGATGATAACTCAAAAGAAACGTGCTTACGGCAACGGCAAACAGCAAGAAAGTAGCTCCAAAACGGGAATTGTTGCAAATCTTGTCCCACATGTTCCGTTGGAAATCATCCCTTCATTTGTTGGTTTATGACAGGGGTTTAAATTTCGAGGGCAACAAAGTCTCATTATACCACTGTTTAGTATATTAAAGTTGTCATGGACTATTTTCGACAAGGGAAAGATAACACAGATCTCTCACTTATGGAACTCGCAATGAAAATTGCCACTCTAGTTGCCCAAGTATCAGCACAGAGGGTGCAGTCATTGCACAAGTTAGTAAGTTGAATGATGCAGGAAAAGGACAAGTTTACACTCAAGTTCGATTTGTTAGGCCATCTGTCAAATCCCCAGTCATAAAACTTTGCTCTTTCCCTGAGAACGCTAAAATTTGAGTTGTTGAAACGTTGTCACATTAGCTTAAGAGAACACAGTCATTAAGAGAGCAAGAAACTCAGTTGTTATTGACATACCAGAAGCCTTATCATGCTGTTAGCGCTAGTGCTCTTAGGCACTGGATAATGTCTATGCTTAAACTAGAAGGTATTGACACCAGTAGATTTAGTGCACATAGCCACGGAGTGCTTCCTCATGGGCAGGACTACCTCTAATGGCTATACTTCACACAGGGGGATAGCCCTCCGAGCAAACTTTTGCTAAACATTATGTGCCTATTCAACACAAAAATAATTTTGCTGAGGCAATTTATAAGGCCTGAATTGAGACTAGTATTTTAGTAAAGATTAAGTTTGTAACAGTTAACTGGCCAATGTACTCAAGCATGTGATCAGATTTCATGTTATGCTCTTTCCAGGTTGGGCTGAGTTTAAAGAGCTTTATGTTGCCTTGATGTGTTCCAGCCTGCATTTATCATGGCTTCAAAATCTCACATGATCCCTCAAGCTGATGATGTAGAAGAATTAAAATAATAAACAAGACTTACCTGTAGAGTCTTCTACATCAACTTAGGCTTGAGGTATAAATACAGGCCATATTCCATTGAAGACTGAAGTATGCATGTGCACAGCAACCTCACCTGATCCCTCAAGCCTAAGGTCATGTAGAAGTATCTCAATCAAACTTCGACTTCCAGGAAAGTCTTGTTTAATTTTTTAACTAATTTATAGTTCCTCAAGGAAGTGACCAATACCATTTGTGACCAATACCATTTGCGACAAGACCACAGAACAGCCCATAAGCAAAACGGTCAAAACGGTCTGGACCTGTGGTTACTCGGCACTTAAACATGGCAAACGATCATCCAGATCCATTGCTGAAACTGAGTACCAAACGGCCACCAAATCGTTGCAGAATGGTGGTTTCAGAAGAATTTCTGAATTCCACATACCGAGAGAGAGGTCCCCTGCAAAGACTCACTTAAGCGCCATAATCGAGTACCAAATTAGATCCTGTTCTAGCTATGCCAGTACACAAAGACATCACTCAAACAATGGTTGATTATCTTCAAAGCAATAACATCTATAAAAGCCCTTGTTACAACGTAAGCAACATCGATTTCTAGTTTTTTTAAATTGTTGTGTTAGCACAATGCCACAAACAATCTTGTATGCTTAATGTCCCCTCATTATTGAGTCATAAAATCAACTCTTTCTTCACATTAAATACTTTATTAAAATTTTAAGAGGCATGCTTGCAAGAAAAGGTGTTGTGTGTTCTAAAACTCTGTAAATAATCCAAGAATTCAATCCTTTCAATTTTCATTCATATTCAATAATCCCCTATGGGCAATAACCAACTAAAACAGCCTTTGTTCAAATGTTAGGAATATCGTTTGGTTTCAGGTTACTTTAAATTGTTGTGTGAGCAAAATACTACAAACCATTTTGAATGGTTCATGTTTATACTAACTGCGTTGTTAACACATGTTTGTTTTCACACTTGCAATGATTTGGGTGTGTACTGCAGTGGCAGCAAATTTACCATCATAGTCATTATTCAGTCTCTCACTACGGGACTGCAGACCACGGTGGCAGTAACTTTATACAGTCTTTCACTACAGGACTGCAGACTGCAGTAGCAGTACCTTTGATGTCTTCATTATTATACAGTTTTTCACTACGATCTACATGTATTATGCGTCCACTCAAGATAGTAAGGCAAAACGATTCGGTATTAAATGGCCCACTAAACCAATTAACACACTTGGGACTTTTTACAAGTAGGATCGGCTAGAAAAAAAATCTATACATTCTCCCCATCCATGCTATGCATTATGACATCATTATGCGTTTCCTTTGTGCGCATGCGCAATAAACCACTGTTTGAAGACTATTGCTATGTAAATGAAGACAGGCTATATAACACAGAGTGAATACCACAAGCACCCTCTTCCTTTCTCGTGCAGTTCGAAGCAGATAAACTACTCCGAAGATATTTTTTAGTTTATCGTGTTCTCTGATACTTTGCCATTTCCAAGCTTTAGATATGGAAGGACATAAGGTTGACAATGATGTCGATCTTTTAACTGATGAAGAGCTGCCTCCCGATCTTTTGACAAAAGAGCCTAAAACAAGCTTCACCACAGCTCAAGTGGAAGAGTTAGGACAAGCTTTGGTGATTTCACAGCTCCACAGATCCTTGGAAAAGATCTCAACATTCCGCGAGAGGAAGTTCAAAGAGGACTCAGATGTTTTGGAGCAAAGTTCTAATAAAGAAACGACTTCGCATTCTAAGCGCAAGGCATCTAACTCAACATCTAAATGGCCATCAAAGTGCCGTAAGTCTGAGCAGTGTAACTCAGCAACTCAAAAGTCTGAGCAGTGTTCCTCAGCAAAGAAAAAGACACAGCAGAGTGGCTCGTCTTTTGACCCCTCTGTTAACGATCCCTCGAAGATGAAGATCAAACGAACACGTCAACAGAGGATTTGAGGATTTCAACATCCATTTTCAATGATGATGCATGTCTTGGCCCAAAGGTGGCAGATGCATTGGCCAAAAGAATTAATGAAGCCTTTTCCAAGAAGCCCATTGAGAGCAAATTCAAGGCATTAGTTGAAAAGTATTGCTCCCCAGAGAACCGTAACTTGTTAAAAGTCCCAAGAGTTAATCTAGGAATCTGGAATGATCTCCCTAGGGAATCAAGAAAGCTTGATGTCGAGCTACTGGAAGCTCAGAAATCTGCAGTCCACGCGGCTCAGGCAATTACATTAGCCGTTGAATCTCTAATTCAATGCAAGAAAGAAAAGACAGAGTTGGACCAGAAAGTATTGCTCGACAACCTGTGAGGCTCTTTGCCTTTCATCGGCAATGCTTCTTTTCAAGTCCCACTGAAATGCAGAGAGCTCCTAAAGCCTGATTTATCAAAGAATTTTCACTGTCTCTGTTCACCATCTACACCTCTGTCTTTCTTTTGGAGACGAGTTAAGCAAAAGTGTAGAGGACATCACGAAAGCCAACAAGATCATGGCCAAAGTTATGCCCAAGAAAGGGAAAACAAGTTCTGACAATAGGCAAGACAAACGTCCTTATTTTCGAGACTGCTCGACCGCATAATGCCACAGTCGTTACAACTACAGCTACAACAAGAGAGAGTTCCCCGAGGGAACCCAAGTTGCTACGACAAGGGCAAGGAGAACAAAGCATAAATGTAAGTTACGCCGGTAATTTAGCCAACTTTGTTGAGAACTGGTGTCAAATCACCTCTGATCCTTGGATCCTACAGTGTGTTGAAGGTGATCACCTCAAATTCGACAGTGAACCTTGACAACCTGTGTTGCCTTCTCAAGCGAATTTTTCTAAAGGCCAGCCTCAAGCTATTGACAAAGAGGTTTTAAAGTTACTCGAAAAAGGAGCTATTGTCAAGGCCCAACGTTACCAAGGAGAATTTATTTCCAATTTATTCCTGGTTCCAAAGAAAATGGGTGATTTGAGGCCAGTCATCAATTTCAAGCCTTTGAACAACTTTGCCGTTAAAAGACATTTTAAAATGGAAACTATCAATGTTGCTCGTGAATTAATCTAAAGCAACGATTATTTAGCCTCCAGATTTATCAGATGCTTATTTCAGTATCCCAATTCATGAATCCTATCGAAAATTTCTACGGTTTATCTGGAAAGAACAACTTTTCGAGTTTGTTTGTCTTCCATTTGGGTGTAGTTTAGCGCTACGCACGTTTACCAAGGTCCTGAAACCTCTAACGGCATGAAGGTTTGCTATTACATAGACGATACCTTAATTATTGCTGCGTCTAAGGCAGAATGTTCGGCCAATGTACATAACGCAATAAGACTTCTTGGCGACCTTGGTTTCAAAACGAATTACAAAAAGTCTCAGGTTGATCCTGTGGCACAATTTACGTACTTAGGTATTAATCCTTGATTCTTCGACTATGACTATATCTCTTCCCAAAAAAAAGATTGAGAAAATTTTTTCAAAGTGTTCTCAGTTATATCAATCAAAGATGGCTGAGCTTTCCGGCTTGCTCGTATCAGCTTTTGCAGCCGTTTTTAAATACTTTCAACTTTTCTATCGTTTTATCGAAGCATGCAAATCATAAGATATATCTGCTGGGGAGACTACGATGATCGTGTACCCATCATTGTGGGATCTGCCAAGTCTATTTCTGTGTCCGAACCTGGTCAGTATTCCGCAGTGCTGATGCACATGGAAAATCAAAGCGTTAATTGAAAGGTTGCTGACATTCAGGGCTGAGCAGGATATGTCGTTGGCAAAATGAATGATGTTCCTTTTGCCGCATTTTGTCATTTCTTAGCTGACTTATTTGCTATTTTAAGTCGACTAAGTTTACAGATGCAGCAGAATGGCATAACTCTTCTGACTGTCATATCTCATCTGAGGGAAACCAAGCTGTGCCACACCAGTCGTCCTGTTCCAGATGGCCATTTAGAAAACTTTCTAAAGAAGGTGAACAAGCGCCAATAATTCCAGGGTGTGGTTCTCAGAGGCACGCTTGAGGGAAAAGCAACACGTAAAGGAATGACGACAGGCAGCCTTCAGTCTGAAATTGACACTGCAGTCAATCTCTGCATTAAAGGCCCAAGCGAGAGGTTTGACATTTTGCTGCAAGCAACCAATTGTTGACCGTCCATAAAGACAGAAAAAACTGTTTATGGCCCAACGAGGTTGTCAGAGATATGCTGAACTTCAATGTGGATGTCTGGCCTACACGCAGCAGTGACCTCATGGACCATGGGAGGGAGGAGATCCAACTGGTTCAAAGTGCCTTAAGAAAGACAGGGCTGCAATGTCCAGAACATCCACGACCAGTGGGTTTCCCTGAAGATCTCAGTGAATAGCCAATTTCGCAAGATGAATTACGCCGCCCTCTGGGAAACCTTCTTGATCAAATTGCCATACAATTTTTTTGCATTAATTGTTGACTACAGTTTACAGTGTCCCCAATTTAGTGCTCCAGCACGAGAACGACCAGACACTTAAAGAGCCTACTACAAGTTCCTTTCCTTATCTCTTCAATGACGCTGTTGTAAATTCATAAGGTCTTGAGTTTAAATTGCATAAATGTCATGCCACTTGACAGCCTTCACCTCAGTGGCGGTGGGCGGCCTCTCAAAACGGTGAGTTACTTTTGCGACTTTTTCCCTTAAGATAACTTGATTTGCATAACATTTCTAAACCTTATAATATTTAAGGAAATAGACTCTTAAATTGTTTTGTTTTCATAATTCAGGTTTTAGCTTGTTGATAGAGGGAAAAGACATGTGTGGCTTTTATACTCATCATCTTTCTTCACCTAGCGAAGTAGCGCCAAAGTAGCGCCAAAGGTTCCCTCAGATAATGCATTTCACATGCTCTGATTGGTTCACTCAATCTCAGTTATCAGCTCATATACCTCTGAAATTCTACTTTTTCTTCCTTTAGTGTGGTAATGAAATGGACAAACAACCACGACCTTGCTCTTGCTTGGGAGATTTTGTTATTGGAACCATATCATCACAAGGTATGGACAGCTGAAAAAAGAAAAGTGTGGCAAACAATAGCGGACAATCTCAAATTGCATGTTACGATGACATTTCTTGTCACAAAGAAATCGGCGAGGGAGCATCTTAATGGAGAGATAGTGGAGTGGAAGTAGAGGCAACAGAGCTAGATCAAGCCCAGATATCAACGAGAAGTGGGAAGCAGCGAAAGGAAAAGACAAATTGAAACTCAATAACAAGACAAAGACAGAGCAATGGGACAGATCCGAAAAAAGGCGTGGAAAAGGCTTGGTGAAATGATGAAACGGAAATGAGAAGATGAGGGTTCGTTACAGCCAAGAAAGGGTGGAAATGAAACAATAGAGTTTCTGAGGGAAAAGACAAACATGAATATGGCAATGAAACAAGAAGAACAGAAAGCGAGAAGGGGGAGCATGAGCAGTAAACAAGGCTTTATGAGCTAGCACTTGCTAACAATCAACAGCAGCAACAACAGAGCAATCAACTCACGAGTCTGATGATTGGCCTCATGCAAAAAATTGCAGAAAAAATAAGACGTTTAATGTTGACATGAGAGTTAGGGTTTATTTCACCAAGCTAAACTTTTTAGTTGATAATAACGACGTACACCTGCAGGGGTTTGAGATAATAAGAAAAGATCGAAAAACAAATGGGCGAAACGGAGGCGGGGTGTACATTTATGTACGTAGTAACCTTAATTATATCATTCGAGATGACTTAAGTTCTGATAACCTTGAATGCTTAATAATTGAAATCACAAAACCACACTCCAAGCCGTTTCTAGTTGGTACCTGGTACAGACCTCCAGATTCATTGGCGAGTAAATTTATTGATTTCGAAGACATTATCGGCAAGATCGATTTAGAAAATCGGCAACTGTTTCTCTTAGAAGACATAAACGTTGATTTATTGCCGGAAGTGGAGTCACCTAATGCCAGAAAACTGAAGGATATATTCGATGTTTATGGTCTACACCAGCTAATATTAGAGGCGATGCCCGTTACTCCACTTTCTCAAACCTTAATCAATCTCTGTATTACGAACTCGCCCTTGAACATCGTTAAGTCTGGCGTGGTGCAATTGACTAAATGTCAGAAAAGAAACAGGATTAGATAAAATCTCCTCTAAACTTCTAC
>NC_090873.1:18000935-18013435 GCF_036669935.1 Montipora foliosa | reverse complement strand
ATATTTTGACTGAATAAATTATAAATTTGAAGGAATTCAGCAATTCTTGCGGACAGCTGGTGAATTCAGAGAAAAAGAGCAAGAACCTTAGTTTGTGGATAACAGTGCAGTAAAATAATTATTAAGATGGACTACCAAGAGCCACTCGTCCTATTATTCCTATATATTCCTTGCAAAACTTTAAAAGTGATTGGTGCAGCAGAAATTTTGCGGCTATAAAATTGTGAGGCCATCTTTAACTGGTGCTGCAGAAATTCTGAGGCCATCTCTGACTGGTGCCACAGAAATTCTGAGGCCATCTCTGACTGCTGCTGCAGAAATTCTGAGGCCATCTTTAACTGGTGCCGCAGAAATACTGCGGCTAAAAAATTCTGAAGCCATCCTTAACTGGTGCCGCAGAAATACTGCAGCCATCCTTGACTGGCGCCGCAGAAATTCGGCAGCCATCTCTGACTGGTGCTGCAGAAATCCTGCGGCTAGAAAATTCTGAGGCCAGCCTTAACTGGTGCCGCAGAAATACTGCGGCCATCCTTGACTGGTGCTGCATACATTCTGAGGCCATCTCTGACTGGTGCCGCAGAAATTCTGCGGCTAAAAAATTCTGAGGCCATCCTTAACTGGTGCCGCAGAAATACTGCGGCCATCCTTGACTGGCGCCCCAGAAATTCGGCAGCCATCTCTGACTGGTGCCGCAAAAATTCTGCGGCTAGAAAATTCTGAGGCCAGCCTTAACTGGTGCCACAGAAATTTTGCGGCCATCCTTGACTGGTGCTGCATACATTCTGAGGCCATCTGACTAGTGCCGCAGAAATTCTGCGGACATCCTTGACTGGTGCTGCAAACTAACTACATGTGCGGAGAGTAAGTCAACCCCCTAACCCCCACTATGAAAGAACAGCTTTGGTGTACAAACCACTATTTGTCTACTAAATAATAACTTTTAATTCATATGTATATACAGTTTACAGAAAATAGCAGAAACTCTCTCACGGACGCAAATTGTATTTCATTTCAAAAGGCAAAGTGTTTTGATAATTGATAATTCCGTTTTGTACTACATACAAATGCAATGACTAAGGTGGTTAGTGGAACTTTTTAACCCATTGATGATTAAAATCGTCTGGACAGAGTAAAATACAAGTCTGACCGGTTTTGGCTAATTAATTAATTCACTGGGTTTTCAAAAATTAAATCCAAATCCTGGTTACACGCACTCTCTAAGAGCAGCATACCTATTTTTAAGAAATGTTTTCGTAGATGGCATTAGTCTGCTATCTTCTGTTAGGTGAAAATCACAGCAAACAATACACGATTTCGGCAAGTCCTCAAGCCAAGGCTCTGTTCTCCTTCGCGGAAGATGTTGGGGTGACCATTTTCCACCATATGACCCTTTTCAGTAATGAATCTGAAAATGTATTTCCCCAACAGATAATACTTTTCCAAATACTGGCATCTTATCATAATTTTCCAAAAATACAGCCACAAAACAACCAGGATGCAAGTTTTCAAGAAAGTTGTCAGTCACTTCCACAGGATCTTGTCTTTGCCGTTGGTTTCTATAGCGGCCAGTGTAGATCTACAGTAAAGAATCAAATGCTAATTAAAGTTGAAATCAAAAACCAAAAACTGACAAATAAATCAATACATTTAAATTAAACAGTTTGATAAGGGACTATTCCATGGAAAGACTGAGTTTATCGTTTTCCTTGAATTTTTGGACCCTATAACTGCGAGGAAACAAAGCGTGGCCGCGCAATAAATTCGCATAAACATGTAAATCACATCACTGAAATCAACAAGTTCATGGTTACACGAGACATTACAAGTTGCCTCGACAAAATAACCACAAACTCAGTTTCCACAAATGAAGCTCACCAAATTTACCCCAAGAAAAAAGTAGAAGATAAGAAAGAAAAGTAATATGCTTTGCCAAAGCGACGGCGGTTGTTTCTGCTCTGAAAGAACAGCGGAAACAAGAGACCTGGCATTAATTACAAATTCTGCAAATTCTCTGACTTTCGGATGCATACTTTTAATTGCCTAGAAAACAATACACTGAAAAAAGTGTCCAATGAAGACAATTCTGTTTCAACGTAGCTCAGTTTATTTTCATGAAAAGATTTTTCTCAATTGGATGACTGAATCATGCAACACAATCTTCCGGCCATTTGAAGTGTTTGTGTGCGCAAACTTTTAACAAAGACTCGAAAAAAAAACTCGGAAGACTTTAAAGAAATCGATTAAAAGCGGGACCTTTAGGAGCATTAGTAATGGTAAAATAACAGCAACATCATATAGCCCCTTTGTAGGAAAAATAACTGCAAAATCAAAGCATCTCTCTCTTTCAATGATTTAAGTGATCATAATGTCAAGTCAAAGTCTAGATTTTGTCGATTTTAATTTAACATCGGCATAATGACCAACAGTTCACTTTTTGTCGGTTTGCCTTACTTTCCCAAAATATATTTCAAGACCAAGCCACGTTTGGACCTTTAAAAGAGCGCGCACCAAGGGACCAGTTCAATAGATCGCTCCCACTGTCACGCAACAAAAAAAAATCGAAACCGTTTGATGAAATACGCCAAAAACTTGGAATGTTGTAGGAGACACATTTATAAAGTACTTCACCAATTCTCAGGTGTGTGCAGTACATCGTTTCTGAGTTATTTGTTGAAGCGTTTCACGCAACTTTATAGAGTTTTGTACCGACCTGCCATGTTGGTAATATGGCGGCCAGAAATCCACATGAATATCTGGAATTCATTTAGCGATAAGAGCGCATACTTTTCGCTCATGAGACAAAATACATGTGTATCACCTAATGTACTTGAAACGCTCAGACTCTCGAGATTCATAGGCATTTTCAACCAAATAACTTTATATCATGGTGTCACGCAAGGTGACCATTCGGAAATTAAAAATGCTGTCAGGAACTCGAACCTTGAAAAAAGACTTACTTCTAGGTCATATTCAACCTCCGAAAGATAAAATTTCAAACACATTGCGGTTTTGATTTTAGAATTTGATGACGTCTCTGTGAAAACCACCTATTCCCTTGAGGATAACAATCACTTAGAAAATTCAACAGACTCGCTGGTGAGGCTTGATTTGGGTGAAAAAGAACACAAAGATGGTCGGAATATCTATCTTACGCGAAAAGTCAGAATAATTCTTGAGATACTTTTAAGCTGTCCGTTTGAGAATATTGCTTAACACCTCTTCTTCATTTCAGCTTTTTGTTTTTTCCTCAACCGCAGGCGTTTGACGCTTTTGGAAATTCGTATAAATTTGGACTTTGGCCAACCGTTTAATTAAACACTACAGTCATCCGTATAAACGATAATAAGAATCGTTTCGATTTTTGTTTTCAAGAGTTTCTTTTACGGTTAAACGAAAAATCGTTAGTGTGCGTTTTCCCATTCCCGGTCACATGTAATGGCAAACGAAAAAAAAAACAAATAAGAAAAAAAATTACTATAAATGCATGCTTGTGGACTCACCTCTTGAATTTGCCGAGTCTCTCTCTCTCGCAACTCTAACAGGTCAGGAGAGATTTGGGCTGCAGGAGGGGCTGGTGCTGTCTGAGCTGATTGTCTTAATTTGTCAATTGGCCAACAGTAACTGTCAGGAACTCACGTAAGTTCATCCAGATGACTGAACCACCCTTCCCATACATCAGCTGCTTCTTTTGGCATGTTCTGGTGATACCTGGGAATGTCGCATCTCAGGGCCTCAATGTCCAACTTTACTAGTGAGGGAGTGACAAGCTTGGGCTTTCCAATAGGTAAAGACTGAACACACATACACACACAAAAATAAAGATCCCTTAAGTGAACAAGTCTAACAATTTGAGTCCATACAAAGATGTCTTTGCACCCAAGCACAAAAGAAGGTTAACTTTACATGATGATAGTTGACGATACATGTACTCTATTTTGACAGTTTAAAATGATACAAATTTACCTTCAAGATAATAACTTGCCCCAGCCACTCTTCATGGCTCCAGTTCCTATAAAACATCTCAGCTTTCCCAGCGTCATTGCACTTGAACTTGAAACATTTTGGTACTGTATGTGCATGCAATTCCTCTGCATACTCCTCAACCCATGATCGTATATCATACACAACTTGCAGCTTATATGGCTTTGGAGAGGGATTACTCATACATGATGACAGTGCTCTAAGCAAGTCTAAAAAAACACAAAAAATATTATTTCCTGAATTAACCAACTCTACAATTTTGTCCCATTCCTATAACATAAATTTGAAATATACTAAATATATCTAGAATACAAGAAAGGTCATCGCTATATAGTAGGCCTAGTTGTCTCCCCTATACATCCCACTTGTTGAAAGATGTTAAAAAAGTCAGATGAAAATTAAGGTTAAAAGACAACGTAGGTATCGATAATAGCCATTGCTTTCATTACCTTCAACATCATACAACACTTAATACAAATCAAAACCAAGTGTGAAAGAGAATAAAATTCAGTTCCCATTCGCTATTGCCAAACCGTAAACCGTGAAATTCAAAAAAGGAATTTTTTTTTTTGGGGGGGGGGACTTTTAATAACACCAAATTTGTTAGCTAAATAATAAAGACACCTCATGTCAACAGTCCAGATAACATTTTTCTAATGAGAGACTCGCTTTCCCCCAATACTGTCTTTTGCATCTCCTTTGCTATTAATTCTAGCTACAGTTGTATCTCGTGTGCTATTAATTCTATTTCTTTATCGTTAGCAAATATTCATTTCATATTGACTTTCAATTCCTTCATTTTTCCTCCGAGACATCCAATAACCATTGGAATCACTTTAACAGTATATCCTTCTCGTTGTTATTATTATTATTATTAAATTACTATTACTGGTGTTACTATTATTATTATTATTATTATTATTATTATTATTGTTATTATTATTATTATTACCATCCTCCTGGGGATGCTTACTATCAACAAGATGAAGAGACTGGCATTAAAGTAGAGTAAAAATAAAATATGACAAGAGTTTTTGACCTTCAATGACATATACATCACACTTGTCCAAAAAATGCATCTATATCTTCATGCGTGTGTCCAACAGGGAGGAAATTTACTCTTATCTAGGAAAAAAGGCTAAGGAAAACAATAATTTTTGCTACCTGGTATTTGCTTGAGAACCTGATGCATCATTTGACAGAGTTGTAATCTTAATACTAATTACTGGTGCATGTAATAGTTGAACTGCTATGAATCTTTGGGAACCAGCCCCTGATATTGACATCTACTGTCTCATAATCAATTTGCTTCAGACACTTTTTCTGCAGCAATTTGCTTTAGGATAAGTCACTCAATATTTCATATTATGCACTTGGAACTTGTATTGATGAATTTTGTTAAAATGAATGTGCTGTATTCAATTCACAGGGTTCATACAGGTCATGGAAAATCTGGAAAGTCATCAAATTTACAAATTTCTTTTTCCAGGCCTGGAAAGTCATCGAAAATTATAAAACATCCCGTAAATTAATCATTGCAGTGTCAAAGCAAGGATAAATGCAATAAAGACGAGTTTCTATCAAGCAATCATATTGTCAGTTTCAGTCTGAGTTGGGCAGAAAGAGGTTGTTAATTTATTCAAATTTGATCTGAGTAATAACCTAAAATATAAGGCTGCTACTTCTTGATTTATACTGGCTTCCAGTTAAGGAGCGCACCCAGTACAAGGTTCTCTTATTTATTTTTAAGAGTTACATGGCATTGCGCCAGACTATATTACCAATCTAGTTCAGTTACAATCTGGGTCCAAGTATACCTTGCAACCTACCAATAGTTGTCTCCTTGTCCCGTTCAAGTGTATAACTAAGAAGACAATGGGCGATCCATCATTCACAGTGGCTGCACCTTCACTCTGGAACTCATTAACACCTGAGCTATGCACAATCTTGGACCTTAACTCGTTTAAAAGTCATGGAATTTGAACTCCTTAAAAAAGTGCAAACCCTAATTCAAAGTGAAATAACTGACTGAAACTACTACTTGTACAAACCTTCTCAAAAATCTGTTCCTCAACGAGAAGTGCAAGCAGGGCAAACATGTACCGGTTTTTGTTCTCTCGAACACAGTTGTCAAATTGGAGATATAAGACGGGAGGCAGTAAGTATTTATTTGTCCAGTATACCAGCACATCCAGAAGCACAGTCATTGTTAGGTTGGCATCATGTGGGAACTGGTAATAGTCAAATGATCCATAAACGTCTTTGCCATATGATGACTGGCCACTGTGTACAATAGAACCAACAAGATGGGTGCCAACTGTGGTGAGGGCAGACATGGCCTTGCTAATTCTTCTCAGCTTTGGTGTATTGGTGGTATATTGATCCATGCCATCTGCAATGCTAGCCATGTAACGTTCTGGGTATTTTCTTGCTTTGTACCTATGAAGGTAGTAAGCTCTTCTTTCTTGCCTAATATAAAACCAAGTTAATAACATTAGTTCCACACTAAGAGACCCTCCTATTAATGCCAAAAACAAGTCAAGAGTTCATTCATTTTTGAGAATACCTATTGATTAGTGTTATCAGCAGCAAGGTTACTTCCAGTCTTTTGTCTGTCTTTGAGTGTGCTAATTAATGTACTCAATTTACTAAGCCTATTAATCATTTGACATCTACATCTTCCTACAATTTGATTGTGGCTGCTTATTTGATAATAAAAATTGGTGTCTGCTACCTTCAGCAGCTGCAAATGCAAAAAATGACCCAAGCCCACTTAATAGAAAATCATAAATGAGAGTATATACGAAACCAGTTCAAGATGAAGCTTCAACAAACGATCAATTTCTGCTCTTCTTGTTTTGTCCATAGTTCTCTCTTTCTCTTGTTTATATTTTGTACAATCTGTACATTTAGTGAAACGGTTTTCCTGTGAAAGATAATAAAGAACAATATTTTTTTAAAGATTAATACCCCTATATGATATACGAAAAAGTCCAAGCAGAAATGATGTAAATCATTATTAATAATAATAATAATTATGGAATCCCATAAATACTCAGCTAAGTCAAAACAGTTGTATTCAGTGCTGGGAACCATTATTATAACAATTTATTTATTCAGTTATTTTTGATACTGCGTGGAGAGGATATGTGGTTAGATTATTGAAAATTTGCATTTTTTATTTTTGTTATTACCCAACTCTAACTCCAAAATCTAATCGAAGAATCTGCATGTGCTGTGACGTCTTCCTCTCTAAAATTTCCTCACCTGGTGTAAGTAGTGTAGCATTGATTGTAATAGGGGTAGCATTGTAACTAACGTAAGTACTGTTGGTATTGTAATAATATTATTGTAAGTGTTGTAAACTAAATAAATAAAGTAAATAAAATTTAAAGAAAGAAACGAAGTGCTTTAATAACCTCTACACTTCAAATTTCCAGAAAGTTTCGACACAGTTCAGAAGAAGATTGTCACACTCATACAGGGTTGAAATAGACTACAATGAAAAGTGAGACTCTGGTGTGATGGTTGCCGTGTAACTTTATAACTCTTCGAGACTACTTGGCTACTAGGCCTTTGCAAATATGATGATATAATAATATTAATTAATAATAGTAATTATTCTTATGTATACCAGTACAGTGTCTTTTTGCATACCTTTGGTATGAGAACATGAGCGAAATGTTTTTCCCAAATATTGTAGAAGTGGGAAAGGAAAACGGTTGGCAAATTCAATGCAGTGTTCTCCTCCAACATCTTCCTATATATGTCACTCCTACTGAAACATGATGACAGGTGAATGCATCCTTTGTCAGGCCGATGGTCACCAATGGAATTAACAAAGAACTGAAGCCAAGAAATACATTCTGCAGTCTTAGCAATAACAGTGTTCTTCCCTTTGTTCCCATGTTCCAAAACTAAGACACCGTCCTTGAACTTGTTCAGAATTCTACGAAAAGTTTCTTTATTCATGTTGTGAGATAAAAGCCATGCTCCTTTGAATACACTCTTCCCCCTTATGAAGAATTCAGTTTCATATTCTCCAATGTCATTAACATGGCTGTGATTACGCAAGAACTCCAACACAAAGTTCCTCTTACAAGTCTGTCTTCTTTCATTGAACTGAACTTCAGCATGCTGAATATCATCAACAGACAACTTCCTCATGCACCTCTTTTGACAGCAATTAATGCTCAGAATCCATAAAACATCTTCATCTCTTCTCACAGTTATATCTAGAAGGAGGATAGCAAGATGAAAGATACCAGTCTGTTGGGTAGTGGAAGATCCAAATAACCTGGTTCTGATTGGCTACAACCACAGCACCACACCATTCCAAGCATGTATAGCTACCATATGTGTTTTAATCTGCTTAATAAGCGAATCAGAAGTGACTTGTCCTTGTGGGAAGGACATGTACTTTTGACCAGATAAACTTGAATATTATTGCTGGAGTCAGAGAGACAAAGCTTTTAAAAAGTGGTTCAATTTCAAAAAAGACTGATTTTTTTTTATATTGTGTTAATATTGTGGTAGTACTGGAAATACAATGTAGCTTAAATACTTAAGCATTTCAAAACAAAATACAAGTCGATTCCAGCAGTATTAATTGCTTGTACTGACATTACATTCATCAATTTTATTGCTCACAAGTTCAGCCAAGTTACATCAATTAATTGGAGATCAATGAACAAGTTCATAGTTCCAGTTTCCACTGCAAATGTATGATTCTGCAAAATTCAGCCAGTTGTAAATTACTTTTGAGAATAATTCTCATTATACCAGGTGTCTATAAAAGGAAAAGACTTCACCTCAGTCTGTAAACTCTGGCCTACATTTTCTTGACAAAATCCTCAACTTTTTCAAAAGCTGGCCTAAGATACCTGACTTTGATGCAATCCTCTACATGTGTACTATTTCCACTCTCATTTTCAAACCCAAATAATTTGGGTTTGAAAATGAGAGTGTTTTGGAGCAAAGGGAAACTTTTCCATAGCAGACAATACATCAGAATATCGTAAGACTGTCATGTTCCGTTTTGTTGCATTTCGAAAGACAGATGATGATCCACAGCAATTTACTGTGGAAGCCATCCCAAGCATCTTTAAGCTACGTTTTGGGGGATGATGGTCATGAAAAGTGTTGTAACTTTTTCCTGGTTTGTTTTCCTGGCTGGTAATCACCACATTCACTGTCTTGTTGAGGAAAGTGACAATTCTAACTCTAACTTTTGTAACAACACTTGTTAGCCATTGAAGTAGATTGGTAACCTTCTTCTAATCTTCTGGTTCTGATTTTAAGTCTAAGAAAACTATTTTGTCTTAAAGTAGTGAAATAAGCCAGTGGTTACCTGAAAATAAAACTAAGGAATGTTAATGTCAAAATAATAATAATAATAACAATAACAATAACAATAACAATAATAATAACAATAACAATAACAATAACAATAATAACAATAATAATAGTGATTCTTCACATTTAACGATCTGATGTGATGTCCTTAGCAAAATGGTTTGATAATTTTCGCTGTAAGGATTTTACAATTCTCTTGCTATTTGCTGGGGCACACGCACAGGTTTTCCATGGGGCCTGGATTCTTCACTGGGTTATGGGCCATTGCTTTGTGTGGAGGCCCATTCAATAATCCAAGATAAGTTCTGTCTAGTTATAGTATTGACTATTACCAGTAATCTCTAGTCCAAAATGTACAATCTTGGAATGATTTTTCCCAAGAAAACTATTTCTTTGTTGTGCCTCACAGTAAACTCCTTCCAAAAATTCATTGACTACACCTTCCCTTACATTGACAAGAAATGGGAGACTTGAAAACACTGACCCCTGGTCCCTGGACTACCCAACTGACTACCGGAGTACCCCAAAAATACTATTGCAAGTGAGTACTGTTGGTCGTAAGTATCGTCACAGTTAGTCCTAAGCCTAAACATCCATTTGAAACAGCATTAGTCAACAGTACTTTAAGTCTCAGCACCCATATTAAAAAGGTTAGCTTTCAGTAATGTTGTAATGGCTGATTACTTCATGTAAGTGAAGTGAAACCAGTGCAATTTCTGAATAAGTGGGGCGATCAACTTGAAACTTCAACATCCCAGCCCTGGGCAAAGCCCAGACATTTGAACTTTTTGAAGATTGGATCATTGACATTCCCACCCCCTCGGGCCACAATGGTGCTCAAATGCCCTACCCTATCATTGAATTTGTCTGTGATACCCTACTAAAGAACAATCGTTGTTGGCTCCTGTCGTCTTAATAAAGCTTGACTAAAAACATGCTAACACATGTTTTGTGACCCTTTATATGATGATATTGTTTTTTACCAGACTTGACCTACTAAAAAAGCACAACTATAATATTGAAACTATTAACAGTGACTTGAAAATTGAATTGATGAAGTTGAACAATGTCAGTAAGCAACAATAAGCTGCTCTAACTCCGAAACATGGCAAAGGTGGTTTAACAAGGGAACAGAGCCTACAGAGTTTACGACTGCATGTATTTTAAATTGCTTAGTGTTGGTTGATTACCTCTGACAGAAACGTACAGCGTTCAGAGCTTTAACAATGAAATGGGGGGGGGGGGGGTATGAAAACGTACCTTATTGTATTTACTCTATAGTATGACAAAGATGAATTACGCAGCCAAAATTCCTTTGAAGACAACTTGTGAAGATCTTTTCTGTAAGCCAATCGCTCACAAATGCTGTATCTCTTCCTTCAAATTCTTCCATCTCATCAAAACAGATGTTTTATAGCTGTTAGCGACTTCAGCTCCCAAAAAAAAATGCCCACCCTATGCAGGCAAAAGTCGTATTCCCCACTCCCTGGGCACAATAGTTAATCAAATGCCCGGGCTCTGCTGGGGAAGGGGGGGGGGGATGTTAAAGTTTCGATTTGATTGGCGCATAAGTCGTATGTGGCCTTGCAGACATATATAAATAAGTTACATGCGATGTACGTACATAATCAATTCAGTACTTTCAATAGTACTCAATCAAAATAGTATTTGGTAGTTAGTCCTTTTTGGGTAGTCCGTTTGGGTAGTCTGTCGGGGTAGTCCATGGACTAGGGTTAGTGTTTTCAACTCTCTCATCACAAGAAATGCTTGCTTTTTACCTTGGGGTTTGGGACCACTTGAGTTGTCATCAGGTAACGTACTTCCCACCCAGCTGTTTTCATCATAATCCTCCAGCGAAATAATTTCTGAAAAGCGTAACCGTATAATCAACTGTTAAGGAATGCTGTCAAAAAACAAAATTCAACATACATGTAATCACCGCAATTTGTAAATCAGCACACAAACTGATTAACATTCCCTTCCATTAACACACGAAATGCTCACCTTGTGGTTTGGGACCACTTAAACCGTCACCAGTTAACGTACGTATCAACTCCTACCCAGCTGCTTTCATCATCATCATCCTGGAGTGAGATAACTTCTGAAAATTCAGAAACAGGGTCAAGGTTGCTGCCTAACGGTCGCCCGGTCGCCTGGGGCGGGTTTTGCTAAAAGCAGGCCCAGCTGCCCGCGGCCCACAGCTCGCGGTGGCCCAGCGGCTCGGAGACCCACACAGTTTTGTTGTCCAGCGGTAAATCCACGCGCATGCACAGCTTTGCATCGGGTTTGGGCATGCAAATTAAAGACGGTGAGTTTGAATTCGTTTACCATTATAATAATCATTTCAATCCTTTTCGATCCTTTCTTTCGTTGCATGTTGCTAAGTGAAAAACATTGTCATTCTCTGTTGTTTTCGTCTGTTTACAACAACAAACAGAAACAAGGATTCAAATGATTAAAATGGTAAACGAATAGGCCATTTTAGAGTTCATATCCGCCTCCTCTTCAAAGGGAGTCTAAGTGCAAAGTTTTTGTGATGGTAATTAGTTCTACTTTACATATGAATGACAACTAATTTTCATAAGAAAAACTTCGCACTTAGACTCGCCTTGAAGAGGAGGCAGACATGAACTTGGAAATGGCCTATTCAAACTCACTGTCGTCCATTTTTCACGCATAAACCCAATGCAGATCTGTGCATGCGCACAAAAAAAACTGTGGAAAATCAGGACTGGGCCTCCGGGCCACTGGGCCTCCGGGCCACTGGGCCTCCGGGCCACTGGGCCTCCGGGCCGTGGCAGGCCGTGGGCCTTTTAGCAAAACCTGCCTGGGGCGCCTGGACAAGTAGCCTGAACGGGCAGCCTGATTCATCCTCACTTTCTTGTATTAAAATATGATCCCAGCTGGAATTAATTCATTCTAGGCTCTTGAAAAAATGACTTTGGCTCCTAACTTTTAATGTTGGAAGCAGCACAATACATAAATCAGACTATCAAGCTACATGCTTGTCTTTCATGAAATAGCAAGTATTAAAACATGTTTCACAGCAAATACATGTATGCTACACATGCTCAGGCTAGATATGAAATCTGATGAAATGGTTTCCCTCAAAAGCATCGAGAAATTTATGGTTGGGGATGATCACACTTCTATCGCAATGGCAT
>NC_090873.1:17985935-17995935 GCF_036669935.1 Montipora foliosa | reverse complement strand
AAGGCAGATAGGGTTACCGTGGTGCTAGGGTAACCCTATCTCAGCGCTGAGGTTATCCTAGCACCAAAATAACCCTACCTGCCTTGTGAACACTCTGCTAGGGATAACTCGGCTACTTGGGACAACCTTTTTTCTGGTTTATAGCCGCCAGTGCCCTTACCAAGGTCATTTAGAGCTGTCGTGGCTGATAGGGTAATCCTACCTGTAAAATTTTGCTTGTAAACCTGGGCTATACCCTCCCTCCTTGTATACAGGGCCTAAGTACTGAAGCCTAAACGCATTCCTTTGCCATTACACATCTAATATTTTGATTAGTAATTCATTTTGCAAATGGCCTTCCAATATTGAAAGAAAACAACAGACTGATTATTTCAGACTATAATTACTTATTTAATGTTTTAATTGCTCTTTTTTTGTTAGATGGAGTTCATTCCCACCCAAAGTGGAAGCTACCATTATGGCACACTGAATCCACGTCACTTTAATCCATTTGATTGTGATGGTGATTTCAAAAATATAGGTTCAAGCAGAGATGCAGATAGCCTTGCCAACCACATCTGCAGTAAGTTGGAAGGACTTAAGCAAGAGGCCACAACAGAGAATACTGTGGAGGATCGGAACAAAGCACCAGAAAAACGAAAACTGACTCCACTTTACGCATCTGTGCAGCCCACAAAAAAACAAAGGTGGTAGAAGAGTCCAGCTGTGTGAAGGGAATAATGGAACGTTGCAATGAATGCCAGTTTGATAGTAAGTGCAAATTATATGTATACACGAATATGTCAGTTTGAAACTGTTGAATGTGGCAGTTTATAACTGGACATAGAATAAAATCGCATTACATATACCACATTTTACAAATTATAAGGATGAATAACTTAAGAACATTTGAAATTGACTAAAATAAGTGAGGAAATAACAACAACAACTTTATTACCCTTTTCATAACAAAAAAAAAACTACAATGAAGGAAAGGAAATATTAAATAGAGTAATGGCTTCCTTAATAACTACGAAAGCTAATGCAAGTCGGAAGCCAAATTGAAAGAGATTAATTTATAAGACAGTAAACACAACTACAATGCCTAAACTATCATGTGCCTAACCTATCCAAAACCATAGACTCTAATCTTCTCAAATGTCTTTCTTGTACAGGTAAAACCTATTTTATCCCAGTCAAATGCTTGGTAATGCCACCAAAAGAGAGGCAAATAAGAACAGTTGATGACAGATTCTTGAAGGACTTGATAACGAGTATCGAGGAGCTTCCCTCAGGAAATTATGAAGCTCTGTTTGTGCTAGTAAAGGGTATCAAGAATAAAGAAGAGTTTAACCTAGACAAGGTGGAGCAGCATGAATATGAAATCCTTGGTGGTACTCATGTAATGCTTGCCACCAAATAGCTCAATGAAATGTACCCAGACAACCAATTTAGCTTCCAAGGGCGTGTTGCCAGAATTTACATTGGCCTGTCTGATCAAGAAGCACTCTGGCTTGGTGCAATGCACAACAACACTGGCGCTTTTCGTCACCACCTCACATACCGGGATGAGGTGAGAATGATTTATTTATAATAATAACTTGTACTTGTGACTCTCCGATGCAAAAGCCAAAATACATTTACTACACTCTAACAGATTGATCCCAGTAAGTTTCTTGTTTTTTGAATGTGTAAATCCCCAACAAACTGCCAATCAGTGAAAGAACATCAAGCAACACAAAACTGACAAAAAGGTTTAAAGTCAATACTGTAATTGTGTATTTGTTACCAGGTGGAAATTTCACGCACACAGCTGTTTTTACCTATTCAAGATTGCACTGGTGAACCACCACAGCCAAGTGATTCATGGAGAGACATGTGTGCAAGTCTCCTCCATCAGAAGGTGAGGGGTCATCATTACACTTACCAAGCAGCATTACCATTATTTTTTAGTAGTACAATCCAATTACATGTACTGTTTTTCCAAAAAAATAAGAGTTGAGATTTAAAACACAGTGCAGACTATTGGCATATTGATGACAGATTTTACGTGACATTCAAGAAAGAAAAAGGAAAAAAACACAAAGCATCAAAGAAACCTCATGATGTTTTTCCATTCAAATCATTACTGGCTACGCTCTCTGACACAGAAGGTCTTAAGAATGATTAATTAATTAATTTATTTTTCATTTCCTTTCTGATGTGTAGAAACGAATCCTAAGTGAAGTTTTTGCCATGGCACAGCTGTCTGCAGATGGATGGAAACATTTTAAGACACTAAATACTATGTTTGAAAATGTTCAGCTGGAGGGGCAAAAGCCTAAGGCCACTGAGATAGTCAACAAAGGGAAACCAATACTGAAGCAGTGGCAGTTGAAGCCTCTTTGTGGCCTTTCAAATCATGATCAAAATTTCTTGTTAGAGAAGGTAAGGTTGCAGTTCATTTCATATTATTGTTATTATCATTATCATTATCATCATCATCATCATCATCATCATTACTTCCTGATAAGTGTTTGCTAATAATCCAGTAGGGCCGGAGCCAAACCAGGGGGGGCCTTGTAGTTTACAGCTTAGTGCCATAAGTCAAGTCATCCTGTGTGTTTTCTCGCTGCCGGACTGTTGTCATTGAGCTTTTGTTAAAGTAATAGATGAAATATGAGTGGAAAACCTGTATGGCTATTGATTATAGCAGACTGAAAGAACACAGGAAACACAATGTGGCCTGAATAGTGTGGTGTTATTTGCAACACCTTTATTAACTTACCCATGAATTTTGATTTATTCGGATTTTACTTATTTCATCAGGTTTCTGTCAGTTTTTCTCTACATGTACATGTACTTTTAATCGTCCCGTTTGGGATTGACTGTATCATAGAGTTTAACGTAAGCTATAACAGTTACAAGTAATTATCAGCTTTCAGTCTTGCAAGGTCTGACTGGAGTTTTTTTGTGCTTCCAGGTAGCAAGATGTGAGATGAGCCTGGAGGAGCTTAAAGGTGCTGCAACAGAAATCAAGTGTCTGAGGCCCATCCAAGAGGCCATTGTGGACATCTTTAAATTGACTAGCTGGGAGGATGTTGAAACTGAATTTGGCAGTGCTGTATCTCCTGGAAGCCTATCACAGTTTATAGTGAGTGATCAGAGAGCAGCAATTATTATTCTGTATTAGTTCAACAGTCAACCAAGGATCTCCAGTCTGTGCTGAAAGAACTGGCTAGTTATACACATGTAAACCATATGCTCCTTTCCAAAACCTTGTGTAACAGTAAATATCTCATACACTATAATGTCCTTTTTAGAGTAACACAGTAATGTGGTGATGATAAACAGCAAACATTTTACACTAAATTATGGAGGGAATATTTGTAGAGTGTATCTAGCTATGAGACCCATTCACTCACAGGTTGTATTCTTGTATTTGAAAGGCTATCTATTGATTTAAACTTTCTTTTCCATTCTCCAGGGAAAAGACTTTGAACAGACCCATGAGTTCCAGAAATTTTTGGAACGATTAAAACGAAGGAAGGATGGAGATGCTGTTGAACTGACGGACCTCGTAAACGGGCAGTTGGGTGCACTGGGTCTTATCGTCTCAAGTAAAACACTGCTTGATGTTGAGCAGATCTCTGTTGCAAAGCTGCCTCACTTTCAAGGAGCCTTTTTGGCAATAGGACAAGCTGGTAAACATTGCAAGGTACATATGCGCCTGACTGAGACCAGTTAGAATTCAGTCACCATCTCTGGTGGCAAGTTCAATTCCTGCTAAAGATGAAATTTGTTCACTCTGTTCTGTGTTGCCAGGCAACAGAATAAACTATCTCATCACTTCAATAAATAATTATTGAAATTTATGCTTCTGTCGTTTTGAAATTCCTGGTGATCTGTCTGTAATACCATTATGCTTTCTCTGTTACAAGTGTTGGCCTTATGAGTATACAACAATAATTATTGTGTGTTTGTGAGTGTGTGGGAATGCAGATGTTCATGTGGTATGATTGTGTGCTGCAGGGTAGTTGCTAGCCTGGTTGTGCTTATTTTTATAATAATTATTAAATAAATCTTTTGTCATTCACAGAATGCCCCAGATGTCATTGGTCTAATTTTTCGCATCAACTTTACAAAGTTGACATCCTTTAACATAGTGCTATTTACAGTGGTTGATGATGTAAGAAACCTGAAAGACAAGATGATGGAAGAGGGTGCTACATATGCACAAACGGGACATTTTTATGTACAAAATAAGCCTCACAGTGTCAGTCAAGGTGATGAATTGAGTGCAGATATTCTCATTAGGTAACCTAGTAACTAAGTAAGTATTGTTTGGCTGCATGATTAAACTGCCCAGGTCTTGAACATAATATTATTATAAAATGTTATTTGTGAAGTTCAACATAAATTATTTATGGTAAAATAGAAAAACTGACAAAGTAAAAAACACAATTTATTAAGGTTTTGCATTTATGCGCAGTGCTCAATACTCTCCCTTGGATGGCAACATGCCAAAGAAGCCTGTCTTTGTGACTTACTGACAATTGAACCACGACCAATGTTGGGAAAACACAGAAAGAGCATACAGTTAACATAATATTGTTGTGGTGACTTTGGATCCCAGATACATGTGGTTCATTCTTTGGGAAATGTAACTGCAAGATCATGCCCAGCAGTGCTACAGCTTCGATTTAAACACCATCACTATAGCATGCACGTGTAATATAGATGATATTGTACACATGCTATTTGTTGGATTATTTAGTAATAACAGCAGCCAATGTTGAAATCAATAAACTCTATAATTGACATGTCCTAACTCTTATATTCTCATGCATTTTTAGGGCCATATTTGAAGGAGTCCCTCAACACCTTTGTGCTTGGACACTGGTCAGTGTCCAAAGAGATGACCTCCAGACATTTTTCTATTGAAAATGATGGAAATCTAATATTTGTGGAGCATGTTCCTGCAAAGTGTAACAATGAAGAACAATTGCCTGTTGGAGCCTATGCCTGGCTTGTCAAGCATCTCTCAAGGGAAGGGGACACAGTTACAGATGCTGGCAGCAGCACTGGTTATGCAGTGTGGTTAAGCACTAGTGCGTCACAATGTGAACATTCAACATTGCATTCGAAGATTTCTTCCCTCATTTCTTCTGACATTTAAGGATGGGTGACTCCACAGTGTTGACAGAAAACGTTTAAAGTTCAAGTGTGGCTCTGTATCTCTACAGCCCAATTGCCAAAGAGTTTTGATTTTTTTTTTCGGAAAGACAGGACTAGGTTAAACCTTCTTAAACCTTCGTAAAAAAAAAAGGTTTAACCTACTCCTGCCATTTCTGAAAAAGAATATTTTAAAACTCTTTGGCAATTGGGCTGTAGAGATATACAGCCACACTTGAACTTTAAACGTTTTCTTAAAAATTTCCATTGGTGAACATGTGCATTATGGGTGTTAACTACTAGGTATAAATTATCATATAGTTTGACAATGATAAATAACCACCATTAGGAGCTCAACATGGTTGATTGCTGATATGCAACACTGTGAAGTTACCCTGCTGGAGCCTTCAATGAAATTTTTGCTCCGTTGTTCATTTGGATTTTTGGTTTTACGTATTTGCTTGTATTGATGATCCCATTACATCATTTGATGATATTCAACAATAGAAGGTTTAAATTGACTTTTCACTTGCTAGGGTCAAAAGTTATTATTTTCTAACTGAAAAACCATGAACATTAACACTTGCTAAGAAATTAGGCTGTGTTGTGGACAATCATATGCAAGGTCAAAGCACAAGAACATAGTCAATCACAAGGATTATTGCTATTAATTGGCTTTCCGTTTGTGTACCTTGCACCTGGTTGGTTTCCCCTCACCAAGCAATGTACATTTCATATATATTTCTGTTGTTCATAGTCTTGTAAGTTTGACCTTAGAATCTTGAAAATTTCAGTGCATATTTTTATATGCCAGAAAATACTATGACCATTACGATTTGAGTACGGCATGGGTCAACAGCGGCTGCAGAAATTCTGCGGCCTCTGTTGACCACTGCTGCAGCCATTTTGCGGCCTCTGTTGACCCATGCTGCAGAAATTCTGTGGCCTATGTTGACTCATGCTGCAGAAATTCTTCGGCCTCTGTTGACCCATGCTGCAGAAATTCTGCGGCCTCTGTTGACCCATGCTGCAGAATTTCTGCGGCCTCTGTTGACCCATGCTGCAGAAATTCTGCGGCCTCTGTTGACCCATGCAGCAGAAATTCTGCGGCCTCTGTTGACCTATGCTGCAGAAATTCTGCGGCCTCTGTTGACCCATGCTGCAGAAATTATTTGTAATTTTGAAATGCAATGTCCAGATAGTGTAATAAGTGGTGTAATATCTTTAACTCTGTTTTTGTTGTAACAGTGGCACACGTGCCTCTGAATCATTGGTTTTACTGGGTATTGATGAACATTTCAAATTAAATTCAAGATTTAGGTGTTTATATGTCTGTCCATCCGACAAATGTATATATACTGAACTTTTTTGTAAGGGCCATGAAAATGGCATCCTTTTTGTTTATAAAATTCCAGCAAACTTAACAGTCTGCGAAGGACACCATATTTTTGCGTTTTCTTGTGGCAACAATTCCTGTATCCGCAAGTTTTGCAATAAACTTGTTGCTCTCAAAAACTCATTGCTTCCGTGTTATTTCGCTAACTATTACGACTCTGATGCCTCGATTTTAAGAGAATTAAAGAAAAGGGCGTTTTTTCGCGGAATCCTGTTTGAATTTACCGATAATGTGCCCATTTCTTGCGGAAAATGCAATTTTGGAAAAACACAAAATATTTTGGAAAGCGTTTGTTTAAATCTGCCATGATGAAGACAAGAAAACAACATCTGCGTAGTCTAAAATTCCATAACTGCGTGTTCTATAGTCCAGTCCAAAGCTTTAATTTTACAAGTCCATAATCTTGATTTCAGTGTTAGATTAACTTGGTACCAAACGTTCCACAATAACTTGAAGTCTCGTTAAAAAAAAAAAAAAAAAGCTTAAATCCAGTAGTCCAGTCTGGGTTGAAATCAACAAAACTCTCTATCATCAATTCAAAACTCAACAGATTTTGTTAGCCTGCTTTATGCAAAACAAATATTGACGAAAAAGTAAATAAATATTGATGTATAGATTTTAAGGAGAGGAGAAGGAACTTTTCGGAAGTGTCAATCAAGAAAAAAACAATTTGCCCTCAGCAACAAAATTTGCGAGATGAAAACATCGTAAATTTTGTGCCACGAATATAACAAGTTACCATCACCGGAAAAGGTTTCGGGAGATTCTTGTTACATTCAGTCAGAGTTTAATTTTGCTGTTGTTCTTTCGGTCGTACAAGTAAACTCGCAAAACCGAAAGTGACATCTATTTTAGCAGCCGCCTGTGATCAGGGGGTTAGTCTGTTAGCTGCTCGTCAATCTGTTTTATCTGTGTAGTTCTTCGTTTCTCCTATTTTTAAAGGACATTGTCCTTTAGTTTTTGTCGTTTTCAAGCTAAGTGATGGTTCAGAAGTCGTCAAAAGAAAGAGTTAATTTCACCTTCAGGGAGGCCACAATGGCCGACCGGAAAGGTCCGAGAGTTAAGTTTCCGTACAAGATTAATGTTGGTTTACTGAAGACTTCGATTGAACAAGAAATTTCTTCTTCTATTACTGTTTTCCAAGATCTGGGGAATAACGAGTATCTTGTAGAGCTGGATTCCAGGGAAGGAGCTGATGCACTTATTGACGAAGGGTTTGATTTTCAAGATGTTCATGTTGGTGTTCATCTCCCGCATGGTTGTTTCACTAATGTCAGCATTTTGGGGCTTCGTTCGTATGTTGAGGATGAGATGGTCGTGGAATCATTATCACAATACAGCGACATTAAGAGTGATGTTATTAGATTAAAGTATAACGCTGATCATGATCTTTCGGGAATTGAAAATGGTAATCGGTTATTATGGCGAAATCTATTCAGTACTCTATAAGAATTGGTGGAGAGTGGTGCCGCATAATCCATAACAATCAGGAGCCTGTTTGTAAAGAATGTGATGAAGTTGGACATACAAGGAAGCGCTGCCCTCAGATTGAATGTAGAATTTGTAAGCAAAAAGGCCATATGTCATACGTTTGTAGTCATAAGGATAAGCAAGTATCTCACGAAGTTTCAACAGAAGCTGCATCTGGCTCAGTTCATGAGAAGGTGTTGGTTACTGAGGATGACCCCAAAACTAACGACAAGGTGTCTGTTACTGAGGTTGATCCCAAGACAAGTAAGAATCCCGTAGATGAACAGACCAGAGATAATTTTAGTGAAATGGAAATGGATATACAAGAGGAACATGGTTGAAAACGATCATGTCCAACGGAATCAAAATCTGACATGAAAGTACCAAGCCATCGCTCAAAATATCATCCTGTTCCAAACATTGAGATTGCGAGACAAAGGGACAAAAGTAGTGTTAAAAGACAATCGGCTTCTTAACAGTGTACACATAATGCAGGTTTTTCATTTTTCGATTTTGGTCCTGATGGCAACTTTAGTTAGTTTAAATACAAGAGGCCTTAGGTCGTCTGATAGATGGCAGACTGCTTTCAATATTTTTGAGGAGGTCGTTTCTACATAATTTGTTTACAAGAGACCCACTGGACTGCTGAGCTTGAAATGGAAATTAAGCGTGATTGAGACGGTGAGGTCTTTGTTAGCAATGGAACCAATTAAGCCCGAGGTGTTGCAGTTGGAGTACAATGTGGCGCAAACTTGGAGTGATAATGATGGTTGCATTTTGAGTATTTTGCTGGATGTTGGTGATGAAACGATTAATATTGTAAATGTCTATGCGCCTTCAACTGATCTCCAGAGGCAAAGTTCTTTAAGGATTTGGAGGGTTTCTTATTGAGTGGTTATGCTAATATAGTTGGTGAAGATTTTAACTGTGTATAGGATATACGTTTGGACAAGCAAGGGGGGGATTTGGATGCTCGTCAATTTGCTGCAGGTGTTTTGAAAATTATATCAGCTAGGCACGATTTAAGGGACATGTGGAGGGAGAGACATACAGGCGCGCTAGACTATACATGGACAGGGAAGGTTGGTTCTGGTGACTCATTTGTTCGGACACGCATCGATTTTTTCCTGGTTAGTGAGGCCATATGCGCATTCAGATCATGATTCTATAGTGCTTGTTTTGGATTTTGATAGGGTGCAGCGTGGTCCTGGATATTGACACTTCAATAATGAGCTCTTAAAGGACACTTTGTTTCAAGCAGAGATTGAGAATTTTTAGGGCAATTGGAAGAACAGTTTTAACGACTTTTTGGATCCTTTAAGATGGTGGGATCGTGCTACGCAAGAGTTTAAGGTGATTGTAATCAAAAGAGCTAAAGTTCAATGCAAAGAGCAGTCCAACGAGCATTTGCAACTAGAGAATCAATTCAGTTATCTTCAGGGGCGGGCTCGAAATGCAACAACAGCTGATAAAGTATCTCTTAGCCAAGGAAAAGCTCAAACAGCTTGACTCTAAGAAACTAGAAGCGACTAAAATTCGTGTGAAAACTTGAAGGGCGGACCAAACTATTAAATTGCTCACAAAGGACAACTTGGATACTGTGACTGACTCTAGGGGCCTATTATCGGAGATCCACGCTTTCTACAAAGATCTTTACTCTGCTGATACATGCAACGAAAATGCAAAGAACAAGTTTTTATGTGATGCAATACCTAGGTTGACTGAAGAGGAAAGTATGTTATGTGAAGGCGAATTGACGGAAGAGGAGCTTCAAAAGGCCATAATTTCCCTTGAAAATGATAAATCGCCTGCCAATTTCTATAAATATTTTTGGCCTTTGTTTGGCAGTAGAGTCAGGCATGTCTATAACCATGCCTTACGGGCAGGACGTCTCGCGGTCTGGCAGCGGCAAGGAATAATCACCCTGTTATTCAAAAAAGGGGACAGAACTTTGCTTAAGAACTGGAGACCGATCACCCTACTAACGACTAAGATTTTAAA
>NC_090873.1:17970935-17980935 GCF_036669935.1 Montipora foliosa | reverse complement strand
ACTGAGCAAATTGGATATATAACTTGGTGAAAAACCATTTATAGCCTTATATACTAACAACAAGATTTTATAAATAATATGGTAATCGAAAGGCAACCAATGTAAGTCTATTAAGCTGGGTGTTATATGTTCATACTTCTTGGTGAATGTTACGATGCGCGCTACTCTATTTTGAACTAGTTGTAAGCGGTTTAAAAGAACCTTAGGTAATCCATATAGGATCGCAGTACAATAATCCAGGTTGGTAGTCACAAAAGCATGAATGATTGCTTCACTAGATTCACAATCCAAATATGGAAATGACATATCTTTTTAATGTGGTCTTCCATATCAACACTGGGATCGAGTATCACTCCAAGATTACGAACAGAAGAGGACGGTTGAATAATTTCCCCTCCAACACGAACAGATTCCTTGTTTGGCTTAAGGCCATTGAGAATCATCCAATTATTGATTTCCTGTACATATATTTCAATGCTAGATTTTGCTGAGGCGAGAAGATCATCACTTCCTAATTTAAATGACGCATAGAGATGATATGTAAGATTGTCTCTTTATGATATCAGCCACTGGTGACGTGTACAAAACATATAACAAAGGCCCAAGGGACAGACCCCTGCGGTACACCGCAATTAAGTTCACGTATAGAACATCTTAAACATTCAATTTGGACAAATTGTGTATGAGATGATACGTAGGATGCGAACCCTTCTTGTACAGACCCTGTAATACCATAACGCTGAGATAGCCTATGCAGTAGAGTTTCATGAGACACAGTAACAAATGCCACAGCTAAATCTAACATAAGTAGTACAACGGCTTTATTGCCATCAATTGCACGCAGAATATCATCTTGCACATTCACCATGACAGTTTCAGTAGAATGATGGACTTCATAAGCTGACTGAAAATCCTCATGTAGGTTATTGGTCATCAGATAGTTGTTTAATTGGAGAGCAACACTTTTCTCAATAATCTTCGATAGCGCCTTCAAGTTAGAGATGGGTCTAAAGTTCTTGAATTGTAAAAGGTCCGCATCAGGTTTCTTGAGCAGAGGTGACAATACTGCAGATTCCAGACATGTAGGCATGCAGCCATCACAAAGTGAGAGGTTGACAATGTTAGTAATAGTAGGCAGCAATTGGTCAGTGCATTGTTTGATGATAGAAGATGGTAATGGATCTAAGACACAGGACTTCGAGAACAGTGTTGCAGCCAGTTTCCTGATGTCATCAATTTTCATCTCAGTAAAAGTTGAAAATTTAGTCGAAGACATAGAAAGTACCTCATCATTAACACATTCAACCGAGTCAATGACAGCCTTCCTTTTAACAAGGAGATTTTTATGCAGTGTATCAATCTTAGTAGTAAAAAAGGTAGCAAATTCATCAGCTAGCATACGGTCGTTTTCGGAGAGTGGGTACTAATTAACAGTTGTTTTGAACAAAACTTTTTGAGTACCAGAGTTTTCTTTAATAATAGACGAATAGTATTCTGACTTACGAGACTTGATTAGATTGATTACAACGCTACATTGGTGCACATACTGCTCACAGTCAGCAGGGAGTCTCGATGCTCGCCATTTATCCAGTAGTGACCTCGTCATAATTATTCACAGCTACATGGATATCATCCTGATGTTGGAGTATAACAGAACCTTCAATATCACTTCGAAAAGAAGTCACATCAATACCACATAGTTTTCGAGAAGAGACAACCTTCTTTACGAATTTAGGCTTTTCCAAGTGTAGGGTTGAATGAACAGCCAGGGTCAGATGTTTTAACGTCATTAAAAAAATGATCCATTGCATTAGTTATTACTAATAAAGAGTGTGTCCATTAGCATGTGTTTTCTCACTGACATGCTGTACCAGATCGAGGGAGTCCAGCAAGTCCAGAAATTGTCTAGCAGTAGCATCGCTGGAATTGTCGACATGGATATTAAAGTCACCAACAATTAGCAATCGCTTATGTCGCAGATCAGCAGTAATATGTTCCAAAAGCTTAGAAAACTCTTCCAAGAACAACGATGTTGACAAACTAGGGGGTCGATAGACAAGCAGAATTCTTACACAATGCACCATGCATAGGTGAAAATCCATTAATTCAAAAGAGTGATATTGGTCTGTGAGAGAGGTGTTTAAACGAATGCTGTTCTTAAATATAATTCAAACGCCACCACCAGCAGAATGAGATCTTGGTATGTGTATCACTCTTTAGTAAAATCCAACTAGTGGTCTATTATCAATGCTGCGTTCTGATTGGTTGAGCTACTAGTAGGCTATTTGTTATAGCCCACTAGTAGCGAAAAGCGCCGGCTTTGAAAACCAAAACAACAATTAAAGTCTAGCTTTAACTAGCAAAAGATGTTTTGTCTCGATATTTTTTTGACCAACTAGTTGGATTTTACTAAAACAATTATTCCTCTCGCCCTCTGAGTCAATATTCGGCCTTCGGTCTCATGGGCTATTGACTCAGAGCCCATTCGGGCTCGAGGAATAATTGTTAAATATCCTGTACGACATGAGGTACCGATTTCAACAGAATCATCAGTACCAGGACGAAGACATGTCTCAGTCATCGCAAGTATATCAATACCATTGTCAACAACGAAGTCTTTCACGGCCATGGCTTTGTTTCTGACTGATCAAGTGTTAAGTAGACAAAAAAGTAGACTCTGATGTAGAACACAAAGGCGGCAACAAATACGTTGTTTGTGGTATTAGCATATTCGAAACGATATGGATGGTTAAACTGCATGTGATTCTCAAATCTCGATGAAGAAATAGATTCTGATGGAACGGAGTCCTGTCTTTGCGCAGGAGGGCCAGGATTAAGCTCAATGTTCAAAGAGGCATCATCATTCGGATAATATCTAAACCTGGATGTAATAAATTTACAGCACAACGGATTGTTGGACATCTTTTGTTTAAGCGAAGGTAATGCCATTGTTTGCATGCAAAATCTAGAAGACCCTGTTGAAAGAACCACGTCAATACCAAAAAACATCTTTTCCTTGGATAAATATAGTCGAGGAACCAGCCCAGAAGTAGGAAGAGATTGATATCTGCATTCATATCCCGAAATATCACTCGAGCGGTAGAAAATAATGGCACAACAACCAGAGAACACCGCAGCAAACCACCAACCACCAGCCATAACTCTTGCTGGGGGTACGGTGCCCTCAACTTGTGCGAGTGCACGAGGGAAAGCAAATTGAGTCAATTTAACGTACCAATACTTAAACAAATCCTGAGCCATTTTGAAATTCCATATACGACAAGAGACAAGAAAAGAGACCTAATTGAACAATTAATGACATTTTTACAAGAATGTGATTGCTTTAATGAGTGTTAGTGTGTAGGCATTTCGTGATCAGTGCAATATTCGTTTCATGGATGATTATAACATCAAATCAAAGCTTGGCACATGCCATGGGGGAAATAAAAGTAGATCATTGTTAAATCGTGTCAACTTGATCCAGTTCCAGGTTTGGTTTTGCGACAGTGCTATGATATTCTGCTTCCAGTCATAACTAGGATTGTTAATCTGTCTCTACAGCATGGACAATTTCCTGATGGTTTAAAGATGGCATTGATTATACCGTTATTGAAGAAATCTACTGCTGATCGCGAAATACTTTCCAACTATAGGCCCATATCAAATTTACCATTTATATCAAAGTGCTGGGAAAAAGTTGTTGCTCTTCAGTTAAATGAACATCTACATGACAACTGTCTACATGAAGTCTTTCAGTCAGCCTATAAACCATGCCATAGTACTGAATCGGCCCTAATCAGGTTACACAACGATATTCTCACTGAAATTGACAATGATAATTGTGTTATGCTGCTTTTCTTAGATCTTTTTGCAGCGTTTGATACGGTGAACCATCGAGTTTTATTGTCAATATTATCAGATCGTTTTGGAATTAAAGGAACTGCTTTGTCATGGTTTGAGTCTTATCTTTAGGAGCGTACGCAGTTTGTATGCATATAAACCATGCACTGAAATCAAGATCAACTCAAGATCTTCCTGTCGTGACATGATGTTTGGAGTCCCTCAAGGTTCCACTCTTGGACCGTTTCTGTACCTGTTGTACACTGCTCCACTTGGTGATATACTACGAGAGTATGGTGTACGTTTTCACATGTACGCTGACGACACCCTGTTGTACATGTCATTTAAGTCATCTATTACTAGTGATATTGGACACTCCCGTTCTATTCTGGAGTCATGTGTATGTGCCATTGAACGATGGATGCTTCATAATAACCTTAAACTCAACAGTGACAAGACTGAACTACTCATTCTTCAGGCTAAGCATAGGCCTGCCCCTCCTCTCGATTCCATGAATATAGGCGATCTTGTTATCTCGTCGTCTAAATCTTACATGAACATTGGCGTCACATTAGATAATCACATGAACTTTGGTGAACATATTAAGAACATCTGTAGAGTAGCTTTTTATCATATTAGGAACATTGCTAAGATAAGAAAATTTTTGAGTTACGATACTGCTAAAACTTTAATGCATGCATTCGTTACTTCTCGGATTGATTCATGTAATGCACTTTTGTTTGGTTTGCCTAACTTTCTTATTCAGCGTTTACAATATGTTTTAAACTCTGCTGCTCGAGTTATAGCACGCTCTCGGAAATTTGATCATATCACACCGTTACTGATAGAATTACATTGGTTACCAGTAGAGCAGAGGATAATATTTAAGATTTTATTATTTATGTTTAAAGTAGTTAATGGTTTAGCACCTAGTTATTTAAGTGAATTATTAGAAACCTATGTTCCAAGGCGTATGTTAAGATCGTCTACACAATTGCTCCTGCATGAACCCAAATTTAATCTCAAGACGTATGGCTCACGTGCCTTCTCTGTTTGTGCACCTCGATTATGGAATAGTCTTACTTTAGAAATAAGGAGGTGTGACCCTATTGACACTTTTAAGAAGAAACTTAAGACACATCTTTTTAAGAGCTCACATTTTTGTTAGCTATGAGTACGTATCTAAATATTACTAATTATTGATTTTTATTATTTTATATTTTGTATTATTATATAAGTACTGAAATTTACTCAGTGCAAACTCACTGAATAAAATTCGTCTCTCTTTGATGAGAACCAATCCCATTGGTCATACGATTTTTCTCACTAGTGAAGAATATCGTATGACCAATCAGAAGACTGATACGATTTTTTTTCACAAGTGAGAAAATTCGCATCGGTTTTTCCCGCCTTTTGGGGCGGCCATGCAAAGTAACTGGGAGTGAATGTTTGCAACGTTCCCTGCTTTCCCAGAATCATGGCTTCAAGGTTTGCAGACATTAATTCAGTGGAACAATTTATCGAAGACCAAGAGAACGAAAATACAAGAAAGAAAACTCAACAGAATGTTGCTTTACTTGAGGAATTTCTGACGCTGAGGAACGAGTCAAGACTTATAAAAGAAATTGCCCCGAAGGAGCTGAATGCATACATCGCTGAATTTATCATTACGGTTCGAAAGAAAGACAGCAACGAAGACTATGAACCCAGCTCCCTACGTTCTTTGATGGCCACTTTTGAACGGTATTTAAAGAAGAAAAATCAAATTTATCTCAAGTTTCTGAATGTTTTTCGACCACAGTTCATTCAGCTGGTTCGGCCGCAGATTATCAACCAGGCCAGCAAGCGATGTCGCTCTTTACCGGTACTGTAATTCATGGTGGTCATCTCTATCAGCAGCCTTAATCAATCACCGACCTTGGCCACTCCAGAAGCTGAGATTAAGTCCACAAAGAGGTAGAGGTACAAAAGGCTAAAAGTACAGTACTGTGCAAAAGTAATGCAAGTGATTTCCGACGAAATTCCTGGCTTTTCGCAGCTTTTCGAGGAAATTTCGTTTGAAACGATTTTTCGCTGATTTTTCGCCGCAATTTCGTAACGCCTATTGTTTCAATCGGTGTGATTTTTCGAACAATAATTCACTCTCCCCGAAAATGCGCTGCGAATTTTCGCGCGATAGTTCGCTCTTCCCGAAAATGCGCTGCGAATTTTCGAGCGATAGTTTGTTCTTCCCGAAAATTCGTTGCAAACTTGTAAGTAACCATTCGCTTTGTTCGAGTTCGAGTTCGAGTGACTATGTGAATATTCTTTCTGTAGAGGCAGCATTACAGCTGCCGGTTTTTGCTTCATGAACTGGATCAGCTGCTTTACCAAACTCCTCTGCTTATTGTCAAATTCATGGTTAACTGTTATGGTGATTCCAAAACCTACAGGTATCAAAGTTGCAACAAACTTCTTGCTTTGTTGTTATTCACTACCACACTCGTTGAGACCCTCACTTTCCATTGGTATAAAACGCACGAAGTTTCCCCGTCTTGAGCCCAGTCTCTACCGCGGTGACGGTTTGTTTTATTAAGGTTCACGCCGTATTTCAATAGTATTGTCATTCACTTTGAAGCAATCTAGTGGTTAACATGCCGAGAGTTTCAACTCACACGAGAACTCGAATCGAGCACCTTCACAAGCAAGGTCTCCACCCAGCTGGAATATTTACATCTGTGAGAAGCGAAAGTTTATCTGTAAGCTTTTCTAGTGTTACTCGCATTATCAAAAGCTACGCATTACCGGTTCGGTGAAAAATCTTCCCCGCTCCGGGAGACCTCAAAAGTGCAAAATAATACAAAATAATGACGAGATGACGAGCTCCCAAGTCAAGAAGAAGCTGGCAAAACATGGAGTGGCCGTTAGTTCGTCAACTGTGCGAAGATCACGCAAGCAGCAAGGCTGGACTCTACAGCGGACTAGGTACTGCCAGCTTATATGAGACGCCAACAAGATCAAGTGGTTGGAGTACGCACAACGAGTTATGGAGAGTGGCAACACTTTCCATAACGTGATTTTCAGCGACGAGTGCTCCATTTCCCTTGCACATTACAGGCGCACATGTTACCAGAAGCTTGACAAACCGACCAAGCGAAAGCCTAAGCCGAAGCACCCGCTAAAGGTTCACGCCTGGGCAGGAATAAGCAGACATGGATGCTGATCTATTTTGCAATATCCTAGAGACCACCCTTGTTCCATTCATCAGAGAAAGACTTCCCGATCACCGGTTTATGCAAGATAACGACCCAAAGCATACCTCCAGACGAGCCCAGACCTTCTTTGATGAACACAACATTAACTGGTGGCGTACTCCCCCAGAGAGTCCTGACCTTAACCCGATCGAGAACTTGTGGCATGAGCTGAAGTTCTGCTTGGAATCAAAGGTGAAGCCACACAACAAGCAAGAACTGGAGGATGGAATCAAGAAGTTCTGGGAAAGGAGAATCACGCCGGAGAAATGTGCAAAATTTTAAGATCACGTTCTGTGCAAGGCGATTCCAGCTGTGGTGGAGGCTGAAGGTGCTGCAACCAAATATTAAACAACGGCTCTTTTGGGAGCCGCTGCTCCCTGCTTCGTCGAACACGGGTTTGACATTGCACTGTAGGTCGCTAAAAATGGCTCTTTTAGGAGCCACCACATCTCATAAAAGTCAATGACCAATGCGAATCCTTGATTTACTACAAACGTTCTAAATAGATACAAGGTTCCATTACACTATATATATTTTTGAAATAAATTAAGTAACCCACATGGCTACATACATGTATTTTTAATGCCTCTCCTAAAACTTTTCCACTTTTCATGGCTGCACACGAAAGATTTTGACATGAAATCAATCCTGTGAACTTGCAGTTTTTTTTTTCCAAAAGGCTGTTACTTCCATTGAAACGTTATGAAGAGAAATTGAAGGTTTTTGTCCGAGTGAAAAATATAATGATCTTTTAGAGAATTATAATCTTTTTTCAGAAACGCGTTCATTGAAATGCTGATACCGGGGTTTCAATAGAAGCCGGTTGCCGGCGGTATACCGCCGCCTGCTCTGCCTCACACTGCCGGCTAGTTTGCCTTGATTTTCACTAAAAATGCTATCAGAAACTTGTCAAACTGCCGCCTTCAATGGGCTATCATGGATGGCTATTAATTTCAGAAGTTATTGAAACCCCTGCTGATAACAACAGATTTTTCAAACTTAGATTTCACTTGTGTGATATCTTTCTTCAGGTTTAATATATCAACAGTGTTGCTCTTAAAAAGAAAAGGCATGCGTTTATCTAAACCTAGATTTTACTTGTCCGCAAATAGGAGGCTTTTTTATTTCTTTTCAAGCAGCAAAAGTGTGATTCTTTTGGCTGTTTTCTTTTAGATAAATAAACAGAGTCGCACTTGAAAAGAAAAGTCACGCGTATTTAAATGCAAATTTTACTCGTAATTAGCAGCCTTTCTACCACTATTCAAGGGGTGAAAGTGTGATCTTTTGGAGGAAGGTTTTTCAAGTTTGAAATGATTCATATCAGACTTGAATTTCCCGTAGTTTAAATGCGTGCCGAAACCCTCTGAATTACTTTCAGCCTTAATTTTAAAAGAGCAAACCGAATCGCTACAGATTTCACATCGAAGACCTTTCCTTCCTATTTTACATATGGATGGATGCTTCCGCTTGTGATTTATAATAGGTCCCGCAACATGAAACTGATCTTTACAACACGATATTAGTTTTAAGTATGTCTGAATGTATAAAAAGGGGCACGTGCCTCTCACTAATAAGAACGCGTGCTTTCTTTAAATAACAACACTAATGAATACAATACATGTAAAATCAGTATAGCCGAGCATTCAGATTGATAATTATAATATCAGTTCAGACACACGAAGTGACGCGTAGTGTATTGTTTACCACAAATTTGCATGACACTGTGGAACTGAAAAGCGAATCGATTTAAAGAGTTCTCGATCCGGCTGTTAGCCAGGTTATCTATAAAAAGGTAGAAACTCAACTCGTTTACCACTTCTCACTGACTTACGTTAATCACTGTCGAAATCGTTTACTGTTAACATGGAAGGAAAAATTGCTCGAATTAGCTGGAGTCGCAGAAAGTATTCCCACGCGTTTCGTTCAACCATCGTTGATCCTTCATCGTTAAAACATGGCCAGAAAGTAAAAGTGTTGTGGAGGCAAGCAAAAAAAGAATTCTCTGCCGTTGTGACCTGTTACCCGGTCCAGGAGGAGACAGAAAATCCAGAAACCATCACTGCGTTGGCGCCGCGTGGAGCGAGAGCTAAGCGAAAGTTGGTAAGTATTTGCTTAAAGGAGAACTGAAGCCAAAAATCAAGTAGCTTTTTGTCACGTCATTTCAACAACTATGCATTGTTAAACAATTTGTCATACTTTTTTCCTTCTCAAACGAAATGTAGCACGCATAAAATCAAGCTTTTCAGGCGATAGTTGGCTCAAAATTCGGCTATGGTACGGAGGCGCAGAACTACCGTGCCAGCGGTTCTTTTATAACTTTGTGACGTATGATATGGGGAAGAAGTGAAGTGCCATGTAGTGCGAGGACCCAGTATGAGTTGACATTGTGCCTCTTTCTAAGCACGGGTTAGCTAGAGTTTTGGAAAATTGAAGGAGAATACGAGCAAGCTGTTTTTGTTACCCAGAGTGCTACCTTGTTAAGTTCTCTTAAATCGTCGTAGACATCTCTACCTTCTCTAAAACTGCGTTAAGCGCAACGCGAGTCGCCAATCGCTCATCAATGTAAACATTTTTGTACTTTAGTTGTAGCAGTGGTTTTTCCACTTCGAAGACACTTTTTGACGGACATCATGTGTAAACTTCGGCAAGCGATCATGGTCATACAGTGCATCTACTCTTAAGGTGATGTTTTCTGTGATGGAATGGGTGTAAACTTATTCTTGTGGGCTAGTCAATCGGATGTCATTTTTGGCAAGATTCCGAAGGAAGATTAGTGTTGTAAGTAGCCATAATTGGCAATAAAATTGAAAATCTGCCATGGAATTTGGCTTATGACTTTATTTGTAGAAAACACTGTGGTCTTTTCCTACGAACCTCGTATAAATGCAGAATTCGAATCCTTTAGCCGTGCAATATCAATACTCTCT
>NC_090873.1:17923435-17963435 GCF_036669935.1 Montipora foliosa | reverse complement strand
AGCATGGCTGATGTGGTGACCGAAGCCAAGGCCTTAGAGTCTGTCTACACCGCAAACAAGCTGATAGCAGATTCTTCAAAATCAACCATCGACGAACGAGTCCACTGGGTAAAACATAAGGAAATGAAGCTTCGTAGAGAGCCAGGAACATGTCATTGGTGCGGAGACAAACGGGGACCTCACCCATGGAGACAATGCCCAGCAAGGGGCAAAACATGTTCAAAGTGTGGCATTAATGACCATTTCGCCAATGTGTGCCTGGCAAACGGCCCACCCCCACAACGACGGAGAGGTTCATACCCCCCTCCCACCTGCAGCAACCGGACCCCCAGCCAAACACCCAGTAACAGGGGAAGCGGACAACGACAGGAAGATGTACATCACCTGCAATTTAATGAAGACGAACATACCGACCCCACGGTGTACGCCGATTATTATCACGAGCAATGTTACTCTCTAGAAACTCCACAGAAGAAGAGGAAATACTTTGTACAACTACCCCTGTCAGCTACCGGCTCACACTTCCGGCCAATTACACTCCAGATTGACACTGCAGCCTCATGCAACACTCTATCTTATAGTACCCTCACCTCTCTGGATCGAGACGTGCAAATGTCAAAATCACCTTATCTCTTACACCCATATGGGAACACTCGCCGATTGAGACCTTTGGGTCAAGTCGAGCTAGTGTGCCACAGGAACAACCACTATGACACCCTAACCTTCCAAATCCTGCCAGACGACATCATGGCCAACAAGCCCGCCCTCTTATCGGGGGGTGACAGTGAAAGATTGAGACTAGTCAGAATAGAATCTGACACTGTCTTCTCCCTATCTCCCTCAGTAACAATTTCCAACTGCAACACAGCACAGGACACCCAAAAGTAAGTAGAGTGTAACCACATCAAACAACTCCACAACAACAGTCCAAGCACCTGTAACCCACTCCCTTCTCCATCTCAACCAATCATCATCCCTGCTAAACGGCGACTACCTACCGCAGGTACACTTCAGAAAGAACACATTTTAATGGAATATGCTGAGAACTTTGAAGGCCTCGGCTGCCTTGGGCCCCCAGTGCACTTTGAAACCAAACAAGATGTAACGCCAGTTCAAATGCCCATCCACCGAATCCCGATGGCAAAACGGGCTGCAGAAAAGAGTGCTCTAGACAAATACGAGAAAGCTGGCATCATAACTAAGGTTGTGGAACCGACTCCATGGTGTTCAAATGAAGTCATCAGAGAAACCCCCAGAAAGGTCCGAATTTGTATCGACCCTAGTCAGACCATTAACAAGGCCATCCTCCGTCCCGTTTACCAAATGCCAACCGTCAACGAGCAGCTTCATAGACTAGCTCATACCAAATGCTTTTCTCTTGTTGATGTACGCGATGGCTTCCTCCACATTCATTCCACCCCTGGATGAAGAGTCCTCGCACATGACCACAATGCACACCTCTTATGGCCGCTAACGCTGGCGACGCCTTCCTTTCGGGATCTCAAGTGCCCCTGAAGAATTTCAGATGCGACTTATTTCTGCTCTAGAGGGTCTAGAGGGCATAATTTGTATAGCTGACGACATATTGGTCTTTGGAGAAGGAACAGATTTCACTGAAGCTGAGAAAGATCATGATCGCCGGTTTGTAGCCCTAATGGAACGTTGCCTCCAAAAGAACATTAAACTAAACCCCACTAAACTGCAGTTCAAGTTAACAGAGGTGAAGATTATGGGTAACATCATCACAGCCACTGGGGTGAAAGCCGACCCTGACAAAGTCACTGCTATAACTGCGATGCCCACGCCAAGAAACAAAGCCGTCCTCCTACGATTCCTCGGAATGGCCAACTACCTATCGCCATACTGCTCAAATCTCAGTACCATCATTAGACCCCTCACTGCCCTAACCCAGAAAGACCTCCCATTCTCCTGGACGGAGATTCAAGAAAGAGCTTTCAACGACGCAAAGCAATTGATCGCTGCTGCACCAATTCTCCAATACTATGATTTAGGGAAACCTGTGGTACTCCAAGTGGACGCCAGCGAAGAAGGCTTGGGGGGAGCTCTCCTCCAACCGAACGCCGAAGGTAAACTTCAACCAGTCGCCTTTACCTCAAACAGCCTGAGCAGCACCGAACAGCGCTATTCACAAATTGAAAAAGAATGCCTCGCCATCTGCAACACATTTGGAAAATTTGATCATTGGCTGTTCGGTAAATCAGACATCACAGTGCACACAGACCACCAACCCCTCGAAACCATCTACAAGAACCCACTTCACAAGTCACCCGCACGTCTTCAGCGAATGCTAATGAGACTTCAGAGATACCAGTTCAGCCTACAATACAAGAAAGGTACAAGCCTTCATATAGCAGACACAGTATCTCGCGCTGCTCTACCCACCCCAGTGCAGGCAAAAGTGACAGGGTTTGAAGTGTTCCGCGTTGAACTTGAACACTCTGACAATGACCACAACCCCCGACTCACCGATGTCACAGAAGAACTCCTCAAATCAGAAACCAAAAAGGATCAAACCCTGACTGATCTACAACAAACCATCACCTCTGGTTGGCCGGACGACAAACAACACCTGGCCCCCAACCTCCGCCCATTCTGGCCCTTCAGAGAGGAACTAAGCACACTCAACGGCATCGTTTACAAAGGTCAGCAAGTCCTGGTTCCTCAGTCCATGCACTCTATAATGCTTAGGAAAATACATGCAAACCACTTTGGAGCAGAGTCCAACGTTCGCATGGCACGAGAGGTTCTATTCTGGCCAGGCATGCGGAAAGCCATTTCAGACATGTGTGACAGCTGCAGTGTTTGTGCCCAATACAGTAGAACTCTCACCAAAGAACCCATGAAGTCATTACCAATTCCAACGCAGACATGGCAAATTGTGAGCCAAGATATCTTTACCCATGAGCAAAAGGACTACCTAGTTACTGTCTGCCATTTTTCGGACTGGATCGAAGTCGATGAACTCCAGGACACCCTCCCCGCCACAGTCATAAACAAGACCAAGGCCCACTTTGCACGATTTGGCATACCACAAATCTGCCATACTGACAATGGCTCACAATTTGCAAGCAAGGAATATGAGAACTTTGCCACACAGTACGGATTCAAACACACAACCTCCTCACCCTATCACCCTCAAGGCAATGGCAGAGCTGAAGCTGCAGTCAAAGTGGCCAAAGCAACACTAAAGAAATCCGCTGACTTCCAGACTGCGCTGCTCAATTACCGAAACACACCACCTCAGGGACATACATATTCACCTGCACAGCGCATGCTCTGTTGACGTACCAGGACAACCCTGCCAACACCCAACCACCTCATAAAGCCCTCACCAATCAACCCAGATGTCGTCACTCAAGAGCTCACCTTGAAGCGAGCCGCGAGCAAACGCTACTACGACACCAAACCGACCAAAGTACATCCCGAGCTTGCTGTCGGTTCCAGTGTATATGCAAAACCACCACCTACACAGAGGAGTCATCCATGGATACGAGGGACTATCATCTCCCAGGACACACCTAGATCATACACTATTCAGACACCAACCAGCAACATCCGTCGAAACCGGGTTCATCACACCAACAATGGAACAGTCTCCTCCACCAAAACAGACCAACCCTCCGGCACGGTTACAGGCACCCCCACTGGACAACAGTACCCTCTCCATAGAACCACAAGCAGAAGAAACTGTTGCCAACAATCAATCTCCTGCGCAGACTCTACCACCACACCTCACCAGACCAGAGATACTCCCAAGCAATGGGCCTGAGAAGCTTGCAACTCTACCTAGCCAAGACCACCCTCCGGCACCCACTCTTGGGAACACAAGAACAAGAACGAGGATCATCAAACTTCCTTTGAGATTAAGAGACTATGAACTGACCTAGTGGTCTACATGGACTACCAATTATTCATTTTCTTGCGCCTCTTACAGCGCTCATTGCTGTATTTTTGTTATGTTGTTGTTATTGTATACTTTTTTTTTTTTTATAAAGGGGGAGATGTTGGGAACTAGCCCCGAGACCCCTCTCGGTCCCTCATCCGGGATATGAACGTTGTACGTGGAGATCGCACATGGCGAAATTATAACTTCATCTGTGTTTACAATTTGTCTCGTATATGCTTGGTCCCCTGGCACACAGCGCTAAACTATATGGCCAGTGACATCGAACGAAGGAGGTATTTCATGAAATGAAACAAGCATCGATGTCGTTGTTTGATAACTGAACTATATACAAAAGATCAATTAAAGACGAGGTAAGACTTCCCGAGTGTTATTGACCCTGTAATAATCCGTCTTCTGTATGAATAACAAATAGAATTCGGTGTACGGGTCCCATACGAATAGGCAATTTCTAAAAAATAATAATCACTGTACTAGCCTTAAAGCATAAAAGTACCGAACACAAACCTGACTCATCAAACTTTTGATTTAACTCCTCGAGCTCTTGGCAGCAATAGCATTCGTCGGCTGTCGGCATCAAAATGCACTCACCGCAAATGCACCATTCGGTGTTCCCGGTTCTCATGCTTGATGTGCACGCTTCTGGGGAATCCTCACCTTCATCATCATCTGATTGAATGGGTACTTCCCCTGGGGGATACATTGGCTCGAACTGAAAAGGCTCCACTCCGCTCATAATAAAATAAATACCTCGATAAACGCCACAAAATTACAAGCTTGGTATGTTTATTTCCGTCCCTGATCTTCCCCATATCATACATCACAACTCTGTATTAGAAACTGCTGACCCATAATTGACGCCCACGGTTTCAGCGGCTAAAACGGGTGAAAATTGCAACTTGAAACTCGTATTTCTCTTGAGTAAAAAGCAATTGGTACAAATAATGTAGGGAATCTTGTTTTTTACTACGTAGTCTTTTATATGACATTAACTTGATTTTTGGCTTCAGATCCCCTTTAAGATCAAACCATTTGATTCAACTGCATTCAGGATCATCCTTCCATGTTTATACAATGTATTTTGTTAGTGTGTCTTAACATTTGTTCTGGTCTTAATTCGCAGATTCCAGAATCGCGTTCGCTGCCACCTGGAAAGAAAAAGAGCACCACAAAAACTGCCAAGGCTGCCAAGACCGCCAAGGCCAGTACGGCAAGCTCCAAGCAAAAAGAGAAAACGAAGGGAAAGGTCTGTATTACCTGTACACGAAAAAGCTTACTCATTTGTTGCAATGTAGACTCGCTCGCCAACACTTAATGATAAAAATTAGTCTTACTTTGAACTACACCTGTATTCACTGGTTTTTAAGCCTGTGAGAATTTGAAGATTATTGATTGAGTACAGTAGTTACAGTTACTGTATGCTTCACTGATCGATGTTTTGAAATTTGTTGCCTGTTATGGGTTACAGTTACACAAGGAGATAGGTTGAGTCAGTTTTAAGGCAATCTTAATCAGTTAAAAGATTGTTCCTCTCTGAATTTGAAAACTTGAAAAGGAAGTTGATACAAGGCAAGTTTTGCGAGGGATACCTTGATGTTGCCTACATAACGAATTTTCGAAACCACGCCATTTCACAATAGCCATATTTTGAGAAATCACTTGAAAGAGCGATTTGAACGATTACAACGATTTTCAAAGATCCTGATTATGTTTTTTGAGCCTGACAACAATCCTAAAGGTATTTAAAGTAAATACGAAGATAGTTATGGTTAGCTCGAAATTAGAAGTGTTTGAGGTGAAGGAACTTACGTGGCCGGTACATCGCATATGCTTCACCCTAAAAGTCGATGGCTTAATTTAAGAATACAAATTCTTAGTTTTTAATTCTCAGGTAAGAAACAAACTGTTCTTATTTTAAAGTTCTCAATCAATGACACGAAAAAAATGTCGCATTTCCTTTATTGTGAATTATTCGATCTCTCATGAAGTCGCACTATGAAATTGAGTGGTGTTTGGCAGGTTGTATGTACGAGCGTATTTTCTGTAGATTTCTGGGCCACTGCACTGAAATCCGCAGTTGTCCTCTCGCTTTGTCTTCCAAATCAGCCATGCATCTCGGTTCTCACCGTCAAGCCTTTACGGGCCCAATTTCCGAGGGATTGTGAGTCTGTCCAAGTAATTTTTCCGTTGTAGAATCAGTAATCTTGGACTGAGGTTGATAGAGTACGATGCACGCATTAATTATGGAATTATGTGTATTGAATCGTTTTTGGGAACGTAAAGCTCAGAAACTTTGAAAGAAAGCTCCGTTTCGTTGAGACAATAGATTTATTATAAGCATGCTTAAGTTAATCTGAGATATTAATCTGCTTGCGTTAAAAAAAATCGTATTAAATTCCAGCTTTGATCGTTTTATGGGACCATGTGTTTGCTGGTAGATTTAAGGAAAACGATTTCTCTCTTTGTCCAATTTGACCAGGAGAGTGGAAATAGTTTTTTTTTCGCTTTTCCAGCATATGTTTTTACTTTTTTGTATGTATGATCAGAGTTTCAGGCTATAAATATTCTTGCCAAAAAGGATAAGTTTCAAAAAATTTTTGATATAGGAAATGTAAGATATCACAAGGAGTAATCACTCAAAGATCAATAGTGTTGTTTATGCAGACTGCATTTGATGTGAAGGACAACACAATGTAGCATTCACTGATTTAATAAGCTTTATCTGCAATGAATGGTAATTGTTTTAAACCATATAACTGATTGTCACTTAAATTCTGCAGATTTTAGATACAGCATCAGCCGGCAGTGTACAACAGGTGAGCTCTTCAAACGAGAGCTCGGATGGTGATGATGACGATGCTTTCTCTTCTCTTATTGCTGTGCGTCCTCCTGTGCGTCTTTCTTTGAGTCCTCCTGTGCATCTTCCTGTGCACCCTCCACGAGCAGAACCACTGCCAGTGGTGCCAACAAGAGACTTCTCCGATGATGAAGAAGAAGATCAATTTAGAGTTGGGGAGTCACTCTCCAAAGCGATCAAAACTATTGGCTAAAAGATGTAGGTTATTATTAGTTGTTCTAAGGAGGCACACTATGCTTAAACTGTGACTTTACAGTTAGATAGTTTTCACATACAGGTTTTTCACAGATTTTTGTTTTAATTTTAATCGAATGTATTATATCCTTTCAGATGTGTTTTAGTCAATTTTACAATTTAAAATATATGGCTAAAGTGCTTACACTACTTACGATACAATATGGCTACTTACACTATGAATTTCTTTACTTGACCGTTTGAAATGTGTTGCCTGATGCAATCAAAGCTAATGTAGTAAACGCTACTTTTGCTGATACTTTGGACCTAAAAATTGTTCTTTTTTGACCTGTTAATTTCCTCAAAACACACGTGTCAATTTTTATTTGTTTTTCAATTAAGCTAATGAACCTCATTGCTTTACAGCAGATCCATCAAAACAATGACAGCATTCAAAGACAAGAGATGGTAGCAACAGAGCTTCGCCTGGTGAGAACAATCCTAGAGCGGCTTGAATGCGCCTACGCCATACAAGAGGCTACGCTAGACAGGCTCTTGAACATGATGCCAAATGCTCCAGCAGTACTGCAACAACCTATTCAGTTTCAGCCCTCTTTTCCGCTGACTCAATCCTCTACACCAATCCAGTCCAAGATCCCCCAGTCAAACTCGTCTGTTGAGTACAGGGCACCAGAGACGGGAAGCAGTGCTCTTCCAGTAATCCAAAGATTTGTGGATGACACCAGCACATCAGGTAACCAACAAAATTAAAAGAAAATAAAAAGTTGTTCCTACTTAAAATGCCTCTGTTCGGTTGTATATCCATAGCTTGATTGACACAATCAAGTCTAATACATCAACAGGGATAAAAGATAGGCAAAGTACACCTAATTAAGTTCTATATGAAATCAATGCCTTAAACACCCTCAATTTCATTGTCTTAATGCCACTTACAGTAATAATTAGTAGTAGTGTTGTTTGCATGGAAAAAGTAAGTGAAATATACTAGGAATGAAGCAAGTGAGTGAAATTCCAATTTGGTTTCAAAATTTCATATCATGTAGCAGCCTGACTAGTCCCAGGTCCTAACCCAGGTTTTCAGATGGCTAGTTACCGTAGTGATATTCAGTTGTCGAACACCTTTGAATATGACTTTTGGTGGGAGTTTTTTCTTTAACAAAAAGAGTTCGCATGTCAATTGTGTAAGGATAATTGTTCTCAGATTCATCACATCCTTTTGATAACTCTCAATTTTTTGGAGTGTCTTATAACCAAGTATTTTCATGTAATTTTCAGTTTGAGAAATCAACTTGATTAAATTGCTAAGTTTGGGGTGCATCTCATAACAGAGTGTGCCATATAACCGAATAACTACGGTGTATAAAATGCAGTGAATGAAAAACAGTGTTAATTTTTTATTCTTAAACAGGAAATGATCCAGTCACATTTGGAGGCTCTGGAGGCATTCGGTTGTCCAGTCAGGATTTCCAGTTTGCAAAGGCAGCCCACAAACCAACAACAATGGCTCTTCGGCTGGCTGATGCACTCTTCAGCAAAGAAACCCTCATGTGTTCGACTATCCATGGTACCAGAGACTATGCTCCCCTGGACCAGCAGATAATTGCTGCAATTAAAGGTTAGTTTAGTGCACAACATGCACTAGTAAGCACCTCATAAGGATTTAAGCAAAGAGCATCAACGTTTGAAATCATTCTGCAGACAAATAAAATATGTACAATAGTTACTGCACAGTTGGTATAAAGGGCTCCCTACCAAAACATTGAAGCAAATAACTTTGGAATGGTTACACAAAGTGGTCACATTGAGCAACAGTAACTGCAAAACAGATTTTTGCAGGCACTCTGGAACCTAGATTTTTCTTTACTTTACAGTAACCGTTGTTTACCTTTTTCTTTTCAGCTGAAGTGATAACATCCTTTGCATACCAGTGCAGAACAACTGAGGACACAATCCGGATGTGGGATTCTTGCAAAACCAGTATCGGGAAGAGATGCCAAAATTTAAGGAAAACCCCCAGACCAAATTGAGATGACTAAGTTCTTTTCTGTGACAGACTGTCTACCAGTTGAATGAACTTTAGTCCGTTTTTGCTATAGCTAGGCTGTTTTAAAATTTTTTTAATACTTCGTCAATTGAAATAGAAAAAAAAAATCATTTTAGTATTTATAAGGTTAAATTTTATATTCACCTTTCCTACATTACCGTTTGTAATACTTCTCCAATAGAAAAGAATGAATAAAGAGCTCTGAAGTTTTAGTAGACCTCTCGTGTGGCTGATATATGGTGCAATGCAGGGAGGCTGGTACCTAGGTTACAATGTATTGAGCGTTCGGTATATAAATGTCAGTCGAGTTCCTACTGTTTCCTTGTGTATCAAATGGAAATTTCCGGAGGATAAGGGAAGTATTCGACTATTATATAACCATTTCAGATCAAATCTGGCTGCAATATTAGCGATTGGAATTACCGTAGTTATTCGGTTATATGGCGCACTCGGTTATAAGACGCACCCCAAACTTAGCAGTTTAATCAAGCTAAGTTCTCAAACTGAAAATTACGCGAAAATACTCGGTTATAAGACGAACCAAAAAATTGAGAGTTATCAAAAGGATGTGATGAATTTGAGAACAATTATCCTTACACAATTAGCATGCGAACTCTTTTTGTTAACGTAAACAGAGTGAAAAAGGCACGCATTTAATGATATACATAAAAACAAAAGCTAAAAGTTCACACCTGAAATGATAAACATACAACGCATACACGTTTATTTGAACCTTCCGACTTAATATATAGTCAGAGTTCAGACTTCAGACTTCAAGCAAAAGCGAACAGCGCAACAACTCCCATGGAAAGTCATTCAAAGGTGTTCGACAGCTGAATATCAACACGCCACCAAGGATGCAAATTTCAGTGCACAAGAAAGCCTGGATGAACGAAGAAGGTATGTTTTATCTCCGCACTGTTTGTTCAGAGAAGAAACTTTTCATGCGAGCGACAAACACGATTCTTGGAATATTCAAAACAAGGTTTGAACGATTGTATTGTTGTCACGGGTATCATGTTACTGAGCACATGCTCTTAAGGACGTATGCAAATTTCCGTGTGTTTGCTTTTCTCTTGAAGTTGTAGCCTGCGTAGCAGCCGTTTTCCTTTCCTTTTCCAAACGCTCGCGAAGGGGACGAGACGAAATCTGCGAGAGATTGCAAAAAATAAGGAGTAGGGGGAGGGAGTGAGGCGACGGAAGGAAACGCCTGCAATCAGACCCAGACATTTAACCGAACGCCCCCAGAAAGACCGCATTCCCTTGGGACACCAACTGTCACATTAGAGCCAATGATCATTAACTTCCGGTAAATCATTTTTGACAGCTCACGAAAAGCAAACAATTCGCGCTCTCCTTTCCAACGCAGAAAAACGATATGGCTTCGAATAATTACAGCGTTTGTCATTGCTCGTTTAAAACGAAGTTCGGAAATTTTACAAAGAATCAACAGGGATATATGTCCACAGAAAACTTTTTCAAGCCTTCCAACAGAAAAGATTGCCGTGGTGTTGTGTTAGCCAATATCTTGGAAAGTGTTGGAATTCCTCTAGATCGAAGCGAGACCTACTCACATCGCGTTTGCAATCCTTGTGGAAGAAAAATCCGCAATTTGGGCAGTCTACATGCTTTGATAGACAAAGAAACCAGGAAACCTGAAGAAAATCCATCAAGGGAAGACGAAAAGGTGCCAGCAAAGAGCAAAGACGCGGGAAAGAGATTATTTTGCGAGCGTACCCCAGATCAAAACAACAGATCTCCAAGCTTGAAGTCCCAACGTGTTAAATCACCCGAGAAAAGTATTTCATCCAGGAAATCTCTAAGCTTTGGAAAGGATGCAGTGTCTCGACAAACTAGTGTTCAGGACGAGATGTTATCAAAGCTGAATATTGATGATTTGCCCACAGCAGAGGAACTTCAAGTCAAGGTTGTTAGTTTGAATGACGGTAAGGTAAAAGTACATTTACCTTCTGAACTGACAACTGAGTTCAAAAACTAATTTAAAGCAGGAACGATTCTGCAAGCCACTGAGCCGGAAGAGCTGGCAGCCTTTTCAAACAACCTGCTCGTCCAAGAAGTGCGAGTTTTTTGCCCACTGTGGCATCACTGCGTTCTAGGAGCAACCGGCCTGAAGGAAGACGATGTCAAAGCGTGTGGCCTAAAAACCAATTCAGTCATTCTTGTAAGCTCTGTTGTTGCGCGCACGAGAAACAGTACAGCGTCTGCTGCGCACTATAGAATTTCGTCCATTTTATTCCACAGTGGCGCAAAATTTGAGGACTTAAGAGCGTGTCTCCGTAAAAACTGACCAGTGATTTTGGATCAAAAATTTAATTTCCCTTATATTCTGGGATATTAAAGCCTCCACCTTAGTAGTTGCAAAAATGCATTTCGTTTGACCAAAAGTGATAAATATTTTTTTAACGAATTTTTGAATTTCCGGCAGTCAGCACCGGCGCCATAGTCTTTCAAACTGCAAAAATTGCTAATATTGACCGCACTCTAGAAAACAAACACCTGGCTCAAAAAGATTGATTTTCTTTTCCGTATACAGATACACCACTGTAGATTTCCTAGCCATATCACAGTTCCGAATTATTTATATATTTCAACGGCAATGATTTTTTCCCCAGCACGTGTTTTCGGCTTTCCATCAAAACACGAAAGTAGCTCAACTTTGAGGGTAATTTTAAAAAGTGTGGCACCTGTCTGAACTTCGCTATCTGTATGAATACAATCTAGGAATGATAGTAAAACACAAAAAGGAATAACATTTTTGTGCTCTCCACGTTTGCAGAAGAGACCGCCGTTTGAATTTCCAGAAATTTCGTAAACCTGATAATTAACGAACACTCGCCTTGTCGATGTGCTTGTCAGAGTCCAACTTCATTTGATGGCGTGATAGGTCTTATCCAAGTTCTTTCACATTTTAAGGTTATTCCTCAGTCATCTGAAACTATATTGGCCATTGATTCCATGTCCTTGGTCCGTTTTAAGAAGTTATCTGGTTTATAAAATGGCAGTATCCGCGAGCGTGACTAGTTCTTGACACCGTCCTGAAAGGTCTTTTGCTAAAATTAGTTGGGTGCAATCTTGTTTATTGAGATTATACTCTTCAAGACATCGCAGTGAAATTTCGAGGGCAAATAAAACACATTCCTTTGCAAATACAACGCGATGAGTCGCTGACAAAGCGTTTTAACCAAATCTCCTGACAAACTTGAAAGATGCGTGACTTTGTGTTTCATCCCCAGTTCTCCTGCACTGGGTGATGACCTGATACGGTAATTATAATTAACAAATACTGCAGTAGCTCGTTCACTTGCTTTATTAACTTCTTAGGTTATAATGTCCCTCTTGATTTTTGTGGAGGATATTTAACTCTAAAAACATCGAATTTTTTTTAAAACCTGTCCTTCAACGGCATCTTTTATCTAGTTTGTATAAAAGTAATAGACCCGCACGAAACAAACTACGCTAATACAGCGCTGCTCAAGCGTTTCATGAGCGCTGCAAGGGTCACTGCTTAAAGGTTGCACGAAGGCTGTTTTAGTTGCGCTGCAGCATTGCCGAAAAATGACTGCACTAGCGCTGCGTTAGCGACGCTAGCGCTGCGGGAAAGCTGCAGTAAAATAACTACGAGAAGCCGTACAGTTCAAAAACCGTGGTCTTGCAGCGTTGTGCAGCGTTGAGCAGCGTTGTTTAAGCGCTGCAAAGAAAATTTTCATCACTGTCGAAGGGGCTTCTGCAAAGAATCTGTCGTCACCGGATGCATGGGGTCATACCAAACATCGCCCAGGTTCAGTTACGGTAGATCGGCTCGTCACACGGTTTACGAAACCTTTCTTCTGTATAACTTACCACAAAAAATCTAGACGTACATGTAACTGCTACAATTAAAAGTGCATGTCACACATTTCAAGCTTCCAGCGTTTAATGCGGTTAAGCGATTACATTGCACTCGAGCTCACGCAAGTTACATCGTCACGTGGTTCTTATGTTACATGTCATTTCACGATACATGAACTGTCCTACCTCGGAATTCAAAGTGGTCCGTGATATTACAGGAAAGTGAAGAAAAACTCTAGACAACAAGAAATATTCCAAGATATGGAAACTTAAATTTGGATACATAACTATATAAGCAACTCAACAGCGTATTTCTTATCACAATATACATAAATAGCCATGATTGCGTTCATTTCTTTTTTAACTTTCGCTCTAAGCGTCTTCCGGCAGTGATACACTTGTTCCTTATGATTCTTCCCCAATCAAATCTTGCCTCGCTGCTCACTTTGTTTTCCTTAACCCACAAGGAATGGCACTTTCTTGAATACACTGAAAATACAAAGACAGAAGGAGGATAAATAATAATGCCTGAAATAGACACACTAAACACTTGGCCCAGTCAATGCTTATAAAAGTTGAATGTCACCATGACCCGTGGCCTTTGAGGGCGAAGGGTCTAATTGTTTTAGTATCACCCAACTAGTCGGACGAAAAAGGCAATAATAATGTTAGCAAATGCAAGTTAAAGAAATATATATTTGGGAATAAAACGAAAGAAAGCGTCACGCTTTTCGCTACTCGAGGACTAATAATAGTCCTCTAGTAGCGTAGCCAATCAAAATGCAGGATTTGCATTAGTCTACTAGTTGAAAGATTTTAATATATATATATCAGTCACGAGATATGGGTTTTCCGGGGCGGAAAAAAAACTCTTGATGACGGCGGGGTGACTTGCAATTGGAAGCATATATAAATAAATTCCTGCACCTGACCATTGCTAGAAAGAAAATTCGAACACAATCAGCGAACCGGAAACGCATAAGGGAACAGACAGGAGAAAATATCATACATGCACATGCCCTGAGCAAAAAAATGATTGTGCATGAAATGGTTTGAAAACAAATGATGCCTATACCAAATCACCCACTCCCCCCACCCCAACTCAAATCTTAATGGTCCGCCCCGAGGTGCTTGGAAATCAAACTTTGCGATCTGTTCGGTGAATAACACTAACCCTTTAATCTGAATAAAAAAATGAAATTTGTTTCGATGAACACGAATCACGTTTAGGTCAGTTTCTGGTATGCTCGAGCTCTAAACAGACATCAGTCTTATTCGATTACACACTGAGAAAAGTTATATCTTACCGATTATAGCATGGATAATCCTCTGATCCAGGATATTTTTATCTTTAGCGCGGCTTTCTTGAAAAGGCACGGACTTGGCCAATGTCGCATCATCAAAGAAATACGTGACTAAAAGGCCAAGCAGCTCGTGCGGTTTGCCAATGGACTTTGCCAGGATCGTGTGTAGCTCTACACAAGAAATGTAAACTCCACAGCCAGCGTATAGTTCTTGTTTACCAGAGGCCGGTGTGAAGTGATCGCTACGCGTACGGCTGAAGTCCTTTGCACTTTTGAACTTAGAAGAGTTCTAAAAATAATGAAAACAGTTATAACTGTAAGAAAAGGCTTTACAATATTACCAAAGCAAGTTTGCCATAAACTGACAACATTAACTTTTCAAGGGCACCCAACGTCAATTTTCGGAAAATATCTGTTCGGAAGACGATTTTATATCTAGAATTTTCGGAACATTGGTTGTAAAATTTCTTGCTTGCCTGCCTGTCCTAGGATTTTCGAGCCCCTAAAAAATGGTATAATTGCCCATTTTTAAAGGATTTTTACCCTACAAAGGTCGCCTATTTTTTTCGGAAGCCTTTTTTCTGGCTGAAATTTTCGAAAAGGTACGTTTTGATCCCTATAATTTTCGGATCACTTGACTTTCAGCTAGGAAATCCGAACAGATGAAAAATTTTTAGGGGATAAAAATATGCCTATATCTACCGTTTAAATACAAAAATACGTTTTACAATGCTATGTTTAAGTGGTTTTGAACTATATTCTCGTTGGGTGCCCCTGACTTTTCGTTGCAGGGTAACCACAGTGTGAATAAAACGACCAAGGAAACTTGTGCAATTTCATGTAACCTTTCAGCATTCGTATGCTTTTACTGTCAGGCATTATGCACGGTCGAGTCTCCCGCCTGCGACTAGGGCACATATTAGTCGATTTTCAGTGGGCTCCTGCAGGTATACATTCAATTACACTTCCTTCCTTGAATTTTTTTTTTCACCTCCAATGAAGTGAGATTTCCATCTTCTAAATTGAGGATTCTTTCAAAGTAAAAGGAGACTTCGCGAGGAGGTCCTAAAGGAAAAAAAAATAGGAATTTCAAGATCAATCAGTGGCTTAATGTCCATTGCTGTTTCGCTCGTGGAAAAACCAATTTCCACAATAAAATAATTTAAAATAAATAAACAAATTCATCTGAACAGAAGTTGATTACAGAAATTACATTATTCACTACAGGCGCTCATCAGGGTACGGAAGGTATAGTATTGTCTTTACTTACTCATGATTTCCAACTTTTGTTCAAGCTCCTTTATCTTTTCACTGAGGACCTTGCAGTTTTCACATCCTTGACCTGCTCTCTCAGCATGGTTGTCCTTCAGACTTTCACCCTCCTGGAGGACGTCAATACTTTCTTTCAACAGAGAAGCTACTGATGACGGAGGAGTGGTTTCCAGAAGTGGTGAATGAGAAAGGTCAATTATGTCCAGCTCTGCCGCGTCATCCAGTGGGGAATTTAAAAGCTGAAGCATTGATAAGCTTTCTTTGTTCGGCTCTGCTGGGGAATATGCTATGGCTGATGTACATGTATGTCGAACGTTGTCAGATGCCAATGAAAATTGGGATGAAGTGGAATAGTATGTATGTGGCGGCTCAGAGGGTGGTACAGGTGTGGTTGGAAGAGGCTGTAATGGTGGCGACTTGTTTCCTGCTGTTGCCTGCTGCTCTGGGGAATATGCGAGTGTGGCTTTTGGGTATCGAACATTGCCAGATGCCAATGGAAACGGGGATGAGGTGTAATGGCATGTAAGTGGCGGCACAGAGGGTGGCACAGATGTTGCTGGAACACTCTGCAATGGTGGTAACTTGCGATGAGGCTGATTAGGACTTAAAATGGTGTCTGGTTGCATCGAAGGAATCGTTAACAAAGAAGCATCACTTTTAGATTTAAAGAACTGCAATGCAGATTCCTCGGCAGCCTTTGCCTTAGCTACCTCCTTTTCCTTCCGGCTGCTCTTTTTTTTGGGTGCGTTGTCCTTTTCTGCGTTTGCTGGCATATTTTCTTTTTCTCCAGTTGCCTTTCGTCTCACCTTGGTTCCCTTTTGCGTTTTTGCTCTTGTTTGTTCCATTTCGCTACCAATTGTAGCAGACTGTTGAACTCGATTTCCAGAGGTGTCAAAGGAGAGTTTTCGTTTTCGCTTTTGCTGCTCAATGTTTGGCAAGTCATCTGCAGTTTCAGCGTCGTCGGCGGTAGACCCTTCATGTATTTGTTTTTGTTTCCTTACGGCCGCAATTAATCGATTCATTTCTGTTGTTAAGGCAGGTTTTTTCTCTGCAAAGAATACGCGTATTATTAGCTCGAAAACTAGTGACAAATCTTCGAGTTTTAGCCGCTTTTATAGGATGTGAGCAACTTGTTGCTACGACTACTGTGATGTTTGAAAGGTAACGACCCCGGACGGCTATTATTTATGTTGTGCTGTGCTGTGCTGTGCTGTGCTGAGCTGTGCTATTCAAATTACAAAAGGGCACAGCTTTCAAAAATGGCGGGAGAGGAACGCATTTTTGTAAACAATAATTTGATGAGTGACATAATCATTATGGCAAGATAACTTTTGACAAAAACACCCAAAATAGTTAAACTCACGAAGTAGTTAAACTGTACGAAGTGCATACTGGGAAACATGCACTGTAATAGAGTACAATAAACTGTTGTTTCTTCAGTCTATACGTATTCGTAATTATTTGGTTAAATAAAAACTTTTAAATATGGTAACTACTTTTCCCGACGTTGTGAATTTAATGTTATTGTGAAAGTAAACGTAATCTACATCTCGCGCGTCAAAGAATTTATACGCACAATTTTTATGATGAACTGACGGGTCGATCCATGCAAATGATACCAGTAAAGCCTCTGTTCACTACTAAGGCAAATTTTCGTGCAACCTGTCTGGCAATTTTAAATTGTTGCGACACAAATTGCACGATGGAAAAAATTGCCAGATGTAACATACCCTACCACAGCCATTCCACGCAATTCTTTTTGTTGCCGCCACCGTTGCGAGAAGTAGAGTTCTGTTCAATGTGGGCAATGGGTCTCGCAACGCTGCAACATTTTTTTCAACTGTTGCATGGTGTAACATCATCCCAGCAACCTGTGTCGCAACAAAATTGCGAGACAAGTTGCACGAAAATTGCCTGGAGTAACATAGGCTTATAACTGTTCCCGCCTTTCATGATAACTTTGAGAACCGTACCACATGTAAGTATTTATGCTTACCTCCAATCTTGACTATTTTTGTTAGCCACTCTCTTCCTTCAGCTTTTAGCGTTGCTGACTCCCCTTCTTGTCTCTTGTCTTTCGGGATCTTTGAGAGCGGCATTACGTTAAACTCCTGTGTTTCAATCCAATAGACGATCGCATATTTTGTGCTTTGCTTCGGCTTAGTTCCGGCGTTTTCAGAAGAAAAGTTGTCATCGTTTGGAGGTACGTCGAGGCTTAAAAGTTCTCTTGCAATACGTTCCATTGCCATGTTCAACCAATTTAAGGAAAAACTCAGCTCAACTCCTTGGCAGATATCTTACGAAGCTAACTTCTTGCATTCAAATTTGAGCGCGCAAACTGAAGCTGCCTCGCTTGGAGTCAAAGCGAATTCCAAGGTATCGATTGCAGTCATTTGGGTCCAATGGCATAGCAACACGTATGAAATTTCATAGGGGTACCGGGTACAAAAAAACCCACTAATTTCAATCACTGCAAGCGATAGTTAAAATTTCGTGCATAGTCATACCCGTCGTTTCTAGAGAATGTTCGCCTTCCAAGAATAGTATCACAACAAGTCGAATTTCTCGCCTTTATTCAAGAATTACGACCAAGTTTTTCCTTACCAGCAATCACAACCACATCAAAAGTCAACTAATCCTCTATTGTCTCTTCCTTTTTTTAAAAAAACCGCATCCGTTGAGGTTATACAAGAATTTGGACAATAGCCTGTGAGTGTCACATTCTTCATTTATCTTAGCCACTAGTTAATTCACCGGACATGCCTGCGTATACGATAAAGGAAAGTCTTAAAAGTAAATCAGCAAAAATGACAGCGGTTTACAATTTCACTGTTTCAGCCATTGCAAACTTTTACATGTTGTCATGTGCGTTCTTGATTAAGTGATCGAAAAAGTCAGTGAAACTTAGAATCTTAAAGCTATTTCCAAATCTTAGCGCAGTTTTATTAAAATAAACAGTTCATTACCAGTTAAATGGGCCTGTGAACTTACCTTCACCCGGATAACCACATTTCTGTTTGACATCAGAGTGCTACCCACTCTCTGCATTTTTGAGGTTTGAGGTTGCAGATTGCTGCCTTATCTGTTCTGGTTTACAGTTGAGGCAATTATCACAACTTTCAGTGCACGCAAACTTTGTCAACTGTTGTGTAAGCACGTGTGCGATCATTTAAATGGTTCGTGAAGTACGAGTATCAAAAGTTTTAATAAGTTGATCAAGAAGTTATCTTAGTTTTTGTTACTGGTTATTCTCTGTTGGATCCGAGTTCATTATAATTAGTTTCTGCCACACAGAGAAGGTCTATCGGTTTTTGGCAACCTTACATTATAAACGCTTGTCTGTCAACAAACCGTGTTTTCCTCTACAACCATGTTACACAAGACAACAGCAAACTCGATCGGCTAACACAAGACAGTTTAAATTATCTTGGTTTAACAACGACATGAAAAAGTCCGACGAAAACCCCAGTGAACTGATATCCGCTACTGAGAGAGCTATTTCACAGATATCTGAATCGGCCATAGCTGCAACAGCGGCTGATTTTTCCCAGTTTATGACTGATCAACTAGAACGGATTGCAGAGCCAGTACAACTTCATCATGAGTGTAACGATTTTGAACATAATGGTAGACAAGTAAAACGATCTTGTGTCAGTGTTTCATCTTATAAGGACGATGTTCCCTGTGAAAGTAACAATCCGGCTTTTCTAGGGGAACTTCGGTATGCAGAGGATGAGTCTGGGCTTCATAAAGAGTACTCATCTCTCACAGAAGACGCTTCAAATCTAGGAGAAGAAAGACTAAACCAAGTAGAGTATTCAGAAAGTTGGCTTGAACAGCACGCAATAAAACTAGAAGATTTGTATTATGATGAACTTCAGAAAATCAATGAGGATGTGGACTGTTCTTCAGAAATGGCCGATGAGATGGAGAGTGAAGACTTGTCTGAAAACTTAGAGAATGTAGCCAAAATGATTTCGAATGACGACGACAAAGAAAGTCAAACAAAGGGACAGGACCAGCCTTTATACAAGGGTTGTCCCATAACTGTTGGAGTCAGCATGCTTTTGATTATGACTGTCGCAATGCGCCATGGAATGACTGGTGAAGCATTACAGGACATCCTAACGCTTGTTAGCCTTCATTGCATTTCACCTAATTATTGTATCGAAGGTGTGCGACGATTTAAACAATACTTCGCATATAGTACAAAGTCTCCACTGGTATTCCACCATTACTGCTCTCATTGTTTCTTGTACCTTGACGACAAACAAGCGGAAATATGTCCAAATTCTCTCTGCCAGAAACCTCTTAAAGGCGTAGGAAGGAAATCATTTTTCATTGAAATACCTATTGTGAGTCAGCTACAAGATCTCTACAGGCAGGCTTCTATTTGGACAGCGATAACCACCTATAGATTTTACAGACAGAGAACAAACGATGCTTTAGGAGATATATACGATGGCACATTGTATCGTAAACACTGGGATTCTGGTTTTCTAAAAGATGAAAGAAACATTTCATTTATATACAACACTGATGGTGTTCCAATTTTCAAGTCCTCTAAATACTCTTTATGGCCTCTTTTTCGCGCAATTAATGAACTACCATATTCGCAACGCTTCCGTAGAGACAACATGTTGTTAGCAGGCTTATGGTTCGGACCAGACAAGCCTTTCATGTTGACATTCATGAAACCGTTTCACACTATTTTCCAACAGTTAGAGACGGACGGTATCAGCATCCTAAACCCCAACAGTGAGGAGATTACTGTCCGTGCACTTTTGCTTTGTGGAACATGCGATCTTCCTGCTAGATGTTTGGTATGCAACAGCATACAATTTAATGGATTCTATGGTTGTTTACGTTGTCGACAAGCCGGGAAATCCCTAAGAACTCAAAAGGGTGGCCATGTGCATGTTTATCCTTTTATCGCGGAAGACCCCTGCGGCCCAGTTAGAACTAAACATGAAGTAATGAGGGACGCTCAACGAGCTGTGCAACAAAAATCGCCTGTCAATGGTATCAAAGGACCGAGCTGGTTTGCAGCCCTGAATTACCATGACATTATCCTAGGAACAGCTGTGGACTACATGCATTGTGCCCTAGAAGGTGTAATGAAACTCTTGTTAGAGCTGTGGTTTACCTCACGGGAAAGCCAAGAAGAGCCTTTCAACATTTCAAAGCATGTTGAAGACGTAGACAGACGCATTGGTGAAATAAAGCATCCCAATCGCATTTCGAGATGCCCTCGTTCTATTGAGGGGCACAGAAAGTACTGGAAAGCGAACGAGCTGAGAGCATTTTTATTTTTCTACGGAGCCATGGTATTAAGAGGTATTCTGCCGGACGTTTATTACGAACACTTCATGCTATTTAGCGAAGCCATATTTACATTATGTCTCGCAACTGTCACGCAATCTCAAATAGAACACGCAGAAAGGTTGTTAATGCACTTTTGTCTCAAGTTTCCCAAACTATACAGTGAACGTTATCAAACCGCAAATCTTCATTCCCTTCTGCATATGGCTGAGGACGTTAGAAACCTTGGACCATTGTGGACTCATTCCACATTCCCTTTTGAAAGTCTAAATGGAGAACTTCTTAAGTTATTCCATGGAATGCAGAGTATTGTTTTTCAAATAGTTAGCGCAGTGAATATTAACAGATCTCTTCCAACTCTGTCCAAAACACTTGTAGAAGGAACAGATCCTCATCGCTTTTATTGCAAACTAACATCGTCAAGTCACCCTTTAAATGAAAAGGAAATCGCACCAAATACGTTTGCTGTTGGCAAAGTGACAATCAAGCAGGTTTCTAGGGATGTATTTGAGGCCCTTTCCAATCTCTTAGGAGTCATACCAGAGACCACAACATGCAGATTTTTTTTTCGTCTTAAAATTGGCAACGGAATGTATCACTCGTTAGGTTATGAAAGAGTTCAAAGTCGAAATAGCTATACTGTCCAGTATGAAGTGTTAAATAGTAAGGGAAGAGTTCAAAACTTTGGAGTAATACGCGAATATTTGCAATATCAGACACCCTGTAGTGGCTCACCCGATTGCGTTACAAACTGTGTTTGTCCATTTTATAATATAGCAATACTACAAACCCTGGAAAAAATTAATAGAACCATTATTGAAGACAAAATCACGGGGGGAACAGGTAGTCACGTAACGATTACTTCCAGGGCAGAAAGTGGGGCATGTGTAGCAATACACATTGATAAAATTATTCAGAAATGTATTTTCATGGAAACCAGCGATTTTCCAGACATTGCATTTGTCGCTATTTTTCCAAACATGATTGAGAAGGACTAGTTGTATGACACCTTTTTGCACGTTATTTATAAAACAAACTCCCTGCTGGTTAAGGAAAAGTAACAATAAATACGGAAAGAAATGTCTAGTTTTGTCTCAGATTGTTTTAGCATTTAATTTTTAGCATTGAACAACGATGAAAAAAATAATAAAATAAAACAAATAGACGATGCAGCCACTTTGAAAACAAAATTGAAGGATCTATCCTGAATTGGTTTCACTCAACTAGTGGACTAATGCAAATGCTGCATTTTGATTGGCCACGCTACTAGAGGACTATTGGTAGTAGTCCTCGAGTAGCGAAAAGCGTGACACTGTCTTTCGTTTTATTCCCAAATAAAGATATTTTCAACTTGCATTTGCTAACTTTATCATTGCTTTTTCTGTCCGACTAGTTGGCAGGGTGATACTAAAACAATTAGACCCTTCGCCCTCAAGGGCCACGGGTCAATAGCTATTCACCCGTAACCCTTGCGGGCTACGGGTCTAATTGTTAATTACTCTAGCCTACGTGTCGCCGTACTCAGTGGGCCCTCGGTCTCACAGTTTCGCCGCTGATTATGGAGCATCGCATTCTCAACACCAGCGATTCATAGTGCAGCACGCGAACTAGCACGCGCAATTTTTGAAAACACATTCCACGGTAGTCATTGTGTCTTCTTCGACACATTTTGATTAGTTTCCAAAGTTCCCCGAAGCTCTGCGTTCTTATGAAATGAATATGCGATATGCCTTCCATTGGATGAAAGCTTAATTGTCACGATCAGCGATCAACTGAGCGAAGTACACTCGGGAGTACAAGCAATTTTTCGGGATTTGGTGGCCATGCAAGGCACGCAAGGTAATAAATTGTTTCAAAAGATGTTCCAGTATAGCTCTGTGATGGACTTTTGCGTAAGAAATCTTCAACATTGAAATCCCAGATGCGCGGGTTTTTATGTTTCCGTCGCTTGAGTTTATCTGCAGTGTTGTGCAGCGATGTTGCAACCTTCAAGTGTCGCGAGAAGCTTCAGGTTCGCGCAGTTAACTCTTGCAGCCTTTAAGCAGCCACTTCCAGCGCTGCTTTAGCGATGCTTAAACGTGATAAAAAATTGCAGCGCTTTCGCAGTGCGTGTTGTTTGCCAATGGTTTCATGAGCGACTCGTAAGCAATGCTTTAGCGACGCTTGAGCGCTGTGCAACCAAAAAAGAGAACTTGTGAAGCGCTGCAGCAGCGCTGTGTTGTTCGTACGGGTAGAGCCATCAGTTGCGAGCGTGACACGGTTGTTTCGTAACATTTCCTGTAAAGTTTGATGTAATTAACATTGAATCGCGATACTTCCATAAATTTTCGTCTTCAGCTTAACATAAAAGCACCGACAAAAATGGTTCAACACATTTCAGCCAAGGGAATTGAGAAACCATGGCCACGCTACTACGGTTTCCACGTCCTTCCCAGGACCCCACGCTGCGCAGAAATTCACTGAACTGGACCCTGGCATTCACATTCCGTGACAACTTTTCTGAGCTTGTCCAACAGATCAGCTTTCCTTTCTTTAGATCTGAAGGGGACCTCAAGATAGGAAAGTACCTTCTTAAGCATTGGGACATTAAAAGCAGGAAGTCTGTTCTGTCGATGTAAGTCACAAAGATCATACGTGTCGTATGTAATAGGGTGCTTCAATCCAATTGCTTCAACAATATTTGCCATTAAATTTTGATGCTCTGCACTTTCCACAAGACATTCGATATCTTCTTCTTGTTCCATAGAAAATCCCACAGTTCCTGATTCTTTCCGTTTGGAAGCTGCAAGGCGAGAGAAGAAACTCTGTATCTGCGTTTTAGTTAGCCACTTCGTGCGACTGAACCGTCTTTCATTAGAGGGGGTTGTTGCTGTTCTCATATCCTTTTAAACCTGAACAGGGTCCGCCTTGCGGCCAGTTCGCTCACCAATTTTAAACTTGGCTGTGAGATATTCTTTAACCTCACGAGAAAACCAGATGGAACCTGCGTGGGCCTTGCTTAGTGCCCATCCCATCTGCAGGGTTTCTTCGTCAGTTGATGATTCGGACGCTAACATAAATGGTGTAGATTTTTTCACAGCCACATCCACTGATGTAAATTTTGTTGCCCAGTCCTTTCTGATCTTGTCATATAAGCTTTCACTCTTCTTCATCGTTTCTTGATTGCTGGTGTGCTTCCCTACGTCAAGGTGCTGTTCTAGATCTGAAAAGAACTCAAACACCTGCGTACAACCTGGAAATACACATTCAAAGAGAGCTGTATCTTTTTCCGCATTTGTACCACTGGGCAATTGTACATCCTTAGGCGTCTTAGTCTTGGGACGTCTTTCTTTAATTGGCTCGAAAAATGTTTTATCAGCGTCTTTTGTCATAAGGCCAGTCGCCTCTTGGTGTTTTAAATACAAAGTGTCATAAGGAAAAAGCTTTCCTCGACCAAATTTATAGGCTCGTCTTGCTCTTATTCCTGAGCTCTCAAATGTGAAATTGTGGAAACCGCTAAAATGATCAATCTTCTTCACTTGAAGGCTCTTTTTCGATTCGTCTACCATATTCACTGAAGCGGAAGTTCCTCTGACAGGATGTTTCTGAAGAGCATCTCTCATGTCGGACGCAGACAGAATATCATTACCCTCGGAAGAGTACGTTCGGACGGACGATTTTAGAGGACAGAGAATCTTGTCACATACATCCTTCCCGCTTTGCGGTTCAGAAAAGTCATAGGCTTCCACTGCAACGCCAACCCTTTGTCCAATGTCACGAACCGCCGCGATCAAAAAGTTGCTGTGATAGCAACCCGCCTCATCAGATCTCAAAAAAACACTTTTTAGCCCGGGTTGCTTCATTTTCACGTGTGTTAGAAGATCTTCAATTATTGATGCAACCGCAAACCAATCTTGGGTGCATTGATCAAATAAATGAGCGTAAGAAGTAACTTGGAGTTCTCCGGTCGAACGGTCACGCGATATCACGCTACTTATGTGCCAGCTCAGGCCCCTTTTCCAAAACCAATCACTCTGTTTTTCGCGGTATCTCATCTGAACAAATTTCATTGCCCAATCCATAATTATTAAGTTTGAGCTAGAGTCTAAATCTTCAAGGATATCTTGTTTTGCGCGCTCTTGATTTGCTGACCTCATAATATGAGATTTTAAGTGATTGACAGCCTTAGCAGACCTCTGAAAATCATATAGCATGTCTTCTTGTTGTTCTTTACTGTAGAACTGGGTGTGTTCACCTTTGATCGCTTGTTCTACCTTGTCCAGACAGACAGAAAGTTCAACGCAATGGCTACAGGCAGATGTATGTTCATGCTCACATTTCTCTTGAAGGTCCTCATCATTAAGGTCACTAAGGGCAAACTTGACACAATGGTCGGGGCATGTACTCTCTCCTTGTTGGCAATTTTCATGGTATTTCGTTTTCAAATACTGCTTGCCATTCTGAAGCGACTTCTTTATGTCCTCCGACCAACCTTCTTCTTGACCAATCTGGTCAAGGTCGTCCACAATTTGCTTGATTTTTTCAAAACCGGCAGATCCGTCAGTTGCGGTATTGTCGAGACCAGCTAATGACTTTTGTTGAGAGGCTTCTCGGACCTCGAGGATCCGAAACAAAGTTGCACGGCTTAGTGGCTTTATCTCTTCTTCTTTGTAGAACTGCAGGTACTGTTGTATCATGGTGGAGCGAGTTACTGTGCAAATTACATTGGGCATGGTCATCCAATTTCAATTTTCGGGTTCCAAACGAAACGTCTTGATAAAAATATGGTCTGTTTACAAATTGTATAAAATGATCCACAAGGGCTGTGTCAAGTCGAATACGATAACTTGAAGCCTTTTCAAGTGTAAAACCTGGACCGTATTCGCGAGCATGAGCTCTTGCCCTCTTTATTTGCTACATAGTTATGCTTTCGAAGGGCTCGTGTAACTTTTGTAGCTTTTCCATACGGTAGCGGTATGCATACAGACTTAGAATCTGGGTCTTAAGATTCCTTGTTGGAGCATTTTTGTACGCCTGCATTAGAGCAAGCAAGTCACCAGAAGGATTTTCGTTGGTCTGATCTGATAATTGAGCACATGATCTAAAACGTTGATCCCCAGCGTTTGGTGCTATTACTTCACATACGACTTTGCATCCTTCCATAGCCTTTTCAATACATTTTCCCTTTTCCACGTCCGTCGCTTCATCCTATCCAGTTTCTAACTGAAAGGTCAATGGGCTGACTTTTCCGATCTTGGTCTTTTCTGATAAACTAGCCATTGCCTCATTGTATGTGGTTATCAATGATTCTTCTCCGTCTCTTTCGTCCCCGTCTTGAGAATTTTCACTTTCTTCTCCAGACCACTCTCCGGGCGTCCAGTCCACCGGTATAATAGTACTGGATGGTGCCAAGCTAGAAGCTATCGGGGTACATTGCATCTCTGAGCTGTTCTTCAAGGCCATTGCAGCCATTTGTTTTGCCAGCGTACACAGTATAATTAACAACAAAAAAATGGTCGTAAGTATGAAATAGCAACCCAGCAAGATTTTTTAACAATTTAACACTTCCACACGCATAAACACACCCTGATACAAAAAAAGAAAACTCGCCATAAAAAGTGTCCGCTTCATACAATTCATATTTACTATAGACATACCGGTGATTATAGACCATACTGGTTCGACGTGTATACCCGTGTTATTTTTTTGAGAAATTGTGTGCACAAGACTTCACAAGTACTTGCAATGGCAATTAAAATGAGTTAACATTTCAGTGTTTTATTTAAAGGTATTCAAACACACCTTGTCTCTTCATGTTCTCCTAATTTCTCGCTCTCAGTGTTTTCCTCCAGCCAACGTTTATTTTCCTCATATTTTTGTCTTTGCTTCTTGACACAAGTAGTGCAAATTGCTGTGCATTAAGAAGTATCACAATGATGAATTTGACTTTTAGTCAAAGTCGATTCGTAGCGTAAAACTTATTTTTAGAACCAACACTGATTCTGATCTATCGGATTGATAATTGACAACTGGCAAAATAAACTCAAAACAGTTTTTAATCTCCCGGTTAGGTCTTGAGGTGTCGGAAAAATAGTTTTCAGGATATAGCATATAGCAGGTTTTCAAATACAAAATCCCTGATAGTCACAAAAAAGGGTTTTTAAAGAAGGGGAACATTGCCAAGTTTTTCGCATAATTTTGCGGGTCACGTGCATCTAGGCTACTTTACCGAAATTATCTCTTACTTTGAAAAATAGAACGCTATGAAGCAACGTAAAAAATAGACAGTTCTGTAAAGACATTCTAAGTACCTTTTACATCTCGCAAAAATCCAGGAATATTTGTGTACTTTTGAACATCTGTGTTGTAACAAATATACTTGTCCTAATTATACTAACGCGATTGACCAAACAATGTAAAACAAGAATGTTCATTTCATACCTGTTATTTACTCAATCCAAGATTTCTACACTTACATCGTGGCACTGTTGCCAAAAAATAAACACCTTATGGAATGATTCTCTTTCAAGGTTTTACAACAACGTTGAATGGTTATTCCCTCGACCTTCTCTTTTAGTCTTTATTTATAATTAGATTTACAGTTTGTTATACAATTCGGAATACTTGACCATGACATTTACCTTGGTTTTATGAGTTCTTTTATTCTATTGAAAGTTAAAAAGTAAAGGCGCCTCACATACGTCAGTTCTTCGAAATGATCATTTCATAATTATCTGAAAGACAAACCTTTTTAAACCCCCTCTTCATCAGTACTCCGTTTTACGGGTATTTAAAGCTACTTGAAGCTACACGGAAAGAATTTGTCACACCTGGCCGTGGGCATCAATCTCGAGACCTCTCACTCAGAAGACTCCAAGGGCTACGCAATAACCAACTGTGCCAATCGTTGCTCCTCAAAAAAGGGAAAACGTAAAATATTGTGTAGTAGAATGCTTACCTGACCCAATGGGAATTGTGATTCCAAAAATTGCGTGAATATTCTTGGACATCTCCAAGTTGATAACATGATCATTTTTTAGCTTATTCCTCGCTCCTGAATGAAGAGGATATCGACATGTCCTCAAAGGACGCCAGTTGCGACCCAAATTATGTCTGTGTTTTGGACACACGAACATTTCTTCTTGCCGGTGTGGTGGCACATCGAATAGCCCCGCCCTGACTAGTATCAGTTCGTACTCCATCATTCCAGATAGTTTTGAAAGATGGCATGTCTTCAAGTGGAACATTATATCTTCCCGGCATTCTCGCAACCTACAAACTATATCCGAACCTCGAAAACCTCCACAACTAGATTTTCTGAACCCCGAGAAAGAACACTTTACTGTATCAGTAGCCATGTTACCCCTTGTTTGTTTTGTGTCCAGTCCAGGAGGACTGGGGATGAAATACAAAGTCACGCATATCTCAACTTTAATCTGAACTGGGTTAAATCGCTTTGTTAGCGACTCATCACGTTTTATTTGCAAAGAAAAGTGTTTTATTTGCCCTAGAAATTTCACCGCGATGTCTTGAAGAGTAATCACAATGAACAAGATTGCATCCAACTAATTTTAGCAAAAGACCTTTCAGGATGGTGTCACGAACCAGTCACGCTCGCGGATATTGCCATTTTACAAACCAGATAACTTCTTAAAACGGACCAAGGACATGGAATCAATGGCCAATATAGTTTCAGATGATTTAGAAATAACTTTAAAATGTGAAAAAACTTGGATAAGACCCATCAAGCCATCAAATGAAGTTGGACTCTGACAAGCACATCGACAAGGTGAGTGTTCGTTAATTATCAGGTTTACGAAATTTCTGGAAATTCAAACGGCGGTCTATTCTGAAAACGTGGAGAGCACAAAAATGTTATTCCTTGTTGAGTTTTATTATCATTCCTAGATTCTATTCATACAGATAGCGAAGTTCAGAGAGGTGCCACACTTTTTAAAATTACCCTCAAAGTTGAGCTACTTTCGTGTTTTGATGGAAAGCCGAAAACACGTGCTGGGGAAAAAATCATTGCCGTTGAAATATATAAATAATTCGGAACTGTGATATGGCTAGGAAATCTACAGTGGTGTATCTGTATACGGAAAAGAAAATCAGTCTTTTTGAGCCAGGTGTTTGTTTTCTAGAGTGCGGTCAATATTAGCAATTTTTGCAGTTTGAAAGACTATGGCGCCGGTGCTGACTGCCGGAAATTCAAAAATTCGTTAAAAAAATATTTATCACTTTTGGTCAAACGAAATGCATTTTTGCAACTACTAAGGTGGAGGCTTTAATATCCCAGAATATAAGGAAAATTAATTTTTTGATCCAAAATCACTGGTCGGTTTTTATGGAGCCACGCTCTTAATTCGCTTAAATCGTCTTGGTGTTTGCATGTCACCTAAGATGGTTCTTTCAATGCAACGAAAAATGGGGGAGCAACTGGAAGCAAAGGTTAAAGTATGGAAGACACGCATCGAAGACAACAGGGGAACTCTTCTGCTATGTAAGGAGGTTGCAAGAAAGCAAAATATTCCTCCAAGTGGCGAATCCAATGATGCCATGGACTATGAAATGGAAGTCGATTTGTCGGAGAATAGCTTGAAACAATATGACTATTTTACTCCTGAAACGTATGCACAGATGCTAAAATTGATAAATGATGCGAAAGAAAAGAGAGGAGATGCTATCCCAAGCAACAAAAGTCTTCACGAGGTCCTTACAAATTTGGAAACTGCGATACTACCATTTTACAAGTAAGCTTAAATAATAATGATGCTGTTCTAATTTTGGATTTCCTTAGACCAACTGTAAGTGGGTGTGTAACTAGGGGAATTATATCATGCATTGATGGTGCTGATGATGATGATGATAATAACGATAATAATAATAATGATAATGATGATGATAATTATAATGATAATAATAAAACAGTAAGTATATGTTAAGGATTTATTATCTTTCACTCAAAAGCTATGCTTTGTGCCCGGTGTTCTTGTGCCCTGCACAGCAGACATAAGATTTTAATTGCATATAATAGTAGTAATAATAAAGTGAAATGGTGATGATTACTTTTAAAAGGTAAATTTTTTTAAAAGAAAATAACTGCCATTAAATAATTTAGAACGTGTAAATAACACTGCTGTCACACTATTAATGGTACAGACCATTTAAACTGATGATGTACATGTTCTATTTCTTTTAAAAGACTGGTTGGTGATAACATTGATCATGAGACACATGCCAGAATACAAAGTAAGGAACACACAAATCGTTCAATTCACTGGACACACCAGTATGCAATTCTAGATAGGGTGCAAGACCCCACCCTTGAGAAGCACATAAATCAAAAGAATGTGGATGATGTCCAACTCATTGAGTTACTGCCAGATAAAGATGTACAAGCCAATTTTCTTCAAAATTGGGCTATTCTTGCAAGTAGAATAATCACAAAGTACTTACCTTCTCTGAAATGTATGAGTGATGTGGTAATTCGTCACATTCCCCATGAGTAGTCTGAAGAAATGTCCAAGAAATCTGACACTGTAAGTATGTTCATGCTACATTATGTTTTTGGGTAACATTTTAATTTAATATTGTTAGGCAAAATATTTGTTTTTTTTTTGTTATTTCCATTTTCACCGTACCTTAATAACGAAGGGTATAAGGTGTAGTCAATTTGTACAACTGAATCTTCCACACATCAACAAATCTGAATGAATGAATGGCCCTGCCTTCCACACCCCTTCACCCACTCTCCCTTATGGGAGTAGCAAGGATCAGTCCTTGTAGAACTTTTGTTTGAAAAACATATATTTTTTGCTTTTTTTCTAGTTTTGAAGAAACATCAACTTTCTTGTAAATCAACTTTTCGTTTTTCAGTGCATGTTGTCAATGGAATTTCTCAATCCCAATGTTGCTGGTGACATGGCACAGCTCCTTGTACACAAACAAACAAATTTGTTCCGTGCCAGACAGAAACCCAAAAGGTCATTCTTGAAAGTGTCCCTCTCCATGGGGATCAACTGTTTGAGGAGAGAGCCACAAATACTGCATGGACCATAAGAGATGGAATAGATGAGTACGAACGACTGGAAGGCATTGGTCATGAACATGCTGACTGGCATGCCAAAATGACACTCTACAAGGTGAGTGGCTTTTTATCCCTTGCAAAAGGTAACAAAAAAGCATGACTGCAAATAGAAAATATTTCGAATATTAATAGAATATATTTCTTAACTCCTCCCTTCCTGCATTGAATTCTGAGGAAATTTACGTTAATTAGTTAGTATGTAGCTATTTGAACCAGTAATGAGATAATATCAAGTGGAATGGGTCTTGACTGGGCTCCTGGTCTTGAAAAGGAAATCATTTAGGCTAGTTATGTTCTTTTGTTTGATGTACATTTATGAAGTCTAATGACTTGTTACATTGTTTGTACTGCAGACTGAATTTAATACATTTTGTTGACCATTCTTCTGTTGCTGAGAAAGGAACGACACGAGCGAGCATGAACCGAACGGGAAAAACCAATGCCGCTAAAGGTGTAGAGAACCACTATAATGAATACAGTGAGTTCCACGCGAGAGAGTTTGAAGCCCATGTGTGTGCAGCTTTCATGGAGATGACAGGGATGAAAACTATTAAAGGTTTGACATCTCTGTGATAAAACATTGTGCAGATAATGACTGTAGGTGAGGACACAGAACGTGTGAGATCCATTTTTGTTCTTCATGTCCCATCCACTCATGACTGGATACTAGGTTTTTAAATTAGACAAAGTTGTTTTCTATATTTGAACCCTAAAAAATTGAAAGTGGTAAATATTAATGTAGTTATAAATGTCAACACAGGTTACATGTTTGAATTCCAAGATAAATTTGAGATGGCTTTATGGGAATTCAAGTAAGAAGTGGATAAAACACTGATGCCACCATATTGGGCTATGGGTATTTTCTTGAATATCTTCATTGTGAACGTATGAGCTGCTATTGCTTATTTAGATACACCCCAAATCAACCTACCACACACGTCAGAACTGAAGGCAAGCAGGGGAAAGTGGCTGATAGAGATTTGTCAGCAACTTGTCAAGAAGTTTGTGTTTGACATTAGAGAAATTAATGCTCTAGTGGACCAAACCCAACAGCTAGATAACGCAATGCGGGAAGCTCCTTTTAAGTGCCGCTTTGAAAATTGTGATAGAACATACGCCTATCACTCTGGACGAGTTAGGTACTAAAGTGTTCTTCTTATACATTTTGCAGACTTTACAGTACAATACTTAACTCAAGATGGAAAAAACAAGCAGCTGATATGTCATGTTTCACAGCTATTTTCCAGGACGTACTATTAGTAAACTAATATCAATTTTTTACACTATAGTTGCAGGGCATGTACTAACTTTACTTGTGTTAAATATCACAAAGTGCCTTATTATTAATTTTAGACCAGTGGAATCCTTCATATTGCTCCGAAAGACCTTTAATGCTAATTTGTGAGGAGACCTCAAGGAGTCCTGCACCGTAATTCTGAAATTGATTTTTATCAATAACAATTTGTGATTCATAACACATGCATTAATGCATTTGTCCACAGGCATGAAGTTTCATCTCACAATTTGTCCTTTGATAGTGGTCATGATGATAGAGATCAACTCGGCTATTTCTTTTGCCGCATAAGATGTGGAGAGGTTTTCAAGACAAAGCAAACCAGAAAGAGGTATCTTGATGAAGATTGTACCCATCTTTGATTTAAAAATACTAAAATATTGTTTCAGAAATGTATAAATTAGTTTCATTTGTTACATGATTTCTTCCATTCTGTCAGGCAAACATTTTCAGCCCTTCAATCAAACAGTTCAATTCAGGTTGGAATTTTTATTTCCTTGGCTTAAATATTTCAACTATGTAAGTGATTGGGATAAAATGTTCTTGGCAGTATCAAAACAGAAGGAAAACGCTGTAAAAATTGGGAAAGTGATTACCAAAGGTCAATCTCATGCTGCAAAGTACTTCTTAAAGTTTTTAAGTAAAATATCAGCATTGGTTTTGCTTATACCATTGATTTCATAGCAAGGTGATAGCAGAACTTCCTCAGAGACTCTGTTTACTGAGATAATTGAATGAACAATGATTTGAAATTTTTTTATAGGCATGAACTTCAGCAGCATCAAAAAGCCTTTGAGGATGAAGCCAGTGATGGACCACCCAAAGAATCAAATGAAGATTTTTTATTTAATTATCACAGTGCAAAACTTGCTTTTGGTTTCATATTGTTTGAGTTCAGTGATGCTATCAAAGAAGGAGATGGCCACAGGTTGTTTAACCTCTATAAATTAGCTCTTTTAATCTACAAATGTAATGGCCATTTCAAATATGCCTACATTGTGCTTCTTTACTTAGTTAAGTGCATTGCAATCCTTTCCAAGTTCTAAGCTTTTAGACTTAAGTGGAACCGATTTTTCAATAGGAGTGGAGGTAAGGGGAAGAATATACCCTTAGATCTTGAAAAAGAATTTCAAAACAAAGATCTCAAGGTTACCTGGGTTGCACTGGGACCAAATTTAGCTGAAAATAATGCTGAACGCACTGCAGGCTGCCTGGAGTCCATGAGGTTAATACAGACCTCTGTTGATCGTGACTGCAATAAAAATAAGCGGGCCAGCCACAGGGCATGCCCTAAGGAAGTGGAAGCAGTTGAGCAGATAACAAGTGACGTGATGGAGGTTGAGGCCTTCCATAAGCAGGAAGGTAGAGAGGGATATCCATCATTTCCTAAATTTGAAAGAAATCTCTTAAAGAAGCTTGATTTCCGAGACCTTCATAAGTGGATGAAAGAGCATCTTCAGCTCTGGGGATCAATTTATCAAGAAAAAGAATAGTCCATTTCGTAGTGACAGTGTAACAGCTGCAGTAACTGTGAAATTGGAAAAGTGAGGGTTACGCTACAGGGAAAATTGAAAACCAACTTTTTCTTAACCTTGTATTGTTCTGCCTGTGTTTTACATGCCATAAGTTCAAGATTATGAAGGATCCATCTGTATACTATAATTTCAGGGCATTCATGGTGGAGAGGTATATGGTGTACTAATGTACCATTTGATTAGCTATTAATAACATGGGTGCCAAATTACTCCTTAATTTTCAAACCTGGACGCCATTTTAGCACTATATGAAAAGTTGCCATGGGAATAATGTAATTTCACATGTGAAATTATAAATTAACGCTGAAATTTTACGCCAAAATTAACGAATAGTTTGCCACCCATGTTATTACATACATAATTCATTGTACATGATACAATTTAAAGAACTGAACTTAGATGTACACGTAATATAAATGAGAATAGGGGCTTTGTAATAAATACTGTTACTCATACACATACACATGATTAACATTATTATTATTATTATTATTATTATTATTATAATATTGCAAAAATAACTTAGCAGATTAATTGTATTGGTCACAGTCACTGTCAGAAGAAGAGTCTGAAAAATCAATGTCAAAGTCCAAATTATTTACATCTAAAGGCAATAAAGTTGGGAATTGCTCCTTGTTGTTGAAGAAAGCAATGGTGTCCTCAAAGTTGGGAATGTCAAAGAAAATCTCTTGCAGCACCTCTAAAATCTTTATTGCGTCCTTCAGAGAAAAAACAGGAGAGTTTTCTGTTATGTCTTTAACAGAAAAAATTATGGCACAATGGTTGGAAATGTCATCAACAAGTTGAGGTGAAAAGCCATGTGTAGAAGTGCAGTCTATTGAGCACAGTTCAATTGATTGACTTAGAACTTCCATCAATGCAACCTTTACATCATGTTTGTCATTTGTAACTGACCTCTTGTGAGGATGTTTCTCCACTTCACAACTTTCACTAACTATTTCAAATGGCAAAATTTCATCATCACATTTAGTACCACCACATTGACAATTTGAGCTGCAGTAGCTGCAGCAGCCATGAAGAAGTTGCTGTGGCACAATCGAATTGTCCAGAGATTGGAATGCAGATACCCTGTAGCAACCTTGAGCAAGAACAAACTCCTTGACCTGTTTTTCACAGGGGCCAAGTTGCTGCCCATGATAAAAGACCACAATGTGGGATTGCAAACCATCCCTCCCAGCTCTCGCCGCTTGCTGTAGCTGATCTAGGATGGTTCTTGCTGGACCCCAGTTAATAACATAACATATGTCGGGAAAGTTTATACCCATGCTAAGGGCACTTGTAGCCACCACAATACGCTTCACTCCATTTTCTTTAAATGATGCCACCAATCTTTCTTTACTCACTGGCCACGAATTTGAATGGTAGATCCCAATCAGACAGTTTTTGCTTTCCTTGTCTCCAGAGTAAATTGCATTGCCAAGCTTCATCATCAGGTAATTAACAACACTGGCAATTTGACTTAAGGTGTTGCAGAAGATTATGGTTTTGGGACACTGTGTACCTTTATTCAACACCAAATCTACTAGCCATTGCAGCTGCTGGAACATTTCGCCCTTTTTCACTTTCTTGACTGAAAATCGCAAATTTTCTCTGTTCGGGCTCACAAGGACAGTAAGAGCATCTGGTTGAAGGCAAAGTAAATTTTTTATGGTGGCCTGTGTGCTATGGTCAGCTGCCCCAGTAAGTGCAGCAATGGGTGTCCCTAAAATAAAGCAGCAGTTGACAATTATTCACAGAAGTGGAGGTATGGTTGTAATGTTGTCATCCTCCTTACCTCCGAGCTAGCCAATCAGCGTGCCCAAAAAGTACTATCCACTTGTGTGGTATATACTAACAGTTAATATTAATACTAAAATAGAGCATAGTATTTCACTCAATTTGTTTATGGGTAACGACAAGGAAGAACCCTTGAGTACCTTATACTGCTCACATGAAAAAGAATAATTATAATATCCAGTGAAAATCTGCATATAAGAACCTAGATTTCTTGAGGTCGGGCGGAACAGCTTCGTATATTTTAAGGTATTAATAGTTTTCAAAATTCAGACTGATTAGGTTCCATAAAGGTCCAAGAAGAACATCGAAATATAATTATTTTTTTATTTTATAATAGATTTAGAGTCTAAATCATCCATATTGCACTGTAGCTTTATGGAAAGCATATTTCTAGTGAAAACCTCCCAAAATGTAAGTTAGGGCAAACACAATGAAGCCTATCAACAACGTTTTGTCATCGCACACAAAATTCAGAATTTAGACCATCAAACGTGGAGTGTTTTTTGTATGAGAAACTATTTTCCTTTGCCAGATTTCAGCCTGTAGGTTCAGAAATCACTAGGCTCTTACATGTGGGAATTTTCCCGCACTCTAGAGTAGATATGAACGGTCGATGTGGTCCAAACACAAATTATGATAAAATCCTGACGAAATTTTTTCCTCACCTTGCTTAAAAAAGGATCGCAATATGGACAGCCTTCCAAATGTTTCTCGGAACACAGAAGCACTTTGCTTTCCTAGCTTCTTATTCCTGTAAATGAAAAAAATACAATGTAGGAGCTGGTAATCGACAAAAAGATCTAAAGCGAAACCGCGGTTAACATGTTAAACTCTCGCCCTAAACAAATAGGTGGCAAAGGTTACTACAATAGCTTGATAATATACCTCTTTCCAGTCCAGGTCTCCACTGCATGCGACTCGTCAACGACGATTGCGGCAAGAGAGCTTTGGAATCTCGAATTCTTTTTTAAGATTTCAAGGAACTCTTTGTCCAGCGCATTTTCCGCAGACGAGAACAATAACTGGAATTTACCCACTTGCACATCTGCAAGGGAAGCTTCTGGCAATGAATTCGCTGTGAGGCCCATGGATTTCGCCTCCTTTATCTGATCTTCAATCAAGCTTCGAAGCGGACAAATCACCAAAACACAGGCACAATCTTTTGACATCTTCTCCTTAACTCCCTTGAGTATTTGATAGATAGCGCTTTTGCCAAAACCAGTTGGCAAAATTGCGAGGACATCCTGTCCATGGACTAAACTCTTTATGGCAGCTTGTTGCTCCAGTTTGAGATCAATCTGTTTACCGTTTTCAGAAAGATCTTTTAACATTTCCTGAAGAGAAAATTCGAAAGCTTCCACGGACTCAGCCATATTTTTGATTATGTTTGTTGTTCTGTATTCCGAATGTCGATTATGCACCAATGTCACATTTTTCATGTCACTTTCTGATTGACGGGCTCCTAACCAAGCAAATTGCGCTATTGCTCCCCGTTTGTGGGAGAACGGAGTTCGGTAAAATGTTTGGGATTGATTGCAGGCGATTCCTTTCCTCCCCACCCCCTCCCCCTTCTCACTCACCCCGTCCCCACTTCTCTATATTTTTTTGCTCATGCCAGGCGCTCGCTCGCTTGTTCTATCTCCGCCTGGAAAAGGAAAGGAAACGGCTGCTACGCAGGCTATTGAAGTTGTTTAGTGTTCTACAGGTCTCTAAAAGCACTATTCTCTTTTAATAGACAACTAGTGTCCTTTTCTTGTGTTGTTTAAACTGCAAGTTCTTCTCAAATTGTGATCTTAAGATTTTGTTTTGCGAAAATACTTGGCTATAAGACGCACCCCAATTTTAGCACTAACTTGCCACCCAAAGACAGATTTTTCTTGAAAAAACCGTGTGCCTTATAACCAAATAACCACGGTAGTTAAAAAATTTGGCTTCGTGAAGCGTGAGGATCTTCCTGTTCTGATCGATGCTTTAAGATCACGGAATGCTTCAAAAAAAGAGCATTTCACAAGAGCTTTTGTTTACGAATTCGACAATCAGTGTTAAAGGATTTATCAGTGACTACTTGCGTGAGGGATTTACATGTAACTGCAGCAAGCTGGAGTGTTTTGGCTTTGTTCCTGGAACAAACTAAGTTCACCCTTGTGGCATATTGCATAATTACAACTTGTAGGGTAAGTTGCTTACGTTCTCAAAAATATAGATCCCTAAGATTTAAGAAACGTTGTGTTAGCTGTGATTTTTATCCTTTAAATCAATCGATAAGTAAATAAAGCAAGCTCTAGCTGTCACTCAGTCACAATTAGTTATCAGAAAATATTTGGTGTTTACATGACCGCTCAATTGAAACCATTACATGTATGTGATGAACTTCGCTCGACATGTTGAACTCTGGCTCTGTTCAAAACGAAATTTCAAGTATTTGCGGGCAAAGTGTTTTGCTTGAGTGTTCTGTCTTTGTTCCCAAAACAAACTCAGAGCTCGATCGTGTGTGTAGGTGCATGTAAGTTGCTCTAAAGCTGAATTCAGGCGTGCAAAGTTAGCGAATTTTACATGCACAAGATGAAAGAAACCTTGTGTTAGTAGTGGTTTTTAAACCCTTCTAATCAGTGATCGATATGTGTAACAAAACACAGCAAGCTTCGGGACGCAGTTCATACAACAGTTATCAAAATATATTTCATGTAAATTACATGACGATCGATTGGATGAATTACGTGATTAACTTTGCTCAATACGCTGCTGAACTTCGGCTCTGTGCTTAGCGAAATTTCGCGTACTTAATGGCGAAAACGTTATTGATCGCGAAGTTTCGTTGAGGTGTTGAAAACCCAACGAAATTTCCCCTATTGTTAAAGCGAATTATCGCTAGAAACACGTCGAATTTTCGCGCGATTTTTCGATGAAAATTCGCAAAGACAAAGAACGAAATTCGCGCATTCACTTGCATTACTTTTGCACAGTACTGTACTCGACTTCGATTCAGAGTAGAAACACTTTGTTAGTTTGAAAGCTTATGTGAGCTAATATTTTCAGAAACTCTTCAACTGTCAAACGTAAGCCTAAATTTCTTTGAATGGGCTTTGTAATCTTCTTCCTTGAAATTAATTATTTTAAAAGTGCAGTTTCGCCTTTTAAAGCATAGTCGAATTCAGTATTTTAGGCGTTTTGACAGTATTTATTGGGTCTAAATAAAGGCGATATCGAGTTCGTGACTTCCTTGTCTTTTGTGGTTAGTTGACTGTGATTTAAAGCTACAAACATTTGTAATATCTCAGTACAAATATAATAAACAAATTACTTCATGGTTAGCTCGCTTGTACGATTTTTATTCACTTGTTGTGAAGAATCGCAAACCCGTTCGTTTGCGATTCTTCACAACTCGTGAATAAAAATCGTACGCGCTCACCAACCATGAAGTAATCTACATTTATCTTATTCTTTTATTACCGCAGAAAAAAGCTTATTTATAATTCATAGTTTGACCTTAACACTCTTAAGTTTAAAATCTTGAAAATTCCTGTTTTAAGGTTATCTTTCTTATGATAAGGAACCATGCCTCAATAAATAAGAATGGGCTACCTTGTTTTAAGGAGATGTTACTAACCTTGTTTGTTTCCCTTAAAAAAAGATAACAAGATCCCTCATTTTAAGTAAATGGTCTTATGAAAAACTCTTTAAATTGTTGCAGAATTCCTGATTTAAGTTGTTTCTTCTTATAAGGGATCATGCCTCGATAAATATAAAAAGGGCTCGCTTATTTTAAGGAGCTGTTACTAAGTTTTTGTCTCATCCTTATTTCAAGAGACCATTTCTTATACAAAAAGAATAAAATCCCTCACTTTAAGAGAATGGTACAAAGAAAGTTTCATTTTCTTCAATTCAGGAAAATTCCCTGAAAGAATTAGAACATGAATCCTTGTTTAATTCAACAAGTATTAATTAAGGGTTTTTCAGCATCTCAATATTAGGAATTATACTTCCAAAAATAAGAATCATATTCCTTGTTTTCAGATTATGGCATATCCACATGGCATGTTATCTTAAGACATCACATACATGTAAACTATCAGATCAAGAATAATAATGTTACTATTATCGTTGATTTAAATAGAAGCTGTTATTATTGCTACCAGACCCCATTTAATTTACACAAGTATATGTTTTGTTTAAATATATGTGTTATTTAATGTGGATCCTCGATCGCATTTGTAAAAGGGGCTAGATAATTTGAATGTGCAAATAAATGCACGTGCTTGCAATGGTCATGTAACGTGCAACTTTCGTTTTGAACTCAAACTTTGTTAATATTACAATATACAGTAACTTTAATCACAGTGACTAGAGATCGATAGAACACAGTTTAAAATATACCCCGCAAAGTGCAGTTGAAAACATATTGTACATAATTGGTGTTAATATTTGATGTCACTGACCAAGACTGTTACATAATGTTATTATCAGTAACAGGTCCAGCTAATTGTGCAACCACTGTGACTACATGCATAAAATTATATGATCAACAATGATAAATAGG